>NC_139345.1:63618975-64111475 GCF_055883805.1 Amblyomma maculatum
ACACTCCAATCTCCCTCTGTACATCTGCCCTTTCAGTAACCCCAAGCATCAAAGGCTGTGAGTACCGAATGCAATGAAAGAGCTAGTGGAACGTTACGATCCCGGTATTCCTCTTTCTTCCGTACCCACAGGTCACAACCGTGCACCGAATAAAAGTAGGCGCGTAGAGATATGCTCGGAAGAAATGTCAATGCTACCACCACACAGCTGATAAACACCAACGGTCGGAGTCTATAAAGCACATTGTTAGAGAAGCCGCTTTCAAAACACTCCACGTTTCTGTCGCATTCCTTCCCGCAAAGCGGCACTGTGAATTCATGAGACGGGAGTGTGACGTCGATAAGATTGCTCTATCATTCGTTTACCTAGGGAATCGCAATAGCCAGTGTCAGCGGAGCGGATGCAATCAACAGAATGGTGCGCGTGTCTGTCACGCGTAAAATATATACCAAACAGCCCCCAATGTATCTAAAGTACGCAGTACGCTTATCCTTCCATTCCTTGCTTATAGGCACCGAACGGAGCGGAAAGGCAAATATTTATGAACCATTTATTAGCACAAATAAAACAAAGCTGCATTACTTCTTGTGGAGATACTAAAATATTGGCAAATCGTTATAAAATGTAAGACCCGTTTTAGAAGGTGCTACTAAATACATAAAACAATTTTTTCATCTCTAAAAGACGGGGTAGGTAAACAAAGTGGCAGTTATGACATCTTATTTAGACAAAAGTCACTGAAACCGAAAAGAACAAAACGAATATTTTTGTGACGTTGATAAATGACTATTAGTAGGGTAATCTTAGTTTTGGTGCGAAGATATCTAGTTAGTAAGTAAAATTGCAGTTAGTAAGTAAGGTCCGCACCCAAAACCTCCAAATTTCAGGCGCTTGGCAGTATAAAACGGCGATGTTGCTGTGACTAATCCTAAGTGATTCGAATATTGCACCATCCTCCTCTACAGCGGCGGACGAAGTACGTTCTGTGTTCTCATGTGAAAATTGACCGAAGGGGAGACGCGTAAATCTTAGCTCTGAACCCCAACCAAAAAAAAAATAGTTGACTGCTACGCCTAAATGAATTCTAGCTAAATTTTTTGTCAGAAATAAAGTGTTCCGGGAAGCCGCTTCTGTCTACGCAGTGACGTAGAGTGAAATGTCTGAGTATCGATTTGTCTCTAGCAAGAAAAGAATTTCGCCATAATATGCACCTGGAGGCTTGCAGTTTCCTTTTCGCAAGTTTACACTAAAATCAAGAAATTCGATCTGATGAACTACTGTCTCCAGGGCGTAATTTGATCGTGTCTAGGCAAGCACATAAAGAGAATGAAAGGTGACCGTCGATCGAGTGCTCGAGGACCTTCTAGGCAATACTTTTTCGTTGTCTCTTGTGTAACAATGGTGTCAAGCTGTCACGACGTACTCCCTACAAAGTTCGTGAAATATCTCCTGCGAGTTCGGGCTGAAATAGCCGAAAGATTGAAATTCCTAGAACCGCGGACGCATAGGCGTGGGGTCTTTGATGGAAGAGACGCATCGGTCACTGTCACCACTCTTCTCAAGTGCTTGGACAGAAGAATATTGCAGCACACTTTCATTTTTGCAACACTACTTTCGCACGCAAATGCTGCGTGCCCTGTCGAGAAAAGAAATTCTTTTTCACTTTGTAGTTTGTTTATTTAATTCGTACTTCACTGAAATTATAAGAAATTTGGAGATCAAATGTAAAGACTTTAAGTACGGAACATATTTTATGCCTATTTCGGCTAATTTAGGCTTCAGCATGCCCTAAATATTTTCAGATGGCTACCCTGATATCTTTGAACACTCGGATTTTGTGTTTAATTTATAAATATAGTCCACATTGTAAAACTTCATTAGTGCTCAGTTTAAAAATGGCGTAGATGGTGTAGAGCCCATATCGGGCACAGTCTTGAGAGCCGCATTTATGTCCAGCCACTCACGTTACCCTAAACGATCACGAAGCCCAGTCATCTTTTGTGAACTTTGTCCGATACATAATTTTTCTCGTTTGTGTTAATATAGCCATCGCTTTGCTTCGTAGAGTTTGCTTTAGTTGCCTGCCAATTAACCCAGGACATATTTTGCACACTACAAAAAAAGAACAATTATTTTCCAAGGCTGTGTGCCATCAATAAGCGTTCTTGCCATGCGTACGAATTGGCTGATCTGCATTTAGCCTTTGCCCGAACATTAACTTAGGTGCGGGCGCAATTTTTTGTTTAGCTGGATGCCAAAAGGGCTGCCGCCGTCCTTTAAAAGCACTGCATTGGGATGACTTGGAAAATAGTCAGTTGTCCGGAGGTGCCCGCCTTTTTCCATAGAGCCCCGTCTACTGCAGCAACATTTTGCGACATGCTGTTCGAGCGGAACGACGTTAATGGAAAGGAACTCTGCCGATGCGCTTTTATTTTTTGAAGGCAGTAACGAAAAATAGTTTGCTGGCTTTATCTCGGTACAGCTATCTCCTCTTTACCTCTTTTTACTTGCCCGGCTTGTGCTGTGTAAAAGACCAGCGAATGGGCTGTTGACGAAGAGCGCCCGGTATGCGCGGGTGTACCGGTGCACTAGGGTGATGTTTGCGAGGAAGTGTAATGACAATATTCTCCCTGCCCACATTAGCTTCATTCTTCCGGTTTAGTTGCAAATAACACTTAAGTAAATTATACACAAAGACATGAGTACGGCAGGGCAATTGCAATACCTGCTGTCGGCAAAAACAACTTTAAGGAAAGCAGCTTGTGGTTACTGGCTCTTGGTGTGTGTGCAGTATATATATATATATATATATATATATATACCGGGTGTTCTAACTAACTTGGACCAAGGTTTTAAAAAATGTTGTGGGCCCCAGGCCAGTGAAGCCAATTTAGCGCTGCTCAGGGTCGCCTATAGTAAACAGCAGTACCTTGTTTGTTCAGCAAGGAATAATAAGCTGTTTTTTTTTTTAATTATTGCCTTGGGAGAAAAAGTGTTAATACAAATACTGTAGACCTCGAAAAACGGCTAGCTACGTTGTTATAGACCTAGTATGAAGCAACAGTTGAAGCATGGTTACACAATGGTAAAGCTTTTTATTCAGCAGGTTTCTCTCAAGTTATGGCTATGAAGAGACTCCCGCGATCCGTAAAGAAGTTCGTCTTAGTTTGAACTTGACACTTCACTTTGCCTTTTACCTTGACTTTGACCTTGACCTCTGGTGGATGTCAGTGCAATCAGCACTCATTCATTGCACCGCAGCCGGTTTGTTAATATCGTTTTCCGCCTCTGCTTTAATTTTTGTGCGTTAACGTTACCTTTTCTGGCATCGAGGACGAACAGAATTTACCCTCATTGCTTTTGAAATATACGTTAGCATCCCAGGTGGTAGCGTCAACGCTAAGTAAGGGACGTGACAGCAAGGCTCCCATGTGCAAATCAAGCAAGCTGTGATTCTGCAAAAAAGTCTCAAGTTTACCGATAGCATACTCTGCAACATGCACATGATTTCGTATCAAAAGTTTGTATGCATCCGTTCTTCGTGCAGTGGTCAGGGATTGTCATACCATATCCCTACTTCGCTTAGCCTCCACCTGCCAATAAAGTTGGAATCATTTGCAATAAGGATTCGAGGTCATATGTGCCTCCGATTGCACACCGTTAATTGCAAGCGTAGGTGCCCACCGAGGAGAGAGACAGCTACATCGCCTTCATTTCCGCCAAAGGCAATTTAACCAAAAAATTAGAAAAAAATTCTAGGAGTCACTTAAGACCCCTTAAGACCGATTAACAGAAAGCCTTTGGGGCTAGTTTTGTTTATTTGCAGAACTTTTTAGACGCGCTATTACAGCATTTGTTCACTTCACAGTTGTCAGATAGGAACAGTTCTTCGTAGCCGAATGTGCCTCGTCCCAAGGTCACACATAACTCATTAACCAATCATCAACCATTCGACTCCCTCGGCTAGGCCTCCTCTCCTTCCCGATGGTGTGGAGGGTAGGAGAGGGTGGGGGGGGGGGGGGGGTATTGATCGCGAAGGTCCTACCCTGACAAACTGCTGCGACGAGCCATGAAGGCGGTCACGCTCCCAGTGTTGCTTCCCCCTCCTCGGAAATTGCACCGATCGGGCAAGGCGCCCCCGCAGATGACACAGGGCAGGAGAGCGGTTTCTTCGGTGCCGGACTCCAGGCCAGCAGCTCCACTTGGCGGCGATGGCACGCTCATGGCGTTTCTTCGTCTTCGGAACCACGCGAAACGGTGTGCAGCGGTGGTCGCTGCGCGGCTACAGCCAGCCATGTTTCCTCCTCCCCCGTCATCATGACGAGTTACTAGCTACGACTTCCCTCTCTCATATCCTACGCCGAGTCGCAGTGTCGGCCCCTACATCGGCCCTTTCTCGCGAGCTCGGCAGGGATTAGTGGTTTGCATACTCGGCTGAGAATAGGATGAATAATGGTTCGATTACAATTGGGGACAATTGTTTTCCTTACTTGCTTTTGCGGTGAAGTCCTACTGCGTACAGAATCTGGTCACGCTGCTCATAAGCCAAGAAATACTTTCGCCTTAAATCACACGCGAAATGAAAAGGCGGTGTCAAGGTGCTGCAGCATTTACTGTTAAGGCGAAGTATGGACGCAGCCCCCTAATTTTGTAGTTTTCTAGGATGAAAAGAATATTAACAAGACACAACTATACAGGGTCCTTCGTCCCATTCATGACTCTGATAGGTCATGGCTTGTCATTGTTAGCAAGGCAAGGTAGCCAGTCTTTAGAGGCAGTACTAGAGAACAAAATCTAGTTCTTTAACCCATAACAATTCTGACTTTTTCTATTAGATCTTCATAGGTTAATAAATTTTATTTATCTCGAGAACCCTTTTTACCACAATATCAGCGTCATATATTAACTTCCACGCATAGGAAAAATGCAATTTTTTTCCGGCTGGTAACTGCATTATTCAGGAGAAAATTTAGAGGTATCACCTTGCTGCATTTGCAACAAATGCAGCAACAAATGCAAACTACGTCCTTAAATCTGTTAACACGATGCAAACACACCGTTGGGCACTGCAAATTTGCTGCGCTATTGGAGTGGATTATAATGTGGAGGTAAATTTAGCCGAAAAGTATTAAGTAGAACAGGTGAAAATCATCATACCGTCTTTTACAATGGCTCACGTCAAAAAGTTAGTATTCGGTCATTTCCCTGTCCATTGCCTGAGGAAGCGATCCGGAAATTCTGATTTATGTTCTCTGTGTGTTTTTCGCGTGGAATCTTCCTTCTTTTCCGGCATTCAATAAAAACCTCTCTTTAATCCTTTCTCTGCCGGCCTATGTTCCCTTGGCAACCTTTATTTGTCTAAACCTAGAGCATTCTTTGTCTGATTGGTGCATTGCTTCGTTCTGGTTTAGAATTTTTTCGTGCAACGGAGTATGATTTCCAACACTGTGAATATTGCAAATAAAACCCTACTTCCACACATATCAGGCAAAGGAGAGGCGCTGCAAAAAAACTATTTCTCAACCGACGGCGTTCGGCATAGGGCTTTGCATTATGCTCAGCCTACGTATCAATCCGAAAGCAATACTACGCCAGGTTTTGGCCCGTCGCGTAGTCCATGGCCGCAGTCACGAACTACCTTGAACAGCCGCAAAGAAGAAGAAAGCTCTGTCACCCGCAGCTAATGCTTTCGCTCCACATTCGGTTCAGCAGCGTTTAACCGTTCTCATTTTTCTTGCATTTCGTCTTACTAAACTTCAAATTTCGTCACCATAACTTCCATACATAAGCTGGTTACAGGGCAGCACTGATCTCAGTGTACGCAATAGTTTATACCAACTGGGGCTCTTTAACGTGCACTGACATCGCACAGCACACAAAAAGCAAGGCGCCCGTGTGCTGTGCGATCTCAGTGCACGTTAAAGAACCCCAGGTGGTCGAAATTTCCGGAGTCCTCCACTACGGCGTCTCTATAGCTTGAGTCGCTTTGGGACGTTAAACCCCACAAACCAACCAACCAACCGTGTATACAGCGGCACTTTTATATGCTATCCCACTTTTAATTTTTTTTAGGTGGGCTTAGACCAGTGTGGTTATGGAAGCGTGCAGTGTGGAGAAACCGTTGCCGCGAATTCATACACGCCAAGAACAGCAATGCACAACTTGCTGATGCACAATTTCCCGTCGCCGTCGGCATTGTCCCTCGTAACCAGCTCCGCAGCCGGGGCAGCGCGCGCTCCTGCCGCCACCATTCGCAGCTGCGTGTACACTCCCTCCTTCCCTAGCGTTCTCCGGTTTCTGCGCGAGCTTCTGCCGCCACCATTCGCAGCTGCGTGTACCCCCCCCCCCTCCTTTTTATGAGTGGCGATGATGGTGTTCTCCGGTTGCCGAAGCGCCGGCTCGGCATCAGGGGATCACGTTCGGTGCATTCCGAGCCGAAACACAGAGCCACGTTGACTTCATTTGCTAGCGGGCTCCTATGGGCCCACCCGCTGCCTACCGCGACCTCCCGATCCACAAAGTTCCTTCATGACAGTCAAGAACTGTTAGCAGAGTGTTTCTTGAAAGAATATGTGTGAAAAATAAAAGCAGTTGTCTGTAATTGTACATACATGTCTTGCTCGAATTCTTTGCCTCAATCTTTCGAAAAGTTGAAACAGCTGCGCTTAAATTTCGCATTAGGAAGTAACGCAATTATCGGCAATGTTTTTTCTCGCGAGTAAATTCCAAAAGCAGTCCTGCACATTATTCAAGAGGCGCTAAACCTAAATTAATACGCAATTCGTTCCTTACAGTGGCTGCGTCGGTCAATACGTATTTAGGTATAATCAGATTTAAAATGACGAATATTGCGGCGCTTTTTTTTTAATCCTGCACAGCTTCTGAAATTTTATACTGCCTAGAATGAGAAGGACTGATGTTTGCAAGTCTTTAGCTAGACAGCTTTTGAACTCAGTGGTTGTATAAGGAAACTACATGTCTATCAGCTTTAAAGAAGACTTATCTAATCATCAGCCTAAATACACCGCATAAATACAACCAGTGGAAAAAAACTCGGGCAAATTGACAACATCAACATTGACGTATAGAGTGACATACACATCTTATATGGGCGACGACGTGTCACGGCGTCTCGAAGAACGGAGTGTCATGAGGGAGAAACTGACTATGCCTTTCTTGTGTTCAGCTCTTTTGAACTGATTTTTGCAACCCTTGTACTTTCTGATGCCTGTGGTAAGGATGGGGTAAGGATGGCGGAGGCCTACTATAGGCGTTTGCACAGCTTCTCGAACGTACGTTCTTGGCCTTTCACGAGAATTGGAAGACTTACTTCCTTTTGCGAAATGAGCGTCCCCGAAAAGTAGTGCGCTCAGATATGTTTATTTAATCGAGGTAAAGGTTATATTAACAAAACAGGAAGATGTCGCTTACTTTTCGTTTACAGTTACTTTTGCGCTTCACGATTGGTGTATTATTGAGGTTATTATATTGTGTGAATATCGCTCATATAACCGTTAATATCCACCGCATAAGTTATGGTAAAGCATTTTGCCGTTCGATATTTATTGTTAAACAACGAAGGCGGGAAAATTGTTGTAAAAATACAATTGGAAGAGACATCGTTAACTGCATTTTCGTTCTTTTTTTTTTTTTTTTTTGCCTTCCTAATGTAAGGAAGGCCGCCCGTCCGTCGGCCATCCTCTCCTTCCCTGCCCCTCCACTTAAACTCAATCCCTGGGACCGCCACTCCTGACAGGTGCCTTCTTTCCTCTTGAAAACTTTTGTTCATTTCCACGCCTGTGATATATTAAGGAATTTTATTCAATCCCGTTTTATAATTTCAAGTTCCTTTTCGTTATATCCTTGATACTTGAACCGTTATCGTGTATCAGAGGCCAGTCCAACCGCGCATTATCATGTCATTTTCATTTACTGTTGTCCGCAGATCCAATGAGTGATAACGCCAAATGGCATTTGAAAAATGCCCCCGGCGATCATTTTGTGCTCCGACGTGTCTGAAGAGGGTTAAAAACAATGTTCGACTATTATCGTAGTTCATGAGCAGCGCTGTGCCTGCGAAGAGGTAAATTTGACACCGCGTTTTCAGACACGAATAGAAATTGGACAGCGCAGAGGAGTGACCGATACGAAGTAAAACGACTCCAAAAATAAAGCTGAGGTACTGACAAACAATAATAGCATAGGCCTCAACAAATATGCTAGGGTCACTAAACAAAACGACATTGATAGTTGCGTACTAAAACAACATTATTAGATTCAAATCTTTGCGTTGTGGAACGTTCCGCATTTATTTATATCGCCTAGGCCTCTTTCGCCTTCAACAAAAGGTTGCTATCATGGCCAAAATTGAGCACCAGACGTTGCGTACTACGGTCATATGCAGAGCCACTGAGCCGCACAAAAACGTCGGTTATTGAAGCAATGGGAAGAGCAGGACTCAGATGTTCTGAGGGCTAGTCGAATAAGTGTAGTACTCAGATGCATGTCGAGTGAGAGATACTTACTATCGCTGAGTACTTTGAGCAGGCCGAAAACGTTTTAGAATTTGACCGTAATTTTTAATCTTATCGTGCAGTTTTCTGCCAAGTTATTTTCTCAGCTTTTTCCTATCTAGAGCTTGTCTCTTTTCACAGAACATATGTCCGCCGAACATGCGCACAGTTTGGAAATAATACAGAACGCATACGGCTGTTTTGCAGTGCCGTTTCTTCTCGTTCATATTTGTTGTCTTCCATTTAAATGAAAACAAAAATTTCACCTCAAGGATTCACTCATCCCTTTTTGAAACAATCTCCCACCAGCTGTTTGTAGAATACGTTAGAAATGTAACTCAATTTGACCTGCAGTTTATTAACCTTTTCGCAGGTTGTTCAACGCATGAACCGAGAGCATTTAAAAACTACGGCTTTCCAGATTATTGTTTTCCAATCGTCACTAATTAATTCAGCCTGTAACCCCGTAACACGAGTGCTCGCGAGTGACGTAGAGCTTTCTCCGCCAGCAATCAAGCCTGCTTTCATGCCTTTGACATCGTTACTACTGGTGCGTCAGGCATCAGTAGGAAGCAGAAAATGCATAAAGCTAGAAGCAGTGCGATGAGGCAAAAAGAACAACACTAAAATTAAAAAGCGCCTTTTCACTCCTGTTTCTTACGGTTATATTGAGGGTTCTATCCCTGCATAATTTGAGATCTGGGGTCATTTCTTAAACATGCTGAGAGATGCTTAATTCACAAATATGCAGTGTTCGAGACTTCAGCAGAATCGAAATGTGTATAAGATCGATCTATCTCGCCTCTTTACACAGTGCTGGCAGCAAAGCTATAAGAAATGTGAGCAAGATGCAACCTCTACGTTCAACGCAGGTGACGAACCGTAGCATATGGTGCGGAGGGTTGGAGAACAAAATAAATACAAAGAAAAAATCGGATGTCGAAAGTACTGTAACTTGACAAACGAGACTTTTAAGCCTCGAAATCCCTACTCGTGATGTCGAAACAGGTAGATGCATGGGGTGTCATCATTCGCCGTAGTCTGTCGATATTTTGCGCAAGGAGTGCTACGTCGTGCCGTAATGCATGCCTGAGAGTTTCCGAGGTGGTCTGCGCGGAAAATAAAGACAGAAAAAAGCTACAAGCCGTCGGTTAGTGCCCGTAGACGACTACGTATACGCGTAGGCTAGTCCGTAGGAACAAAGTTCTATCTTTCGAAGCTATTTATAGGGCGGGTTTCTGTGGGTTCTATATATCGACTTGGTAGAATAGAGTTCAGCAAGAAAATATAAAGGAATGACCCAAGTGAATTATTCTTATGACCAAAGAGTTTCGGCATTTGTTGCGTGAAGGGCGCATAGCAACAAACGCACTTTAAATAGACACAATTTCGATCGGAGGGCTTACGACGACCCCGACAACACATCGTTGCACTGTGTAGTTATTCATGTTGCCATATTATTCTGCTGCCTGCTCGTTCGAATCGTTGCTTTGGTATTTCAATGCAAAAACATAGTCACGCATCCTCGAGCAAGAAGCCTGGATTGACAAACAACATTAGAAAGAGCTTAGGCCGGAGCGATTTCATTGAGATTACAAGGTTTATTAGGTTGTGAACTAAGTGAAGTGGATATGTAGAAAAAAATCATTTATAAACATTTACTTCATCATTCACTTCAGAGCGAGATAATTAGCCCCCTCACGTCAACAAAAAATTGTTCGGAATTCGACAACCACTCAATGACTGCAGAAGGAAAAACATTTTTAAAGAATAATTTTTTTTCTTGCTTTTATTAGCCTTTAGTAATGTAATTTTTCTAGGTGAAATATAATAAAACGTAGGAGAAAAATGCGCATCTGGTGAGATCCCAACTCTGGAACTTCAAATATGGACGAACAAAAACCTTCCACAATCGTTGCTCGTTTTTCTATTGACGAACTCTAATCTGCCGCTTTTTTTTTTTTTAGAATATTAGCACCTTGCTATGCCTCGCAGCCTTTCTTCTATCGTTTAGAACTTCATAGGTGCATGCTTGTTTCCATCATTCTAGAAATACGTTCTGTGGTTACCTATAAGCCAGAATATGTCTATTCTATGCCTCTCTAGAGTTTGCCGCCTGGTTCTGGTGCTCTATGGTACACCACTAGTTAAAATTTACTTTCCGGGGAAAGAAATGAAACAGATTACTAGTTATCAATAACAAAAATAATATTTCAGTTTCTGAGCATATTATAACCTAAAAATAGAAATCAAGGCATTATACTATCTGAAGAAATTGTTATTGAATACTGATCATCAAATACTTATACAACTCTTTAGGCAGCAGTGCGCAATGGATTATATTTACAAACTTAATTGGGTGATTGAGGAATGTTCATGCGTTGAATGCAGCAACGCCTACATGTAGTATTCATACATGAAAAGAAAGCATTTGACTCAGTCAGGACGTCTGCATTCATCGAGGCAATACGGAACACTATTGTAGTGGAGGCATGGGTAAAAAATATTAGAAAATACTACCGCAAGTGGCCAGCAAACGCAACACCGGTCACAATTTAACAAAGTTCAATATTAAAGGGTTGCAGGGAACGAGACCATCTTTTCAGCTCTTTTCTCCTTAGGTTTAGATGTGGCATTAAGGGATCCTGACTGAGAAAGTTTTGAACAAGATCTGAAGAAAGAATACCTTAGTAATCTGTGGATAGCTGCTGACTTTTCGTATCTTTGCACTCTAGCAGTGGTCGTAAGTGAAAGGTTCAAGAAATTCTACAAGGCCACAAGCTTAATCTCGACTGTCCTGGGAGTTGCCGACTTCTGCTGACTTTTTTTTTTTTTTTAGTCGATATTTATTGCCTCAGGGCATCAGTAGGTTATGAGATGAAGGAAGAATAAATGATTAAATGAATTGAAAAAGGTTGGCTGATTTTATGAAGTCCAAAAGTGAACGATGATGAGGTCCCTTCGTCCAAGTGACGTATGAGGCAGGATTGGTTGCTGAAAGGCCAGCTATGCTCAGGTGCCGGATTCGTGTTGGCTTGAGTGCTGGGCAGTCCCACAGCAAGTGGTGGATGTCGGCCTCGACATCTTCGTTTTTACAGATCGGGCATCCTGGGCGAGGATATAAGTGTTGGAAGTATGACCACGTCCTAGTTACAGCTGGTGTAAGGGCAACACCGACCCGGATCCTCCTAAGCGCAACCTCCTCTGCACGGGTGAGACCGCGGGGAACGGATATCGCACACGGAGGGTTAAGTGCACGTATGCGGCGCCGGAGGTGCTCCTTTCTTGACAAAAGGAGGGTAGCGTCGTCGACTTCGAGAAGCCGTGGGATTGATGCGTCTTTGTATGTGTACTGCTAGACTAAGTCCCTGTTGTAGATAAGATGGGTCTGCCTCAGTGTAAATATTTGTTTTTCAGTGCTTTTGCTTGCTTACACTTTGGATTTTACTACAGCCATTCGAGCCAAGTGTACAAGCAAAATATATTTAGCATTCCAAAATCGCACGTGTATATTTCAGTTAAGAAGTACACAAATGATTACGTAATTTTCTTTATGATGCCTACAGTTGTTAAGGAGATACAATGGTGCTCATATTTGTAGAAACGATGCATATATGCGCGCTTTTTGTTAACACCTGAGCACACTTCACTTGATGCAGTATCTAGACCCTTTATATAAGAATTTCAGGCTATGATTTTTTAAAGTCCGCCATAACGAAATCTGGTGGGGTGTAATGTGCTTGTTCCACTTCTTGCGCTGTATCCGCGGCGTAAAAAATAGGGCCATGCAGTGAATGCAAAAGTGAATGGCGAAATTATTATGTACCAAAAGAAAACACCTTGCATCAATTAAAAAAAGAACGCATCATACAGGACCGTGCAGTACACGCGTTCCAGCATTATTGTGAACGAAGATCGCTGTAGATATTCCTCACGCCCGCTGGCGACGCTGACGTTATAACGACGTGATGAACGCTCGAAATTTTAGGCCCGTGAGAATTATACGAAAAATTATGGTAACAGCTCAGCTGCATCGGCACAAGAAAAAAAAAGGAAACGCGTCATTTGCCGCTTGGTTCACTCGCTTCTTTCCCGAAACTGGCAAATAAGCAAAAATTAAACAGCAATAAATTTCACTAACACCTCGAAACTTAGAGAACGTGTGCGCAGTCAGAATTTAGAGCAGGGAAAAACGAACACAGTTTGACTTCGAAAGCACAGCTGGTGATGACAGTGGACGAAATGGAAGCCGTTTAGACGAATTCCGAACTTTTTTCGTAGTTTTTACTTGTTTTAGTTGTTTCACGACCAATCTCGTTTCTTCCCTCTTCCCTAGCCGCCTCTGAACCACTGAAGCGGAGTTCTCAGCCATCTGTTGCTTTCGTTCGTCGGGGCCTTCCCTCTCTGTTTTGGTTTCCGGCTTCGCCAAAACTAGAGGACAGATTCCTGCAACGCCACAGAAGCGCGGACACGAGGAGAAAAACGGGGAAGAAGTTAATGGTTTTCCGCCGCCTTTCTGTTAAGCGCACTTGTGCGTCTTATAAATCGCTTCCACACAAATCGTTCCCAACTCAACCAAGCTGCTCCTGCTAAATGTTTCACGACCGGCATCCGAGAGAAAAGGCCATCCTTGGAAGCAGTGCAGACGGAACAGTTCCGAGGAGACCGATGGTGACAGGGGGAAAAAAAAGAACAATTAAAGATGTGGAAACGCAAACGTTATCACGCTTCCGCCTAGCTCGTTACGTGCGCTGCGTACACACAGTCGCTAATCTAGACGCCACAGCTCGAAAACAGATCGATGTCATGCGAGAAAGAATGGCACGAAACCCTGACTTTGTATGCAGCTATTTTTGCCATTGCTTTGTTATATGTCTTCTTTGTCGTTTGTGCTGCAGCGATTCAATGTGCTTTTGCGAAGCGCTGAGCAAACAGGGTCGTTATATGAAGACAGCAAGTCGAGCTATCTGACCCAAATAAATGTATAAATGTATCCTTACGTTAAGGGAGCGACAGATGCGAACGTACACATTCGCTTAACAACGAACACAAGTCTGCGCTGAATTCTGTCCTCGGGTGTGTGCTTGTTTGCTTCTCTGTTATATCAATTATTCTAGAAAGAATAAATTATATTTTCAAGGTTACTATGTTTTTTTCAAACTTATGCAAGTTATCTTCAGCCCGGTCTCTGCCACGATCGTACCTAGAGAACAGACGTCGAGCTCTTTATAGCGTAATTGTGATCTGCAACGTCAGTAAGAAAGCGTCAGTGAGGCCACGGCCTCAATTTCGACACATATCCCCGCCCAGTGTGTCCTGTCTGCAACTCTTAAAATTCTGAAGTAGGTATACACTATTTGTTGGGGGTTTTTGCAGACAATGAAGCCACCGGTAATTCGATACCTTGCAGCAGCGGGTCTTCCACCGAACAACCTATCCTCACACACAGGCGCCACATTATCACTCCACCCCCAGACTTCAATAGATCCGCTAACCATTTTTGTTATATTTAATACTGACCCCCCCTCTCCCCATATGTTTTCTCCCACCAGCTCCTTTATGCCCGGAGGCCGTATACGACGCAGAAAAAAAAAGAAATTCGTCAGTACGGAAAAGGCTCCTAATAGCACAACAAATTAAATAATCCGTGGTGCCAGCATGCAGAGGGCAGGCAGTGAATATAAATTTATGATGCAGGTATGAAAAGTTTAAAACATCTAATGCGCTTGTTAAAGGGACGCTGATATCAGCTCTATAACAATTTTTTTTTTATTTTAGCGAAGTACCATAGTACGGCATTTCGTGACTTTATTGTCCCTTGTTCGCAGCAAAATACGAATTTTTTTGTGATATATTTCGATTCGAAGTTGAAAGACCTTATTTTACCTGCCGCTGTGACTCAAGCTCATTGTTTCCCTATTACCGAGTACGGGGAAGTGAGGGAAATCATGGTGCATAAGCGCGGGCTGTATGATTGCTAGCGAGCATGCAGCGAGCGCTGCTCTCTATAGTAGCTGCCGAAATTAAAGCTATCGCTAGTCACAGCCGTTCCTTCGTTAGCACCCACCATATATCTCATTACCGAGCTCGACAAAAACGTTCTCGCGGCGGACGCCTCCTTGCCTTTTGGGGACCCCGGCCCCACAAAGTGTGCAATGCCTGCTAGAGGTGAGATACCTCAGTCTCAAACATTGTTTGGGGTCACTTTCCTTGTTGTTGTTTTTTTTTTTATTGTCTTAATAAACGATTTTCCCATTTTAACGCTTTTATCTTTTTTACCAGCCTTCCTTTTCTCTCCAAACAAACAGAGCAGGCGATTATTACTGGCTCAGCCAGTTCAACAATTCCACCCGGGTTAGTGCAGGTCTATCCTGCACAATAGATATATATGCCCAGTCCCGAAAAATTTGACACTGGATTTTACAATAGGGAAGCGCTTGCCAAGCCACTAACTTCATCCTAGGAAAACTTGCTGCACTGAGCTTGTAAAATTAAGCGCGTCAAACATGAACCCCCGTGGGCATGCAAAGTGTATATTTGTGTTTGCGAAGCATTGAAACCGAAAAATACCAAACCGAAATTGGCCTCTTGTGATGCCGCCATCCGAAGTTTTCTTTGTGTGCCAACATTTCAGCTCTTTTTTGCCGTCTTCATTGCGTTACCAAAGTGCATGGGCTGTTTCGAAACAAAACTTACTTAAATATTCAGATGAGTAACCATAATGCAAATTTCCCAGCCTTCTGGATCTCTTGCGTGTAATACGGCTTGTACTTGCGAGAATGGACTGTGGCGGTGATGCCGTGTTTCGGTTTTCTCTTTTGGCGGCCATTTAAGAGCTTTTTTTTCCGTAATAGGGATGCTTTTCGTGATTAGAAGCTGGAATTCCCTCAATAAAAGCCAACTTTATTTTCATTTTCAGTGCCTCTCATAGACCATCGATGCTACAGTTACTTGGCCCATGACCGCTGCTTCATCAAAAAACGATGTTCAGTCAAAACATCCGGAAGCATCTTTGTATCTTGTAACGGTATTGTGGCACTCATGAAATCTCCCGATACCACGCTTGCACTCTCGAAGAAATGAACTGCTTAAGAGAAATGCTATGAAATTATAACTGAAGTTTGTGCTCATAGTTATAAATTAGAGAAAAGAAAAGTGGTCAGAAACAAAAGACACTGTCGTATACCATCATATTCTTCAATGATTTCATACGCTGAATGTTCAGTTTCAATTACTTGAATCAAAGAACCTTTCTTGAAATCGAAAGTTTTGGCTGGGCGAAGAATGTAGACGTCTTCATCATATCTCATGCAGAAAGAAATAAGAACAGGAAATTAAACAAAATTGCTGTAGCTAGAATTGAGAAAGCAAAAAATCCAGGTTTTGTGGGGTTTAAAAGTACCAAGAAATAGAAATTCAAACGTGTTTGCCTCTTCCATGCAAAGATGTCCTGACCATCCTTTACAGTCACTGGGCACACTTTTCTGTCCGTCTTCATTCGTTTTGCCACAATAGTTAAAACAAAGGTAATGGCACCCAAGAAACGAGCAGCGCAAGAAGGCGGATACGAAGCAGTTGCGCTAGAACCAACGAAGTTTTTTTTTTTTTTCAACTTGTTTAGATATAACAGATGTTTTGGAACGCGATAGATGATTTATTCCTACGGTGCTGAAGTGTGGGATCTGCAGCGTTAACTTCGTCCCGTATTTCATGACAAGGGGCATATGAGCCGATATTCGGCATAGAAAACTGATGATGGTTGCGTCCAAAGCGCTCATAACAGCACCTAGGAAGATAAGAACGTCACAGATAAGAATACGAGCATGAAGTTCTAAATTGCATTGGGGAACACAGTTCCAAATATCCACTAAAGATACCTTAAATAAAAAGAAAATGGCCACTACGGGAACCAGTCCCACAGGCAGCAGTCATCACCTTAGAATACGCTGCGAGGAACCACAGATGCGGCCCCCTTGACTTATGACGAAGATATTGCATCAAGATCCAAGAAAAAAAAATCGAAAGTCAGGATTGTAACGTAAAAACCTGTCGCTATAAATCATTTTTCGCCACACGACGATGGCCACGTGAGATAAGAATAGAACTGATCGCAATTCCCCATCTCCAGCGGAGAGCGGTTCTGACAGCGAACAAGCACGATTCTATCGCATAGAGTAGCGGCGCATTAAAGAAAAAAAAGAGGAGGGGGGGGGGGGGGGGGGGGCGCGAAATCTTGTGCGAAACCGTTGCCGACCAAGAACAGAAATAAAGAGCCGGTGTGATCGTGTAGCCGTGAATCAACCCACTCTCTTGAAGGCCCACGTCGACAACCAAGCTGAGCAACAAAAATGGAGACTCAGTGTAGTGATATAGTGGCTATGCCTGGAACGAAAGGCATCCAGAGAAAAAATAATCAATGATTTTACACTATAAAATGCAAGTTGCCCCTCGGATCCCTCTTTTCATAAATTCCGCTTTGCCGCAGCCTTATGAGCGACTCATTGCAATCAGCATTGTACTATCTAAATTCTTTCCATTTTCAACCACTAGCTGCATGATCGAAAGAAAACGACATTGTGGGTTCGTAAATTTGGAGATAGGGCTGGTATACGCATTGTATCTTACACGTTTTGCAGCGAAGGCTAGCGCATCAGGTATTCTCATGGAACAGTTTGCCATTCGTATATGCCCCCCCCCCCCCCACACACACACACACGCACACACACTTTTTTTTTAGGTATCTGCACATCCTCATCATCGTCACCATCATCATCAGCCCGGCTATACCCACTGCAGGGCGAAGGCCTCTCCCATATTTCTCCACTTAACCCGGTTCTGTGCTAGCTGCATCCACTTGACCCCTGCGAACTTCTTAACCTCATCCGCCCACCTAACTTTCTGCCGTCCCCTGCTACGCCTTCCTTCTCTTGGAATCCAGTTTGTTACCCTAAGCGACCATCGGTTATCCTCTCTTCGCACTACATGTCCTGCCCATGCCCATTTCTTCTTCTTAATTTCTACTAGAATGTCGGTAACCTGCTCTGTATCTGTATCTGTACAACGCGCGGTATTCCGATTTTGGATTGCAGTCTTTGTACCCTTTTGGAGCAAGTACCACTTGTCGGTATAGAATGAGGCCGAAAGCTTCGAGGCTTCACCGGCGGCCTTTTTTCTCAGATCGTTTGACTAGCAAGCAAACCCAAGCTATAATAAACTACGCCCAACGACGAGGAGGCTGTCTAAAGAAGTGAACAGGCAGAAGAAGGCCGGTGAAAGTAGCTGTCGCAGTCACTGTTTTACCGTCCTGCGGGAAAATAAAACTTCGGGAGTAGTAAATGCCATCCCGAACATTGCAAACACATCCCAAAATAAATACCTTCAAAAAAAAATCGCATAATGCGATGTCTTAGCGCAACAATAACCAGTTCACAGCAGAATATACTGAGTTTACTAAGTTAACTAAAGAAAAGTAAAGAAAAGGCGGAAAAAGGTTACGAAAGAAAAGAAAACTTTACTAAGGAGGTAAATAAAACTATTACAGCTGTAAAAAAGCAGAGCGTACGGAGTTCACTCAGTAGGCTAGGCAAATTAAACTATTACAACTGTAATAGAAAGGATGTGTATATTAATACAAAAAGATTGATAGATTGCCTGGGTCCGCCTACCAACGTAGTCAATTGCGGAAGCGTCCAAATCACGACTGTCTCTCAGCACATCAAGATATACCGACCTGATTTCGTGCTCAGCCTACTAACTTTTGGGGGTGGACCGAGTCTGTATTCCGGGCGGGCGCATATCAATTTTCAAAGTGCACTGAATTTTCGAATTCGATTTCCGAATAGCCCAAAGTGTGGTTTAAATGTGGGCCACCCAAGCTTACGGATTGGGCCAATTCCAATATTCAAGCCGTTCTTCACCTATTCACCTATAATGCAGTGTAAGAGGGGATTGCGACAACGGTGCGTTGGGATCTGTTATCCCCAGATTAATGTTGAGGAAGACGAAGGCATGCAACGCACCGCGAGAAAGAATGGAAGTAAAGCACGCACGGTGATTGGTTGCAGCGACAGCTGCGATTGAGGTTCCGTACTCGCTTCTCAAGCCCAGATGGAGGCCATGATGACTTGACAGCAGAAATAAAGCAAGGCTGAATGGCCACTTCAGACAATTTTGTTTGTATATTTTCACGAACGCGTAGAAAACTTTATCCAAAGTTATATATATAATCTTGTACAAATATGTTCTTGTAAGGAAATTACAATATAAAACCTTCGATACAAAAAGAGGTTCATATGTAAGGCTGGACAACGCAGGCAAAAGGAAATGTCAGCGCCGGAGTTGCCTGCGGGGGCTTATTCCCTCATCAAGAATCAGTAAAACTTACTAGCCTTCATTACTGGAAGTAGCAGCTTGGACGGAAGATGGACACCCTTTGTCTGATATGCAGAAGTGCTCTAGTGCGTCGAGAGAATATGTCGTGACTTGCTTGGAGAATAGCTTAGAGAAGGATGTCTGGAAGTGTATTAACCTCCACAAAAGTATTTTTCTTTCCTAGCGAACACGGGTGCTTTGAAGCGTCAGGATAGACCTGTTTCCCAGGTATTACTAATTCACCACGTCTTGGGCAACGTCCCACTTGGGCATGTTGGGTGCGCCGTTCAGAAGTTATTAGACGCACTCTGTAAGGTAAAGGAGAATGAACAACTTTGAAACAAGATCATTTGCTTTCGGACGAGTATCAACTCTGGATCCCAAAACGCGCTTGAAGACACGGTAACGCAGCATGTGCTGCCTGGTGCATAATTTTGTTTGCTCGCACATAAAATTAGCAGCTTATTACAGATAAATATAGAAGCTTCCCTAGACAAGCACTAACCCAGATCTCAACACTTCAACAAATGGGATATTGCGGCAGGAAGTGAAAAAAAAAAAAAAAAAAAACACGCCGTTTTTTTTAGGACATAGCAAAAACAGCCGTAAAAGCATTAAGGTCAATCCTGTTGGTTTCCAATCTGATTCGTTGCCCATGGAAACCACTGAGAAAGAGGGTCGGAATAAAGTTCGGCCCATTAATTGACGAAGATTTATTCACTTCCTTATGATGGATGTGCACACTCCCAAGTTCAGCAGGGACCGTATATATAATCTCGGTAGGCAGCAGTTTGTGTTGCTGTAATTACCAGGGCACTTCTCTAATTACAAATGTTGCCGCGATGCGTAATAATGCATCTACAAGCTTTCGGGCATAAATCAGGAGTGTGCCTTACAGCTCGGGTGGGTGCTAACACGAAAAAGCGCATGCGCGCCCTTATACACACACGATGCGCCTGATTGCACGGTTTGCAAGCTTACTAAATTAATCACAAGATTCGTGACCCTAGCGGGCAGCATAATGCGCTCTTACCTTCCACAGATGAAAAATGTAACCTGTGAAGAGAGAGAGAGAGAGAGATATTTTAATGGCAACAGGAGATGTCTGCCTGGTGGTAAGCCTAGCATGCTACTCCTGATGAGGGTTGAGGGATGAGGGTGACAGAGTGTGGGAGGGGAAGGGGAAATAAATGAGAAAAAAAAAGAGAATCGTTGTCGCACACTTTCCCACGCACATAAGCACACACAGATGAGTTTTAAAGGGTATTGATCAACCCTGTGTCCTTAAGAAATGTTAACTTTCACACGCACATAATCACACACAGATGAGTTTTAAAGGGTATTAATCAACCCTGTGTCCTTCAGAAAAGTTAGTAAGGCCTTGGTAGCTCGCGCAGCAGACGAAGTTCCTGCGCAGCAGTTCCTGTGAAGAGGAACTCGTTAGCTTACTTACGGTCAGAACTACCTAGTTAAGTTTGGATTAAACTGCGTTATAAACTTAATTTTACAAAGAACTCTACATTAGGCAGAAATAAAACAAATCAGTTAATATTTAATGAAACAATGCGTACATTTGTCAAAAAAAGAAAAAGCACAGTGCACACTCATAAGGCCCCGTACTGTATGCACACTTAGCATGCCTGGTCGTTAATTCTCGCGGTGTCGAAGCAGCTCGGTGTAGTCACTCACACTATGTAATCAATCCGTCCAGCATAAAGTGTTGGCGTGACTCGGTAAGGTAAACTGACTCTAACTGGAACAGTCCGAGGCTGGCTTTAATACGCTCAAAATATTAACAGCACCGCTTATACCTCTTGATGGTTTGTTTTAATCGACGCTGATTGCGTTTCGTCTAATAGATAAGCAGTGACGTCGCGAATCTGAGAGAGACGCATCTGTGTGAAGCGTACCATCCATACCTTTAAAATTATATTATGGAAATATGACGCTTTTCACAGTGTGCATGCGTCAGCAACAGCACCTAGTTACGCGGTGTTCTTCATCGAGGTCACAGCGCGCCGTCAGCGAGCGTTTATATCTTTGAGGGTATCAGAAAACGAAATTGCGGTAAAGACAGTGATGCATTATATTCCATAAGTCGCTATATGTCACCAAGAAGCTCCAGTAAAAGGCGACGAGCCTCATCTGATTTTCACATTGTCACGCGGCGGCACAAAAACTCAGCACCACCTTGAGTTGTAGCCAGAGAAACGACATCGGCCACCGTCGTGGCACAAATAAGTTTACAATGAACAAAATTCGTTGTCATTTTCGGTTAAAAGCTTCCACGTTCTTAGCAGCCGTCTTTGAGAATGAATGTACGTTCTTAGCGCATCTTTATTTTTATGAGCATTTTTGATGCGAAAGTTCATATGGCATGCGAAAGATGACACCTCAGGAAAAATGTATCAAAGTTACCTGGCGCAAACCATACGCATTCGATGCACGTAGACTTCCAACAAGGACTCAATAATTGGAAATCGTTTTTTTTTTTTTTTGTACAATGACTATTATACTCGGTTAGATTTTGCTCTATAATAATTTGCGATATATATTTTTGCCGCCTAATTTCTGGAGAGAAAGACTTTTCGAAAAACTTGCCGTCAGAATAATAAAGTGTCAAAAAGCCTTGAAAATGCCACCTGGCGTATTTTTGCTAGTTTATAGAGCAGCGCTATAGAGCAGCTAAATTTAAATACGAGAGCACAATAAAATTAACGTAAGTAATTACATAATCAGCTTTGGCATATACCAAAAAAGGTACGATCGTGATCTTTCTACATTCGAAAGTGTTTTTGCCCTCCGCGCTTTTTTTTATGGTCAGAACACATTCTCGAGAACTCAGAGTTTTCAGAACAAACTAATTTTAAAATTGCGATTTTTTCCCTCATGTCGGACTTTTTTTTTTTCAATACGGCTCTAACGTTTCTTTGCGCCAACAGCAACGTTCAGAAAAAACAAATCATCCTATTTCTTTTTTTTTTTTTGTAGAACTCAACTTTGGAAACATGTCACGGTCTTTCTCACATAATCCATATCCTACTGCCCCGCCGGGCTGGCGCAGTGGTTACGGCGCTCGACTACTGTTCCCAAGGATGCCGGATCGAATCCCGGCCTCGGCGGCTGCTTTTCGATGGAGGCGGAAAGAAAAGCGCCCGTGTGCTGTGCGATGTCAGTGCACGTTAAAGAACCCCAGGTGGTCGAAATTTTCGGAGACCTCCACTGCGGCGTCTCTCATAGCCTGAGTTGCTTTGGGACGTTAAACCCTACAAACCAAAACCAAAATTAAACCATATCCTACTGAACAGCTACATTATAATCATATAGGGTTAATAATCCTTTATGTCTCTTTCAGTGCACTGCTTTCTCAAAGGTTCTGCCACGTTGTTCAAAATTAACTCTCAAAGACCCCTCGTGAAGGGCAGCTTAGGAAGTTGTTTTGCGTAGGTGACTGACTACTATGCAAGAGAAGTATCTGTGCATTGAATAAAGGACTCAGTGTAAAGCGGGCAGGAGAAACTATGTGAATTGATTATTGCTAAAGCGATTACGTGTTGACGGGACTTCAGGAGAACAATTAAATGTGCTGTGGTGTGGAAGCTTTCATGACACAGTAATTAAAGCTATAAGTCAGTTCGTTTATGATTGAGCAAGTGGGCAATAAAGCCTCTTAGTGACGCCATGTATCAGGACAAATTGCATTAGATTGCCGAAGGTTGCGATTGAGGAAGTGAGTTCAGAACTAGGGTAGAGAGCTTCAATAATGGTGATATTTCCAGCTGTCGTGAGTAGCTTGCTTAAATCTGCCTGGTGCATACTTTAACCTATAGGTAAAAACACTTTCGACGGCTAATATAATCTACAGGCACCTCTAGCGCAGAGAAGTTGCAGGAGGCGAATGGAACAATGGTTGTATTATTACGCGTAGAATTCAACCGCAATTTGCCCTTAGTTTTCAAAGGTTTTCTGCGCTTCTTTCCTTCTTCCTCCTACTTTTTTTCTCCTTCTTCCTTCTATAAATTGTTGTTTATTCTGCCCTCTTTTATCAGTTACCACCCCTTCAACTATCCGGCATATACTTCGACATTTTCACAACACTGTACACCACATTAACTGACGGGAGCATTAAGTGGAAAAAGTAATGAGGCTAATTTTTTTCTCGAGCACTGTTTATTCATCATACAAATAAAACAATATATTACAGCCACGTATATTCCAGACAAATTGTTTTTTGTTTTTGTTTTTCAAAGATATCTGGGCCAATATGTGTTGCTTCCTCCATGATAGAAGAAGGCTATTGATGCCTTCTTGGTACCAATGTTCTAATGCGATAGCGTTGAAGATGCCGTAGCTATGATTTGACATAGCATGAAATGTAGTGACTTCAAGTAAAAAAATAGGGGAGGGGGGGGGGGGGGGGAGGCGGGGGCGGAGCCCAGCTATTGAACAGAGCCTCTGAACCTTCGGTCGCGATTAAGGTACGCTATATATGTATCCCCAAAACGGGATTTTTATTTCCTTAATGCATCACCAATGTTCGTTCGTTCGATTGGCTTAAAAAGCAGTATGTGATGGCAACAAGCTTTTTGATGTCTGCGATAGAAACCCCAAAACGACCGTAGGCATCATTTAACCCTAACGCGTCACACTCTCAAAGGGAGCATTAGCGTCCCACAGATGATCTCCCTCTTGTGTTGTAATGTCCTCACAACGTGAATTGATGCTTCCTTTGTTCTCAAATACGAATACGTGAAGGTAGCAATGCTGGCACAAAGCAGGCAATCACACTCTTCTTCACCGTATTTCAAAGCTATACATGCAGGTCGAGATTACATTAAAAAGATATAAAAGTGCAGTTAATCTCGGGACATAATATTCGTGAATGTAGTCAGTTTTGACTTAAACGGACTACGCTGAAAACAAAATTTGAGCGTTAGTTATTAGACGCAAAGGTACAACTTAGCGTTGTGTTTACGGCTTTCTGAGCCAACTACTAACACAACCTGTAACAGACATGGCAGTAATTGAATTACAGTAATGAAATTACTCTAATGTAATTACTTTTTTCAGTAATTTGTAATGTAATGAATTACTTTTTCAGTTCGGTAATGTAGTGATGTAATGAATTACTTTTTGGTAGTAATTTTGCAGCAAAAGTAAAAAATTCCTTTCGGAATTACTTTTACTAAAGTAAAATGAAGAATGTCGCGAAAGCAGGAACGATATGCGGCAAGTCGAAGCCAGCGTAACCAATCGGCAAAAGGAGACAGAATTGAGCAGAACAGTGCGTCTGAGACCTCGTGTGTAGCAGGGGGGCGGCTATCCAATGGCAACAATTCTCCAAGCAGTAGGATACAAGGCGCCAAGACAATGCCGAAGGGACAGATGGTGCAAGAAGGGCGGAGTTGAGAACTAGTTGGGAGAGCGGCGCAGTGGCACTCCCTGTTGCGTCGGCTAGGGCACAGTGATGCCTGATTACATTCGTCACCACGGGGCGAGGGAGGCTTGGGGTTCGGGGAGGTAGGCGGAAGGGTCCATTTCGTGAGTGGCTTGAGCAGTACTGAGCAGTGAGCACAAGGTGCTGACGTCGATTCTTAGGACTGCGGAAGCAATGAATAGCATAGCTTCTTCGGGCCTTCAAATGGCAGAGACGGCTCCGGGCAAGCAAGACGCTGGGTTCGCCGGTCATTTCGCAATCGTTTGAACATGCTTCTGCTTTTGTTGTATTTTTTTTTTTTTGCTATTGTCTTGTTTTAGTAATGGCAAGTGCTGTAGGAAAGAAGAAAGGAATAGCCCTCTGGGATGGAATTTGGCGGGAAAACGAAAGAATGTGTGTGCTTCGCGTCTCGAGGACAAGTTGCTCTTTTGTTTACTAGCTTTACTTAGTTTTTGCATAGGCGGGAACTAGAAAGTAATTTAATAGAAATTGAATTACTCAGTCGAAGTAATTGTAATGTAATTTCATTACTTTTTGGGAGCAGTAATGAGTAATGTAATTTAATTACTTTTTTTCGCTTTTCAGCAAAGTAATTAGTAACTTAATTCCTTTTCAAAAGTAATTTTGCCATGTATGACCTGTATGGTCATTTTTATTATTTTTTACTCGCATGAACCTTTTCACACGCGCCACAGAGTAGGAACCTTTTGACCATGCAATCTTGTCTAACCAAAGAAATATGTTTGTGAGACATTCCCGCATAATCACTAGCATTCAGTCATGTGATGCAAAATTATGTGAAAGAATATAAAGCACCGTTTTAACCAAAGCGTACGAAAGTGCCAACGTGGCCTGAGGGTAGCGTGTCAGCAGACTCGGGAGCAAAGGGTGCCGGGTGCCATTCCCATCTCACCCTCAGTAAACTTTTTTTTCAGGGCAATTCGTTTCCTTTCAAACCATTCCCATCTCACCCTCAGTAAACTTTCTTTTCAGGGCAATTTGTTTCCTTTCGAACCTGGCGCACAGTTGAAGTCGAATCTTTTCAACCAATTCGAATTTTTTATCCACACCAACTTTTAGCCACTTTTAGCCACAGCCAGCTAACGCGTCGTCGGGTCCTGCCGCTTAACGACGTCTCAGTAAGAGCTCAGTATAGCGTTGTCGCGTTAAAAGCGAGATCTTAAATTAAGGGCGCTGTCCCCGCAATGCCCCTGAAGCCTTCTTGTGCAATGTCGCACCCACCTACACATTCAGTGAGGGAGGCGGCAGAAACCAGACCTTAAGCGGTGACATCATAAAAGACGCGGCTTTCCTTGCTGCTATTGAGATCCCGTAACACCGAGACTACTGCGGCTTAGTGGTCTTCACTTTCTGTAGCATCCGGTGACAAGAAGTGATTTTTATTTTATAGCCTCTGCTGATGCAACGCATTTCTCAACTCCGGAAAAAGTTGCTTGTCAGGTAACACCCCGCTAATCCGGGTTCGTGGCGGCGCCTTCGCTTGGTAGTGTGCTTCAATTTCTAGGTTTCGTTGGGAAATCGCGGTGTGTTCTAGAATGGCAAGCTGATAATACCGGTCAGTGACCTCTGGCTGGTCGATTTAACCGACCGTAACTCTTCGGACAGCTGAACAGGTTAGGGGACCAGTGTACATATACTACAGAGATTTCTTAAATGTGAAAATTCCTGCCTTTAGCATTTATTCACTGTTAGAGGAAGTCCATTTAGAATTTTCAAGAAACTACAGTACCCTTCAGCGAACTTGAACTTTCGACTGTTCTCAACTGCTTGGTAGGCGAAAAGCTGTATTGGTGGAACACAAAAAGCGGTTTTCCTCCTTACAGTGGAATAAAATTACGTCATTAGAGTGGAGAACTGCTCGTACTTGTTGTAATTACTTAGTTCCGTGAGTCTCACTTCCTCACCTATCATTACAATCATTTAGACGATTTCTATAGGAGCCGAGTCATGTCAGAATTCGACCAAAGGGCATCTGACGGAGTAAGCGGCACTCACGTAGACTCTCTTTCAAAAAGCAAGTCTCATGCTGATACAGCAATGTACGGCAAACAACTCCTTATACGGAGGAGCGCGTACACCAATTCGCCGTCTGTGTCCAAGTCCCGTAAGTTCCACATTGAGTTAGACCGGTAAACGTTCGAGAATAGCAGGATGTAATCAAACCTGGCGTCGATAAGTCTGCATTTACTTAGCACGTTCTACACAAGACTGGATTTAAAGAGAACTGAAAAATTTAGAAGAATGGGCTACTGAACTTGAGGAAACAAGTAAGAAATAAATCCTGGAAATGTTTACTATTGCTGCACTAGATCCACTATCTACGACGGCCCCTCACGTCAGCTCATCGCCAAGCTTCCCCACATTGCGTCGGCCCAGTTCCGTACGCACCATCGTTTGACATACGGCCGCGTCCAGCGAGAGACTCTCAGCGGTTAGAGCGAACTGAAATATGTTAGCCTTATGGCTTATTATTCTTCCAAGGCAAGCTTCAATGAAGCAACATGGAGAGATCTAGGTATCTTACTGGTTTCGTTGTGGTTGTGTGGTTTGACGTCCCAAAGCGACTCAGGCTATGAGAGACGCCGTAGTGGAGGACTCCGGAAATTTCGACCACCTGGGGTTCTTTAACGTGCACTTATATCGCACAGCACACGGGCGCCTTACTTTTCGCCTCCATACAAAAGCGGCCGCCGAGGCCGGGATTCGATCCCGCATCCTTGAGAACAGTAGTCGAGCGCCGCAACCGCTGCGCCACCCTGGCGGGCAGAGATATAACTAACAGTGCAATTACTAGTTAAGTGGTCAATTACGGTTCGCTTACAGATCGAAATGGTGAGCAGCAAACGATCATGTGACATTTATTCAATTTGGTTTTGTTTGTTTTGGTTTATACGATTTAACATCTCAAAGCGAGTCAGGTTATTAGAGACGCCGTAGTGGAGGGCTCCGGAAAGTTCGACCATCTGGGGTTTCTTGACGTGCACTGACATCTCACAGCCCATGGCCGCCTTGCTTTTCGCCTCCACAGAAAAGCGGCCGTGATTCGATCCCGCATCCTTGGGCACAGTCGTCTAGCGCCGTAACCACTGCACCACCACGGCGGGTTCATCTAATCAGTGAACACAAGGTCGAGGTTACTATCGGGTGAAACGGTTCAAACAAACGACTGCGGTCGGGATCGCCTTTTTTTTTTTTTTTGCACTGGGTTTTACTTTTTATTCGTGATGTTCTCTGGGGATCGTCGTCTGCTAGGCTCAACTAGTGACAAAATGACAGTAGAAAATTGCACGTAAATTATAACGCAGCAAAGCTGTTACAACATTAACTTTTTTTCGTTCTTCTTCGCACAACGATTACACGGAGAGTCAAGAACAGTAATACTGTTTTAGGTGATGTGCACGACTAACGGAAAACTAGAGCACGTTACTATGCTGCTAATGTGTGGGTGGTTTCTTCAGCGGACCTCCACATGGGATGCATTTATCCAGAGATCCGATTTGAACACATACGCGTGAGCAATTCATATACGAAGATACGCCAGGAAATAATGTTTGGGCCCACCTAGTCTAAAAACACTCATCAGGGTATTGTCACTACGGAACCAGATTCCTTAAAGGCGCCAATTAAACCAATTCAAGATGTGTGCTCCAAAACTGATGTTCTTACGACCTGAAGTTTTACAACTGCGAGCTGTATAATACGGGAGGCCATGTTTAGCCCCCTGTCGCATTCTGGTTGTGTCCGTTTTTTCGAAAACACGCTTTTCGAAAAACGAAAACACTACGAGCTAGTTCACACGTCATAAATTCAGACTTGTTTCTTCCCATACAATTGTTGAATCGCTGCGAGTGCGCCAAAAAATAAGTTCTGGCGAGCTTGAACAATTCATTCCGCTAATTAACTTTCCCGTGACTGGCAAAACAATGGGCACAATCTGAAGCCATTGAAAACGTTCTTCATTTTTCAGTCAGCATTATGCCGAAAACTTAATTGAAAAATATTTTCAAATTTGTTACTATGAACTGCAAACTAAACTTTTAAAACGTGTCCTTCACCTGCAGACGTAGGACAAGGAAACCGTAGCACCCCCGACAACACGGGGTTCTGCTTACTTCGTCCCAACTGAGTAGCCTTACTCAAGTCAGAAACAGGGTCGGGTAACACAAATTGCAGAGTCCGCACATACCGGACCAGTGCCGTATCTTATTCAGTGCCGGTCGCATCAGTCACGTCAGTGGGCCCCTTTTGGACGCTTCGGGTTGTTCACTTGTCACTATGTGGCGTTCCGTATGAGGAGCCGTGGTGTCTGTCATAGCACGAGGTAAATGACATGACTACAGAATGTACTATTGACTTTGTCCTGTCATATTTCGTGATATATATGCTAATAGTTACGGCGCGTTATCTTCCTTTTTGCCTGTAAGGACATGCCAAGGAAGCTATAGCGATATGCAGATGGAAAGAAGGTAGCACCATAGAGCTTGATTTGCCGAAACCGGATGATTTCGACCCTTGCAGAAATTCATAATGCGTTGGGCCTGCAGTTCACTGCCGGCGGTATTCGAAGGCTGAGATTATGTGAACGCACACACTCCATGAGTGAAAACCTGCCTTGTCGTTGGTTTTGAGTGGATGCTTCGGGCTACCAAGCAAGTATTTCAGTCAATAAGGTCAGCATGGTTTCCAATGATTTCCTTCCCGCCGTGGTTGTACTCGTGCTGCGACGAGAAATACATAACATGGATGTATTTTCTCATAAGCAAGCTAGTGGGCACAATCGATGGCGCAACAAAAGCGGTTACGATCATGAGGTTATCAAAGACTCAAAAGCGAGGATGTGTCTTAGAAGTGAAAAAATTTCAGGAAATGCACGTACATCATAAATGCACTCTGTCATTGAAGAGCTCTTCCTGTCTTTAGAAGAGGAGGTTTAAGGCGTTTTATAGGTAGAGGCTTGAGTTGAATGTGTTCAATTGCTTTTATAATTTTCCCATCACGAAAATAATGCTGTACGGTGGTTTCGCTGACCAGGTATGCGCAGCGCTTGATGTTCTTGCTTCGTGGTGAAAAAAAAAATTGCGTTTCTTAATTATCAATAATAATTGTTATAAAAGATCCCTAAGCGTAGCTTAATTTCAGTAGACCATGGAAAGGTATAGAGGCAGCAAATTTTTGTTGCGTGATCCTTCTGTCTTTAGACTGATGCGCAAAAGAATAGAAGCGTGCATATTGTATGAAAAAAAAACGATAAAGAAAATTTTACTTGCTTTTTTTTTTTTCCCCTGCGACTGTGACGTCACAGGCGCGTTGAGGTCACCCAAGGAGCATAAAAACTACAGTATGATCGATCCTTTGTTTCTTTCAGTTCGTAACAACCCTTACGCAAGCTTGCTCAAAAGCTATAATCTGAAGAAATCATTAAGCAGTGAATGTGTTTCAGCTTTTTCGTGGCTCAGTTGATCAGAACTTGCCGATTATAACACAGTCGTCCTTCAGAAATTTAAGCCAGAACTGCGTGAGAAAAAGTTCAGCTAGAAATTATTAGCGAGGTGGTGCGTCATATACACGTATACCGTCTAGCACAGTATACTACAGCGAAAAAATAAAACACGATCAATGAAATTCATGTGGCATGTACGCGAGAGCAGTACTCTATTAACATAAGCTCTGTAATTATGCAATAGTCTGTAAATAAAATACGAAGACATTACGGCGCGTTTCTTAATCATCTATACTCCATGACAGTTAGATTTTAGGCCACATAGACCAAATGTAATGTTCTGTATCCGTTGACATTTCTTTCAATTGAAAGATTCCAGTTCAATTGAATCATCATAGCCATCTGATTAGAGGAGTGGCCGCTCCCATTCCACCTTCCCAGGGCATGCTCGTAATTTTTCGAGGTGGCAACAATCCCGGGACCCGTGTGCTCGATTTCCATCTCATCATTTCATATGAAAGGAAGTTCCAACCCTATCTCGCCTTTTCGTCTCATGATTTCAGATAACCTACCGACCACTCACTCGTCCGGCCACTTCATTGCGCGTAATAGAAATGAGCGCTGGTGCGCCATTACAATCCCAACATATCAGTGGCCGGCCACGTTACCTGTCAACCACCACCTGCCAAATGCATGTTCGTAAGTCACGCTGGCACGTTCCTACGCCTGGTTAAAGTGGACATTATATCTTTGTCGTGTGGTCCTTATCAAGGTGTGGTAGCTGACAGGTGTTCGCAAACCAGCATGAGGGAGATAATAATAATATAATAATTGGTTCACAGGAAGGGAAAGGCGCAGTATCTGTCACACTTGTAGCTGTGGACACCTGAACCGCGCCTTAAGGGAAGGGAGGAAGGTGGGAGTTAAAGTGGAAAGAGAGAAAGAGGAGCCGTAGTGGAGGGCTGCGGAGTTATTTCGACCACCTGGGGATCTTTAACGTGCGCTGACATCGCACAGCACACGGACGCCTCTTCGTTTTGCCTCCATCGAAACGCAGCCGCCAAGGTCGGGTTCGAACCCGGGTATTCCGGACAGTAGTCAGGCGTCTTACCAATAATACGGACACAAATTATGGGATTATTAAGCGATTAGTAAAGTGCATGTACGGAAGCAATCAAGTAGCCTACATTTAAGGTTTCTTGATAACATCTTATGTGGTCGTAATGTTGGGCTGCGGGACAGATTTCTTGAGCCTGTTCAAGGGACAAATCTGGTCCCTTGCCAACTGCAATTGTGGGTGAGGAAACTAGTTGTTCCTGAGAAAGAGTGATTGCAAGTACTTCACTGGCTGCGCGCTTGCCAAGTGAGACACGGCTTTTCTGCTGAGCAACACTCTTCGGCCTTCAGACAATGACCTTATTGATACAGGATGCATTTGGAAACCATTTTATTTTATTTGCTGGTATGTTACATGGTAGTGTATTATTCGATTTATCTACCTTCAATAAAACTTCCTAAGCCGAAAAATATTTGCCCGACGTATTGGCAATATTGGGACTTTTTCGCGCATTCATTCTTAACACTGCATGCTCCATAAAGTCAGGAATGCATTACACTGTATTGCATCTTTAGGGAAATATTGTGTTTCCTTCTGAACAAACCTACTAAGATTGCTGAAACAACCCGTCAGGATAGAACTAGACTGCTCTGGTGTTTGCTTTGCAGAATAAAACCGACAAGAAATTATATCTCTTTTCCTCGTTATGTTAGTATAGCCCTGGCCTCCTGGACATAAACCATTTTGAGAGAAAAAAGACCCCCACCCCCCCCCCCCCCCCCCGTCCTAAGGAAAGCAACGGATGTTTCACTTCCGAAGCGTCCACGCTCACACCAAAAACTTCAGAATACGTTGTCAAGAACGTACATTGTACATTTTATCCATACTTCAAAAAGAAGCATGGCTCCAGATTACGTGGAGTACCGCATCTTTTTATGTCACACTCCACGGAACTCTTTGCTGAGGTATAATTGGTGTAAATGAACATTATTTATTTGAAATGATAGTTTGATGTATTTGGAAAGCGCTCTTTTGCGCGCACTGCTTCTTTGATACTACCCGTGCAATAAAGTTGAGTGTTTTTTCCCGTCCTTGAAACTGTCTTCTATCTACTGTGATGGATTATGGCTAGCAACGGGTACGAAGAAACCTTCAATAATATTTGCTACACTTTTTTACTATTGTTATTGTCCCTATCAAATGTACAAAAAACTTTGAATAATTGCACTGAGCTTTCTGGCTATCTTGCTTTGTGCGCCAGATAGTTGTCCACTGTATTCCAGTATTAAACCTGGTCTTTTCGGGTGTACAAATAATTTAACTAATACTACGTCCGTGCTAGAGGTAAAAATTGGTTTACTGCAAAATATCTTGTCTAAGCACATTAAAAAAAAAGAAAACCCTTGTGTTTCTGAATCAGCAATACATCCATCAGATACTTCATGTTTCCTGAAGCAAAGATGAATTTCGATTGGCACTGTTACACCTATTATACGATAGGAGAAGCTTCCTGCTTTATGAAACCATTTTTATTTTAGAGAGCGAAAATATCTACAAAATGTTTTATTGTTCCACAGAAGCAAACGTCACCAAGCACCTTATCAAACATTACCTATTAAGTCAGCAAAGCGTTAGCAAAACAACGCTCACTGATGTAGGGTGCATACGTAATTTATCATTTGAATTGTAAACCAAGGCAAGTAATATATCTGTAACAGGGCACAATCATTGATCGTTTATTGAAATGGCTCCAGGTTTCGAGATGCCTGAGCTGGAAGGTCGCTGGTGAGTGCGGTAAGAGCGAATGTATTTGATAGGGGCGATCTATTCCCCACTCGTTTATGCTTAAAAACGTCTTCGTTCAGTAACAGTCTCAGCAAGATTGCTTGCTGAGATTGCTGTGCGTGTATGTGTGTGTTTGTGTGAAGGGGATGTGTGCATCTGTATGTGAGAGAGAGAAAAAGAGAGAAAGAGAGATTTAAAGAACCAAAAAATTACGAGGGACTTTGGCGACTAAAGTAGTTAAAGGCAAAAACCTGAGTGGCGCATTCTGCTACGCAACTGGTCCTAATTCGCAATTATAATCATTAATTAGGCATAATTATTTTATAGCTGGTCATTAAGTATGCATTTATTTATTTGTTTTCTCAATAATTTGTTCAATTAGGATTAGTTGGTAATTAGTACCTAATAATGGGTAATTGTGTATTAATTAGTATTGACCATTGATTAGCATATGACCATACAAGGCACGCATTCGCGCATACTGTGGTGGTGCTCTGTGATTAGTCGAGACCTCTATGACGTCGCCCCGCCTCGGCCAATCAGAGCTACCGCAAAAGCGGGACACATTTTGTCCACGACAGCATGAGCCATTAAAGGCTTTCGTCTTAATAGAGTCCACCACGCCATACATGCACCTCCACACTCGAAGTCTCGAAGCACCCCCAGAAATCTACGCACCGCCTGTACAAAAGAGAGACGGTGAGATGCATTTCAGACAAACAGTATGAAAATGCGATCAATGGAGGGAAATAGGCAATCAGTGAAGGAAAATATACAACCAGTACAGCTGTCTTATCACTTGACGTTAGTACCAGCGTATTTTACTCCTATTCTTTCACTTTCAGCCCCTGCTACGGTAAAGAGCTTTACGCCTGCAAAATATATCAGATGCTCGTGCCCTTACCGCATATTGTTCTATTTTCTGCTTGCGCCTATACGAGCCTTCGCAGCGGCGGGCCTAAACTCTGTGCATAGGCGCACGATGGAATAGGAGTTATATATATATATATATATATATATATATATATATATATATATATATATATATATATATATATATATATATATATATATATATATATATATATATATATATATATATAGAGAGAGAGAGAGAGAGAGAGAGAGAGAGTAGGCCGGAGGCTAAAAGCTAAGAAAGAAGCTTGATTCCACAGCTACTCATACACTCAAGTTGCGCGAGCAAATCTAAATAAAGCCCCCTCTTGAGCTCTAGACGGAGCCTAGGAAATGGTATAATTATTCTACTGTCAGCATCCTGAAAAACAAAGAAAAACTTGAATAAAACCCTGCATCAATAAGGCCATGTTAGCTCAGATGTCTGAAAAAATACATACAGGCTTCGCTTACACTAATGCCCGTTGTGCATCTTAGGCACCTTCTGCTGTTCCCTTGTGTTCCTTTGTTCCTTCCTCGCTTTGTCTTTAATACTAAGTGCAGCTTAGTTTCAATCGCATGGCCCACGGAAAGTTGCCAGAAGTATGAATGAAATGTGAAAAATGTGCCCATAGCGAGGTATCCGCAAAAGCCTCGGCCTAAAATACCCGGCAGCGGCAAGGAAAGCTGTTCAAACACGCGTGGCGCGGTGGCCTCCCTGCTGGCAGGATTCCGTTCGAGACGCCGCAGCCTCCTCTGGCGGCGGAAATATTGAGCCGTCTTGACACAGATTTCGACGTAGTTTCGTAATACAGATCCAAAGTGGAAATAAATGCACATATCTGGTCCGATGGTTGCCGTCTGGCGAACATTAAAATGAATGCTGCAGAGAAACCGAAGCGAAGCATTTTCGATGAAACAAGTGAAATTCATTTTCTTCCTTCTTTGGTCTCGTGGAGCATTATTCTGCAAAGTCATTCGAAGCACCAAGATTTTTTAGCCTTCTAGCAAAGCTTTGCCTTCTGTGTGTCTGGATGCTACTTCGTGTCAAGGATGCGGAATGTGTAAAAGCATTGTTCGTGCGTAGTGCACTAGCTTTTAAATATATTAACGGCCCGTACGTTATTTCCACAATATTTTATAGGCCGAAAGAAAAACTGGTACCTTCTAGTGGCTGTTGCGTCGTATTTAGGCTAGATCAAATTGCCGTCCGAAGCAAGCATTAACGGCGAGCACGACATGTAACTTCTTCTTGCAGCATCCTCTATGCGTTTTGTGTTCTTATTGAGTTTCCAAACTCATCGTCAGGAATGCTGTGACGGCGAATTAATTAACTTATTTATTAATGCCTTCTGTTTCGGGTGCAGCTCTGCCATCTTCTGAGAAGGCTTGCGGTTGCTACTTTGAGATTTGTCGTGGAAATACTGCGGCAAACCAATCTAATCCTGTATAGCTCCTGAAGTCATTTTTGTTGCGTATACAGAATGGTAGCTATAGCACAAGGAGAAAAAAATATATATAGAGGTTTATCCCGCATAAACCAGGCTATTAGAGTTCTCTTAAACACGGCCACACGGTAACACTGCCGTTTCTTTTCGATGCGAGCATCTCGCTCTTGATCGGTCCCTTCCTCGAACCGATCACACTTTGTCTTCACTGCTGCTCTTCGGAGAGCTGTATAGGCCGCATGATCAGTCTAAGCCTGACGCCGGTGCCGAAGCACTGACGCACTTGAACTGGCATGCACTTCTGCATTGTGAGACTAAGCAACCAAGCTGAGGCGAAACATCTGTTGAACCCTCCGCCTAATTTCCTGTCATCACAACGGAGAACGACCGTGTCCATAACCGGGATGATGGTGATGATGTCCTCTGTCAAAATGACACATGCCCAAGGCGGGGTATCGGCCAGAGTAAATCGCAGATACTAAATATATGTGGACAAGAAGTGGAGCATTTAGATAACTATGAGTGTAAAATCAGAATTATCGCTCGGCGGCACTGGGTAGCGATACGGACAAGCAAGACAAAAAAGCGAGCAGTGGCGTGGACAGGAACGGCCACGCTAGGCCCGCTACGGCGGCCTAAGGTCGAGCGCGCATGTGAATGACCTTGGGAGATGCAGCACAAAGAATATGGCTTACCAAGTTACTTTGTTGGGCGAGTTGCTAAACATTCATTATTAATTTAAACAGCGCGAACAAGAAGACAGGACAAGATAAAAGGAAGCCACAGTGCTTCCTTCCTTCCTTTTGTCTTCCTTCCTTTTATCCTTTCCTGTGTCTTATGGTTCGCGCTGTTTAAATTAATAATGGCAGCACAAAGAGTAGAGCTAGGCTGCAAAAGTGAAGAGGGTTAAGGTCGGATGACATCGCCGTTCAAAATAAGTAAGGGCTCGTTTCTCCCTATCCCCTTTCCTGTAAGGAAACATCAAACTATGCTTTTGCTTGACCTCAACTGTAGTCTGGGTCCCCTTCGGGCTAATACACTGTCTCCCCAAGCCGCGCTAATGGCATGTCGTAACGGAGGCCTTTAACCGACCGCTTGAAGTTCTTCCTAGCATAATCGGTGCATGTAACAGGGGTGCTAGGAAGAGTGTACCAACGATCGAGCCCACGCATGCTCCACAGCAAGAGTAAAAAGACTACTGATATTGGTGACGGGGCTTTTCTACTAAGTAGGGAGTCTGCTCACTAAAATTGGGGTCGTCGTGCGTATTACTTGGAAAATTTGTTAACGTTTTCCTCATCAGTCCCCATCACCTTCCTGGGAAAAGTCACAATATTCTTCGTTTTGAATCGAAATTCACTTAGCAAAGTACGATTTGAAGATACGCACTGATCGGCACTTCACGCATTGATGAAACTGCAAATGATAAATGTTGCAATTTAGCTGTTTCGAAATCATCTAGGCAATTGAATTCCACACTCCGGTTTCTGAGCTCCCGCTCAGACGCTAGTATGTCGATTACTCGCCATTAAAATCAAAAGCTGGAGACTGCGTCATCACTTATGACTGAAGCTCCCTGCTTTTTTTATTATGAAGTCACCGGTCTGCCTGAGCATCGAACATCCCCATTCACTGTTCTCATCGGGCCAGTTACGAAATATTCATGCTACCTGTCGACTCTGTCCGCCTGCATCTCTTGGAGTAAGCATCATGCCTGCTTTTTACGCGAAGGGCGCACAGCTCGTTGGGTTGAAAAGGCGTCGCCTTTTCCGTCTCCGCAACCCAGAGTTTAAAACACGTGTCGGAACAAACGCGAAGGTGATTTTCTATCCTATTAATGACTCAAGTGTTCTTTATGCAGCGTTGAGGATGGTGTCACATCATTTCGGCTGCAAAGATAGCATCCATCTGCTAGTCAAGCTTATGGCAAGTTTGCAATAAATATTTTAACCGACTGCGTGTGTATCTCAAATTGTAAGCGTTCATTTAATGTGTGTCTTTTCAACCCACAAAGGCCAAAGCAAAAAAAGAAGATTTCCCCTTTGTCAAACTCTGTGCCAGTCTCTCAATGCCAAAAATTCGTGGAATGAAATGTTGGTCATAAAGGCTCTATCGCGCCTGCCCTTAAGGAAAAGCTTGAGTTCCCTTCTAAATTTTTCTTAACGCACCTCGAATTTGTCCACACTTCAGCAACCAGTAACACCGTTGTGTGTTTATCGCGGTCACCCCCTGATACATCTCTTTGTTGTTGTAGCTCAGTTGGAAAGCCGATGTAGCTCAGTTGGAAGAGCACCGGACGCGATATTCGGAGGTCGTGGGTTCGTTTCCCACCATCGGCATGTTGTATTTTTTTCTTCTACTTTGTGCTTATTTATCTTTCCCCTAAACAGATTACATTACTAATTTCTGTGATTATCCAAGTAAACATTAAAAAAAAATACATAAAGTACCATCCCCATCGCTTTCCTATATATAACGATGGAAAGAACACCATTCTGACATTCTCATATTCCTGCACCTAGACCTTTGACGCTTTCTTCGGAATCGAAAATCTTTTCTTTATCACACAAATAAAGGTGAGCCACATAAAAATAATCTAATAGCACCGACTTTTCTCCTGTTCCCGGAAGCCTCTAACTGCCTTCCCTCGAGGCTCGTTATGCAAGAGACCCCCGGATTTCTCCTCCTCCGTCGCAGGAGCTCGCCTACAACCGGTGTCCGAGTTCGAGACTTAAGCTGCCATCTTCGCTAATGAGAAAATCATGTACTCTTTCGCAGCGTTTTCTTTCCTTTCCTGAACAAAGCGCCAGTTCAACCACATAAGACAACTCGAATGTGATACCTGAACAATAAAAGAAGAAAAGCTGCCTTTACTCACGTATCCTGCCTTCCATACCATTCCGCTATCAGCGCCCCTCCTGCCTTTGTTTTATCTGTTGAATAAAAATGAACCAACAGAAGATCACAGAAGTGGAGAAGAAAATAAGTAAAAATCTCGTTATTGGAAAGGTCAGATTTTTCCCAGTACTTACTAGGAAGAAGGGAGTGGTGTAGGTTTCAGCCTTGCTTAGGACTTCTTTCTCAAGAACAAGTGAACAAAAACGTACAGAATAAAGAAGCTGATACCAACCAACATCTCGATAGTAGGAAAACAATAGGTCATAATAGCCCTGTTACCTCGTAGATCACCTTTAATTTCTTATTTCTGTCTTCTCCGTTGCGTTATGTTACCTTACGTTTCTTCCATATTGACAGCCTGGAAGACCAGGCCACGGGGTACAGGAAGGAGGTAAAAACAGGAATTGTGTGACGCTAGCATCCCCATGCGTCAGTCACGGCAGCGTCGACAGTTGCTCCTGAGACAATCATGCGCTGTTCACCACTGCTGTAATTATATTCGAATGGTGACGCTAAGGTACCGGAACAATGTTGATACCAGTACGTTTGGTTTTAACCTTTCTTTACTCTTGTTTTTTTTTTTTTTTCGTGATATACCCCAGCCGTGCAAGACGTTTAACGATCGTTTCATTGCAGGGTTAACGGCCTGATGGCCTCGTTTTTTTTTTTTTTTAAGCGTTCAGTGTTAGTGCCAAATGCAGTTATGGCTACATCGCGCGCAAGGCCTTCATGACAAAAACAAGGTCTTCAAGGAAGCTGATGCATTCGGACCGCTTCTGTAGCGGTACGACAAGTTTTACGAGTTCATACTAGCATTAGCCTAAAGTCTACGCAGTGTTTTCCTGTCTCCGTACTTTTTCTTTTTATTCGAAGGCTTGCTCTCTCTCTCTCTCTCTGTATTTATTTTTTCTTTACGCTTTCCCTACATTATTTGTTCCTTTTCTTTCTTTTATGCTCGTAGATGGAAAATTGCCGTAGGAGGCTGTAACCAGACTCAAATTGAAAGCATAACAGGGAATCATCACTAAGCAATGAGGGCTGCTATCTGCGGATTCAATGGAGCTGCAATCTTTCTGTTTAATCCATGTTTATCCTGCAAATGTGACGTGTGGAAATGCAGCAAGGAAAAAAGGGCCGTACAGAGTATGCCATTTTCTTCAGAAAAATGCATCACGTTTGAAAGTTTCAACTTTCGTGTACCTACTTGGCATGCACTTCGGGCTGCATACTTATGCATTACAATTTCAGCGTTAATTCGTAGGTTTTTATGCAAATTACTTACTGCACCTGGTGTAGCGTTTCCCGCCTCGGTTCTCTCATATCACAGATCAGGTTCAGGTGATGCCCACTGCCAAGGAAAGGGAATGCGTGAACAAACACGAATCGGAAACCCTGAAGTGGGGAATGTGTGGTTCGGAAAGAGACCAAAATGCGATGTCAACAGTTCTGAAGCTATAGTGTTCCACGCGAATATGACTCCGTGAAGAAGTTTTTCAGAAATGTGCAGAATTTCCTTCTACAAAAAGAGGCAGCAAAATTCGTATTCAGGCGCCACACAACGTCCCCTTTACTGTAAGTACTACACACCGGCTTATAGTAATCTTTACCGGCACTTCTGCACTGTAGTGTACCCTCGAGAATTCAGGCGTTGCGCTAACACGTGTCATCCGCTTATTGTACTGCATTATCCAAAACCTAACTTAGACTTACGAAGAGGCCCCATCGCGGTGGTGCAGTGCTAAGACGCCCGACTACTGTGCCGGAGTACACTGGTTCGGTCATCCCGAATGCCGCGGCAGCGTTTCAATGGAGGCGAAACTCCGTCGCTGTAGGAAGAAGGCTCTGTAGCTGAGCCACCTCCACTGTCTCGTGTGGACAGAAGAGAAAATAGAGAAGAAACGAAAGAGAAGAGGGAGAGAAAGACGCGCGCCGCAACAACAGCCGTCGTCCATCACCGAAGCGGTGGCGGGTGCAAAGACGGCCTACAACAGGCATAATTCGGTGGCTGGCTAGCCCCTGCCGCAAGCGGCGTTGACCTGCCGCCCAGCCCCGTAGGGCTAGGAGCTGCCACCCTTCACCACCTCCCTAACCCGACGCTCTGTGGTTGTTCTTTTTGTTGTGGCTGTAGGAATAAGGAAAAGAAAATGCACGGGTCTGCTACTGGCTCTGTTGTTGAGCCACCTCCGCTGCCTCGTACAGACAGAAGAGAAAATAGAGAAGAAAGAAAAGGAAGAGGGAGAGAAAGACGCGTGCCGCAACAACAGCCGTCGTCCACCATCGAAGCGATGGCGGGTGCAATGACAGTCTGCAACAGATAATTCGGTGGCAGGCAAGCCACTGACGCAAGCGGCGGTGACCTACCTGTCCCAGCCCCATCATGGGAGTCTTACCTACAATGCGAGTAAGCGCCCGGGGGAAGTCGTAAAGTGGCACGCGGGCTGCTCCTAATCAGGCCATCTAAGCGTTCCCCATCTTTCGCTAGGAGCAGGAGGTTGGTAGTGTGTATGTGATTCTGCTAGTAATTTAGGCCTGTATAAGTCGAAGCGTGTTTGATTTCCGTAAGCCTTTTTCCTGTATCCCACACGTTTGATAGGTCCCCGCTGTTCGAGGTGGGAGTAGACTGCCACCGGTGGTTGTACCTGTTGTAGGCCGTCAGTGCACCCGCCACCGCTTCGGTGGCGGAAGACGGCTGTTGCGAAGTACGTCTTTCTCTGTCCTTCTTCTTTACTCTTTCCTTCTTTAATTTCTTCTCTGCCCACACGAGGCAGTGCAGGTGGCTCAGCTTCAGAGCCAATAACAGGCCCGTGCATTTTCTTTTCCTGCTTCCTACAGTCACTACAACAACAAAAATAATATTTTAATTTCATTCATGTCGGATGGCGCAGCAGCCTCCGCGTGATGTCAAAATTAAATTTTGATTAAACATAGCAATTGTGGTATCATTTGGCTTCCACAGAAAAACGCTACACCAAAATTTATCATTTACGTCGTACGTGTATTGCTGTCATTACACTGCATTAAAATCATGTGACCAAGTTATTATACAAGTGGTACGATGGAATTATTAGATAGTATTTATGGAGATAATCGGCAAATCAATCCTCTCTATAAAAAATAATGGTTCGGAAATCTGAAACTATCGTTTTATGTGTGCCCCGCCGAGGTGGTGCATGGTGGTGGTAAGGCGCCCGACTACTGTGCCCGGGTTCGATCCCGACCTCGGCGGCTGCGTTTCGATGGAGGCGAAATGAAGAGGCGTCCGTGTGCTGTGCGACGTCAGCGCACGGTGAAGATCCTCAGGTGGTCGAAATTACTGTAGCCCTCCACCACGGCTCCTCTTTCTCTCTATCCACTTTCAATCCCACCTTCCTCCCTTCCCTTACGGCGCTTTTCAAGTGTCCAGAGAAACAAGTGTGACAGATACTGCGCCTTTCCCTTGCTGTGAACCAATTATTAATATTATATTTTATGTGTGCTTCCTGGTTCCAACGTGCTGTTTCGCAATCTTATTCGGCATTCTTTCTTTTTCTTCGCAACACTGCGAAAATTATTTTCTTACGCATCGAAGTAATGCTACAAATATTACCCTATTATCATGTATGAACAGAGTATTTTCATAACATGTAAACTGACATTGCTTCTTTTTAATGGGCCCGCCCCAAGAAGAGCGTTTAAGTCAGTGGTCCCGTTTTTGTGAGAAATGGAAGTGTATATAAATTGAACATTGCCGGAGGGTTTTCGCTTTATGGAGTCGAAAACATTCGCAACTATAAAAATAGATTTCGACAACCAGATTTCCGCAATTTACCATGAAAAAAGTAACTCGAAGAAATAATTTTTGGAACTGGAATAAACATCATTGAATGCGTTCCTCCGAAAACATCTATGACCGTGGACGGACTAAAATAAAACGGAGCACCATTCCTAAGATCAGATACTGCCACTTAACCCGAAACCATATGAGTTACGTGCGTCTCGATGTAAGAAATTTTACATGCGCGCTGCAACAGAAGAAGAGGAGACTGGGAAAAGCGCAACGCTGCTGTGCCGGAGGCGTTCTCTAGAGAATCGACGCTTGACGCGGTTTGATTGCAGCCGAAAGCGGAATGGACAGTGAAGCACAGCTATCGATCGAAGTACGAGCGTTTACGCCACTGGTCGGAGTTTCTCGAGCACGTTCTCAAGGGAGCTTAGGCTGGACAATGAGGACAAATGCCGGGGCTTTGTCACGATGTCCTGCGACAAGCAACAGCGACAAAAAAAAAAAATGCAGGCCAGAAGTGATGCCATCTCTCGCTCAACTGTACAGGTGCAGATTTCTTAATAATCCAGAAACCGCTAGCGCGGGAAAATATTTACCGCGGTAAATAAAACATTTTAACAACCTACATAGCTTTGAACATTCTGCTAGACTCAAATGTTGGAGAGAGCGTTCGGTTGCGGGCAACGATACTTTTCTAGGAAGGCCAGAGCTTCCCAAGGTTTTCACCTCTCTCGAATGAAAAGCTGGCAAAAGGATTTCATTATAAATGTTTTATCATAAATACTGTTTCTCAATGTGTTACAAAAACACAGCGCGCTAGGTCTAAAAAAGAGCAGCTGCCAATATCCCTGATATATTGGGGCGTCTCTTGTGAACTCCCTTAAATAACACCATGTTATATTGTTACATTTGCAATATGATCCTGGATGAGCCATGGCAACAGTTTACTTTTGTTGGTCAATTACGATTTGTTTTCGCGAAAAATGAGTTCCCTGAAAGAGAGGAAATCCCAATTTGTTTTGATGAGAATATGCACCTAAAGAAAGGATACTAACTGTTATTGCTGGGAGAAAAGGATCATAAAGCTTACTACAAAATTTTTGTAAAGAGACATTACAATATTTTCTGTGAAGGACTGGAACCATATCAAACCTCCGTTACTGTGCTCAATATACGGCCTAATTTGCGCCTACAGCTAATTGTTTTTTTTCCCTTGATTTCATTTTGCTGTCTAGGTGAAATATTTGCCAGCCACTGCCTACTGTAAAGCGGAGCATAGCAGAGTGGAGCGCTCTTCCCTTCTATTTTCGCTCGACCATCATTTTGTATACATGGAAAATAAATCCTGTATGGTAACAATGAAAAATATTAATATTTTAATGTTTTTGATGTCACTGATCCGAAATGAATAAGGATGTGCGTTTGTGCGTGCGTGCGTGCGTGCGTGCGTGCGTGTGTGTGTGTGTGTGTGTGTGTGTGTGTGTGTGTTTGTGTGTGTGTGTGTGTGTGTGTGTGTGTGTGTGTGTGTGTGTGTGTGTGTGTGTGTGTGTGTGTGTGTGTGTGTGTGTGTGTGTGTGTGTGTGTGTGTGTGTGTGTGTGTGTGTGTGTGTGTGTGTGTGTGTGCGCGCGTGCGTGCGTGCGTGCGTGTGTGTGTGTGTGTGTGTGTGTGTGTGTGTGTGTGTGTGTGTGTGTGTGTGTGTGTGTGTGTGTGTGTGTGTGTGTGTGTGTGTGTGTGTGTGTGTGTGTGTGTGTGTGTGTGTGTGTGTGTGTGTGTGTGTGTGTGTGTGTGTGTGTGTGTGTGTGTGTGTGTGTGTGTGTGTGTGTGTGTGTGTGTGTGTGTGTGTGTGTGTGTGTGTGTGTGTGTGTGTGTGCGTGCGCGCGCGCGCGCGCAAGGAATCCCCTGTTGAGTGCTTTTCCTCGAATGGCAAGAAAATGTTAGAGGAGCAGGGCGTGGCTCTTGCACTGGCGGGGATGCTTGCTTCTAATTTCACATGGATTTTAGTTTAAAACTTATTACATCGAGATTTACCATACACCCTATCGATTGAGAAAAGTAAACATCCCTATTCATTTTTGGTTTGGCGGTCCTTTGGCTTCCTTCCTACTCATATAAGTCACAACGGATGCCTAATTTCCCTATACTTGTCCATGATTTGGAGATTATTTTTACAACCACAGTTTTCTTGCTGTTCTTTGAATTTTTCGTTCCCTGCTGCTGTCACTTATTTACCCTGTCCTTTGTAATTATAAAGTGCGTAAGCGCTTGGGTCCCTAGCGAGAGCCATTAGAGAGGTTTAGTATAGCGTGATGCGCCATTCGTCAACGTGTACCGCTACCATGCTCCGCCAGTGCCTATCCCTGATTAATCCCGACACGGCAGCTGTGTGGACCGACTTGCAGCATGTGGCGCTATCTATCGCTGTCAAGGCGATCTGGGCATGCGTAGTGGCACACGCGGCAGCGGATCACGGTAAGAGATCGTTGATCGCACTGTACTAAATCCCGCTGATGAACCTCCACGCAGAAATGTCGAGAGATTCGTCCTGCACACTCGTGTTTATGCTGGCGAAGCAGCAGTTTCAGTTCGGCCTTCTATCGGTTCGTTTGGTGTCTCCAGTCGTCTAGGTCCAGGCTATAAAAGTCCGGTGCGTGAGCAAAATGGCGACGATGGTGTTGAACCAGCTACAGCCCATGACAAGAAAGTCACGCCAGCTGCTTAAGCGCCAGCTGGAGAAAATAGAGAGGTGGTTTGTCGCGCACCCGCTATAGTCTAAACAAAGATCCACCAATATAAACAAAGCTAAACAAGGACGAAAGAGGATATCATACTTATGTCACATTTACAGTAGTCACGTATATAGAAGACCTCTTTCTTGACTCCTCTAATTGTCTTTTTTTTTATGCCAATCTTCCTTTGACTTGATATCTTTACCCAAATAATATGATCAGCGGTTCAATGCTTCAACTCGTCTGCTGTAATTTTCACCACTCAATTCTTGTGTTCATGATGTGCATTCTCCTTCGCGGCACCGCGCTTCTTTCTCACTTTTCTTCCTCCCGAATTCCGCCCGGTACGAAGATTCTCTGTATTTATGGACGCTGTAAATAAACAATCGATTGATTGGTTGATTGATTGACTGATTCATTGATTCATTCATTTATTATCTATGCTTTTGACGTAAACAGAGCGCTACCTTATCGACTATAGCGGAAGGGAACGGGTCGGGAAGTTCCTAAGTTTGCCTAATAAACGCCCGCCTAAGAATATCGATGACATGGAGTGCACATTAAAGCTTATGAAAGTTTTATTTTTTCTTGCTAGTCCTGCATGATAGTCAAACGATTGAGAGGCAAGCGAGACCTTCTTCCTATTTATTATGGCGGCTTCGATTTAATATCGACGAGAAAAGCTGTCTCAAACTGAAGCCAAGGAAAGAAAAAGGAAACCTCCAGAGACCCAGGGGCGGAGCCGTGGCACCCTATTGTCCCCTTATCAGGAGGAGCTTCGACCAGTGCATGAGACTCTTTCGTATCTGAAGCGTTCTCTTGCTCCACAGCACCCCGCTTTTATTTTCCTTTTTTTCTTTCTGCGTTCTAGAATTCCTTTCTCTGTTGCTGCTGTGCCGCTTTTTTTTTTTTCTGCAGTGGTGTATTAAACTTTGGTTACTTACGAGTTCTTGAACTTCATTCTCCTTCCACTATCAAGATGCGCAGGGCGCGTTCAGGCGGCCGTGGTTTCCGCCCACTCCGCCCACACGATTTCATCAGGCAGGGGCGGTTCGTCGTTCCTTCCATGGTCCTCGTCGATTTTCACTGCAGGTTTCTTGCCTGCAATACCTAGTAGCAGTGCTTAGTTTATTCTGCGGCTAGAGGTTAAAGTGCGTATCTTGACATTGCCCTTGAGAAAAAATATAGTGCCCACAAGCCCTATGTAATCGCCCACTTCACAACTAAATTTAGAATATATTTTCACCCAAACAGTGGAGAAAGCCCATTTTGTCTTTTTATTTATTTACGTCATTCCCAGGCAATTTGTGGACCCATGTTTGCAGTCCGGCAAACATTTCTTATGTGTATCCTTGCGCGCGCCTAGGTTATAAAGCTGGTATTTTTTACCTCTTTTAGAAGTGAGAATAAAGCCAAGAAATATTTTGTGAATGTGTTCATTAGTGAAATATATTAATTAAAGCTGTTTACTGGATACATAATTTAGATTATATTGTTCACTCGTCTAATGAAGTAAGAGCCAGTGACATTGTTACGACTCGTCAGTTTTAGTGTACACGGCAACCTATTTTATCATGCAGACGAAAAGCGAAACGTAGAAGAGAGCAGCATTAAAATAGGGATAAATGGCATCAGGTGCAAATTATATATTATAAGGAGAACTTTACTCAAGCAGTAGAGTCGCAGTGATCCTGCCAAGAGATCTTGAGACGCACTGTATGTTAATTAATTTGCGATTCTTTTTATATTTTTTTATAACTTCAATAAATGCTAGACAACATTCTTGCGCACCTATATTGAGAATTCAAGCGAATCGCTGAAATATAACAAAAGTAATTATTTTAAAAACTATTACTTGCTTAACTTAGCGCGCGCATGCTGCCTCGGACGCGCCCTATACTTTGACAGCGTGTCTAATCTCAATGGAGGTTAGAGAAGACTGCCTTCGGTTAACAAAAAAATTGACGAAAGATTTAATGCGACCCAGTTAAGATACCATTGTTAAAATAATAGAAAATTGTGGAGCGAGAAGCTAAGGTATTACTGCAAGCAGCTTAGTGCTAAGAGTATCTTGTCTTGTCCAGCACTCAATTTATGTCATATTTAAAGCATCTCGGTTCCGGCCGGTCTTCTTCCAGATCGATACTTGGCCGATCTCGATAGAGGTGATGCGCGGGCTGCCAGAGGACTTCCGTAATGCGCGCAGCATCCGCTGGTATACCGTAATATAGGGAAACAGGAACAGCGAGCATATGACGACTCCACACTTCGCGCTTCAGTTTTACAGCAGGATCGACGTTCCTGGAGGAGGAGGAGAGGGATAAACAACATTTATTATTTGAGGAAGTCAGACAGGCAGGAGCTTCCGCGCTAGATGGGACGATATGCGCGCACGAAGCCTCGGCGGCCTGCCACAACCCCCCCCCCGCCGGCAAAACAAAGAAGAATTGTGCAACACTGCAGCTCTACTTTAAGAGTACGACGTCGCAGCGTTAAAGGATACCGCATGCGGCTCGCCAAATAGCGTATGCGGATATGAGAATCCGCTATTTCATGCTTGCTTAGTCAGTATTCCCTTCATTTGTACCTGAATTATCTCACATATAGTTATAAGTCACAGTCATAAGGTGCAGCATTATGTTGACTCACCACCCTATTAAGGTGTAAAGCGTGACTTTAACTAAGCCGTACGAATGTACCTGAATGACCTAGGAATAGCTTGTCTGTCCGCAGTTTCCCGCAGTTTCTGCAGTTTCCCGCTTCCAGCGCGCGGGCGCTCCTCTCCGGGTTGGGCCTTTGCGCCCAGCAGGGGGGTGGGGGGGGACGCTCTCACAGATTCGCTCTTGTTCTAGTGTTATTTGTTCTCCTTTGACCAATTACTTCAACTGCAGATGCCATTCGGCCTCCCCCGCTGTGATGCTACAATGTTGTGTCGCCTGTAGCTAGGAGTGGCGTTTACAATCGCCTATTCCCATCTCATCGGAATGGCAGACTCTCCAACGTGTGAGCAGTGCGGGTGCGTTGAAACGATTGGGCGCATACTTTGTGATTGCCCTCAGTTTGAGCGTGAGCGTGCCTTCCTGGCTGCTACACTCAGCCGCTTGGACTCTCGCCTTCTTACGCAAGCTAAGATTCTGGGCCCTTGGACGACACCTACAACAGAAAGGAAAGCAGTGAAGGCGCGCTCCTTCAGTTTTTGAAGGACTCGGGGTTGAGTTTAGACTTTGAGCGCACGCTTTCTACTCCCTTTTATTACAGACCTCTGGACATGTGACAAGCTCCTTTCGTTGGTGCTGTTTCTTTTCTTTTTCTCCCTTTTCTCCCCTCCCCAAGTATAGGATAGCCTACTGGGCATCGCCTATTTAACCTCCCTGCCTTTCTATTCTATTTCTCTCTCTCTCTCTCTGTTACGCTTGCGCGTCCTGAGGCAAAGATAGAGCATGCGATCATTAAAAATCATTCAAGAATTCTACGGGTATATGGTATCTTCTATTCCACTGGCATATTTAGCATGGAAGCTGTCGTGATCAAAAAAGTAACTAGTGAGTGTCAGCGGGAGATCAAATGTTAAGAAATAAGCAATGGAGCCCAAGCTCATTGTTCCGATCGCAGCCACAGCGATTTTATGTCGTTGTTGTTGTGGCTGTAGGAAGAACGACAAGAAAATGCACCGGCCTGCTACTAGCTCTGTAGCTGAGCCTCCTCCGCTGCATCGTTCGGAAAGAAGAGAAAAAGAGAAAATAAAGAAGAAAGAAAAAGAAGACAGAGAGAAAGACACGCGCCGCAACAGCCGTCGTCGACCACCAAAGCGGTGGCGGGTGCAATGGCGGCCTACAACAGATAAACATTCGGTGGCTGGCTAGCCCCCGCCGAAAGCGGCAGTGACCTACCTCTCCCGGCCCCATCAGGGCCAGGAGCAGCCACCTTCCGTCCTCCCCCATGTTTCGATGCCGGTAATGTCGGGGATGTTCTGCTGCGTTTCGATGGAGGCGAAACAGAACTGCTGTGTGATGTCAGTGCATGTTGACGATAAAAAAAAGTTAAATTGGTTCACAGGAAGGGAAAGGCGCAGTAACTGTCACACTTGCTCTGTGGACACCCGAACCGCGCCGTAAGGGAAGGGAGGAAGGTGGGAATGAAAGTGGAAAGAGAGAAAGAGGAGCCGTAGTGGAGGGCTACGGAGTAATTTCGACCACCTGGGGATCTTTAACGTGCGCTGACATCGCACAGCACACGGACGCCACTTCGTTTCGCCTCCATCGAAACGCAGCCGCCGCGGTCGGGTTCGAACCCGGGAACTCCGGCACAGTAGTCGGCCGTCTTACCACTGCACCACCCCGGCGGGGCTGTTGACGATCCCCAGCTTGTCGAAATTGCTACATAGCGCTTCACTACGGCACTTCCTTCCCCTTTTCCACCTTCACTCCTACCTTCTTTTTTTTTTCCTTCCCTTACGACGCGGTTTAGGTGTCCACAGGAAAGGGTGACAGATACTGCGCCTTTCTTTTCCTGTTGACCAACGATTATTTTCAAACTGAGAGGCAGCCCGGGTTATGTGGCGTCACCTTGAACAACCTTGGTCGTCAAAGACACATACTGCGCCTTTCCTTCCTTATAAACGAATGCACAATATACGAGAAAGAAAATATGAAAACATAATCTTGGCCTTGTTAGGTCCAGGTCTCCACAATTCCGTGGCTCCCCAGTTGGTTCGCAGGAAAGGCAAGGCACAGTATCACACTTGTTCTGTGGACACCTAAACCGATCTTTAAGAACTTGAGGTTCTTGGATGGGAATGGAAGGATTGGGGGCCCATCCCTATGTCTCCTAGTTGAAATTAGAGACCACCGCAACGGGGCTGTGCAGGGGAGGGGTTTGAGAAAAGTGATGTATAGTGGGGGAGGATCGAGAGAGAGATAGCAAAGGGCAAGTAGAAGGGAGGAGCGGCCCGTAAGATGAATGCGGAAGGTGGGAGTGAAAGCAGAAAGAGAGAAATAGGTGCCGTAGTGGAGGGCTCCGCAGGAATTTCGATCACGTAGGTATCTTTAACGAGTACTGACATCGTACAGCACACGGACACCACTTCGTTGCGCCTCCATCGAAAGGCAGCCGCCGGCGGTCAGGATCGCGAACCCAAGTACCCCAGCACAGTGGTCGGCCGTCTTACCACTGCACCACCACGGCGGGGCTATTTCCTATCCTCAAAACCTAATTTACGAGCCGTCAGCGTTACTGAAGTTTTCACCTTGAAAAACCTGATAGGTCAAAGAGGGATACTGCATTTTTTCTTTCTTATAAACCAATGCACAATATACAAGAAAAAAAATATGAAAACATGACCTTGACCTGGCTAGACGTAGGTATCCACAATCACTGACGTCACTATCGAGTACGCAGCCACGCCACGGACTCGCAGTAAGCCAAGTTCAAACCAAGACGAACTTTTTTATGGATCACCGGAGAGTCTTCCTAATCATTAAAAAAAAAAAAATACCTCGTGCCGAATAAAGAGCTTTACCATGCGTTAAGATGCTTCAGCTTTTGCTTCATACTAGGTTTAACCGTAGCTAAACTGCAATCAACTTTATTCCAATTAACCTGGTTCTGAGCTAGCTGCATCCACTTGACCCCTGCGAACTTCTAACGTCATCTGCCCACTTTTCTGCTGCACCCTTAAGCTTTCTTCCCCTTGGAATCCAATTTGATACCTTAAGCCTTATATATATATATATATATATATATATATATATATATATATATATATATATATAATCACTGAATGGAAAGGCTGTGTGGAAGGCACTAGCATGCCTACTTTTCAGGCTAAGCTTGAACGCCGGCAAATAGTACTGCACGCACTTATGAAACAGATTCGCTGTACTAACTCGGACTTTGTTTTCCTGGGAAAATAATGATCAAGAAGCGCAAATTAGACACAGCTGACTTCCGACAAGCACCTATAGGATCTCGTAATCTCTGCCGTCTCAGTGAATAATATGGAATTACATGTTTTTTGCCAAACGTAGGGGAGCAGGAGATGGCTAATCTCTGGTAAGCATTAGGGGAGCATCCTTCTTTGGCTTCAGCACTATTCTATAGGTCGCTAATATCGGCGCAAACTTTTAATACATTCGTGAAAGTCGTCATCTTTGAATTCTTGCTCCTCTGGATTTTCCTCAATTCTCAAGCGCTTTCCCGAAATTACGCTCTTCAATATCATCTTAAGCTGCTGTGCTTTCGATTTCGCAGGGCTGCCGTAAGGACATCAGTGGACAAATCACCGCCCATTTCATTTCCGCCCAGTCGCACCACGATAGCCCAGCGTGCCAGAGGTTGCACCAAATGCGACGACCCGTAGCTATGCTGCCCCAGCAAGGGGGGCAGCATTATACTTCAGCTGGACGGAAACGAGCACGGAACTTTCACCGGGCCAAACAGCCTTCCAGTTTCTTTTCCTTGCTTTTCCAGGAAATAAAAAACTAAACAAGTGAAAGGAGCCAGCACCTAACAGAGGTAACGCGGCCTTAAGCCGATCCAATGTAAAATAAAAGAAACACAGGACTGAAAAATAGGGAAGCAAAAAAAAGAAACTGTCATGAAAGCGCCAATTGGAGTACAGAAAGACTGGAAGTAAAGATATATTTCATAACAGAATGTGAACGAGGGCAAAAGCTATCAGGAAGAACTTGTTCTGGATCCATGGTAAAGAAAGGAGGTTTCCGGGCTTCTAAAAGCAGATATCGCCCCAACGAGGAAAGCTAGTACCAAGCAAGGGTGTCCGAACTGCAAAAATCTTGAATACAAAACTCAAAACACAGAAAAGTAGACATAACGTTGAAACTTTAGAGGACTGACCAACCCATGTAAACTCAGAACAAACAAATAAACGGAGAAAAAAAACGAAATGAGCATATGGCGTCCATATGCCGAAAGAGAAAGAACAGTAGGAAGCAAAGAGACAGACCGATAAAAGAGGCTACAGTAAAGGCCCAAGTGAAATACACAAAAGTACAGAGGAAGAATTGAGCATTCCAATCATGCGGCGTAAACTCCGATCGCTGTATGAAATTATTTCGAGGACACAGGTACAAAGTGAACCCTACACAGCAAGCCATCTGGGTACTTGAGGCCAACCGACATCGGGATAGCGAGATTGTAAGGCACATGCCAATTTCCAGTGAGCAGTAGGGCCACAACTACATCGACCGGCCTAGCTATGCATAGAGGAAAAAAGCTTCCGTTCGGGACAACTGCAGCAGATGGCCACAAGTATGAGGAGCAACAGGCTACCTCCCAAGTGCATTAACACTGGCGGCCGTGAAGGAACATAATCATATTTAATCAGATAATCGCTATTGTCAACCCCACGTGGGGATACCTGAACGGAGAATCAAATGCAAGAAATGCACAGGAAATATTTCGCGAACAACAAAATGAAGCATCAGTGCCCATGTAGAGTAAAGAAGCAGGGCAACGGCAAGACAATTGGCAACCTCACGTAAAGCCAAGATGCCTAAGTAACAATTGAGGTACTGCGATGCCCACGTTCGCAGATTGAGTGGCGTACGCATGGCGCTGAAAATATAGCGGACTGAAAGCCAACAATGGCTGAAGTTAGCACGTGACACTGTCATACTGGTGGCCACTGCCACACGTTCTTATCCCTCTACGCCACAATAGACAGCGGCATAGATCAAAGTGACCATCATCCAAAAAACAGCGCGAACAAACGGGGACGCGCTGTTTTTTTGGATGATGTATCACCAACTCGCTCGCTTAACTATCCTATCAAAGTGACCGCACGCACCATAGAAATGCCAGTCAAGGTGTACCCAATTTACCGTAGACGCTAATGCATATTGATTAGCATGAGTAGCGATGTTAAAAAATTCTTTAAATCTGAATATATGCACAGTGGCTTTAAAGACGAACCGATTAGATCGTAGGGGCAGGCCTCATTAAATGTCACTGTGGTGGCATATGGTGGCGAAGGTGGCGATGAAAGCAAACTGAAGTCGGAAACTGCCCACAAGGCAGGCAGCACCGTATACTCATCAAAAGCCATAAACGCCGCTTCTGCCGGTTTGTATGCAGGACCCGTCCGTATACATTTTTCTTAAGGTGCGTTAAGCGCCCTAAATCTTTATAGTGCTCTACTATTAAGGTTGCCAGCGGATCACAGATTTCGCCAATCTTTGCCTGAAGCCTAACCTTTAAACAATAGCATCTAACCTAAACCAAAGTGAACCCCGTCTTGCTAACGCACCTTTCGCATTTGGTCTCACAACGCTAAACTATCCGCCATTTTAAGGCGATAGCCTTACATCCCCATCACGTGAAAATCTGTCAAGCATTCTGTTGTCGATAGTCGATGGTACCCTAAAAGATGATGATGTAACACCCGTTGTCTGAGCATCGAAGTGGCGAGTGGGACGACGGCATGGAAAATTGTTTCGTTTCCCATTTAGCATGTATTTGCTAGGCACGTTTACGGTAAGCCATCATCACGGAGGCGGGCTAAACTTTAACTACGACGATTCACTAAGACAAGACAAGAATGGTACGTGCGGACGCACGTACCAGTCCTGTCTTGTTTTGTCGCTCTCCGCTTGAAGTAAGGGCAAAATCTGTTTATTTTTGCTTAACCGAAACAGAGTGGCCAGTCTATGCATAGACAGTACAGAGATAAAAGAGTATAGAGAATAAGCACGTTGGGCCAGTCGTTGCTGCCTGCCACGCTTTTCTGAAGTCAAAGTTATCTACGCTACGATGATTTCAATAAAGTGTAATCTATCCAAATATACCCTGTCTTTCCTTCTTTCATTTACTGAGGGCGCTACAGAGTGCAGAAGTAACATTAGCTCAAGATGTTTGTTCAGCATTACTATAGAGTAACGCTTACCATACGCCGATAATAAAAAATGCTTCGTATAGCGCCCGCACCAAAGCAAATAGAACCTATCAGGTTTCACTAATATGGAGCGTTCTACCTTCTAAGTGGTCTTCGTAGGTAGGCAGCTATATCCCTTAATGTCTGGTGCAGACCCGCTCGGCAGGATCAGCCGCGAGTGGCCGGCATGTTTCGAGCAACAGGAGGCGTAAAACCCGTAAAAATTATGTGGAATTAGAGATTCTGTCCATCAGCTAAGAGGGACATTTGTGTAATTTTTGTAATTTCGCCAAATGAAAGCATTTGGCGAAATTACAAAACACACTTCACCTTTCGGTAGAAAATTCTATGAGGACGTTACAAGCACTAAACGTTTACAAATTGATCAAAACAGTCTAATGAAGGGAAAGCTAAAAACAAATGAAAGACCTAGAAGTTTCATTGTTTGGTGTTAACTCAAAAATTTATGCAAATTTCTTTTTTTATTATTTTTTCTGGCATGCTCTGTGCAGGAACCAAGCTTCCTGTGTGATAACTTGGAACTTGGGGGGAAATTATCCCTTGGAGAACATTCAGAGGCGCTCTCCAAGAAGACATTAATCTCTATGAAACCGACACGAGCGCGCTGGACTGGGCGCGCAAAGTAATCCACTTTGCAAGAAAGCCGCTTGATTTTAATCAAGGGTCTAAAAGGAGTGCTTTTTCCTCCACGTTTATTGTGCTAAACTCAGAACCTTGAAAATAGAAACCTAAAACTTTAGTTAATCGCTTCTTTCCTGCTGAATAAAATAAAACGGTCGTTTATACGTGTCGTGGCATGAGCTAAAAGGTAGAGCGCACTTCTACACTGCGACTAAATTTTTACGGCTACACAGGCACCGTCACGGCGGTGCGTTTGAGCCGCCAGAAATGAACCGAAGCAGAGCGGTCAGGGAGAGCCCAACTCGGTTTCATTGCCGCTTTGTTTTGAGGCTGTGTGCCCTCGAACCTTGTTCTGAAAACGTCGAGCTCGTCTCGGCCCGAGTCACGCTCTGCTTGTTCGAGTCGTTGTTAACTTTTATCATTCATTTATCCCATAAAGCGACACTTTCCTGAATCTAAAAACACGAGACAGGATAAGACCATAACAAATGTAGGGAATTAAAAGCGAATAAACTTCCAGAGCCTAATATTTTAGTGTGGTAGAATTAAAGCCCTCATCCATCGATTTCGTCGATGGCTTTCTGACTTTCTGTGTGCATCTGAAGTATCAGGAGCTGCCTGTTTGTGCAGTGCTTTTGGAAATCGCACCCGCTGGTACCCTCGGACCTCTAGTTATACAAGCTACTCGCGAGCATTGCAGTCACGCTAATCCGGCTTGGTTAAAAGTGACTTCATGTCTACGGTGGGTGGCCTCCCACATAATGTCCTTGATTACAACTGTAGGCTAATGGCTATCTGCGACCAGAAACTGAAATGAAAACCCAATTTTTAGCGTAACTAATTCGTATTTGGCCTAACCACTCTAAATCAGGCACATTTTTCCTTCCCAAGTTATCTACATCTACTTGGAAGACGCAACAGAAAGAGCTGAGAAAAATATAGAAGCATGTCTTTAATGCGTGTGTCAGCAGTAACTATAAAATCAATACACACTAACTGGAGAGTCGTTGATACTTATAGCTTTGTACCTCAAACACACGGCTATTCCAAAACTGTTCAGAGATGTACAGCCGTACTATATCTATGCATGATGCCTGCCGCGTTGTATACTTGTTTACACGGTGGGCTGAGTAATCGTCTAAGTCATATACATCCATGGTTAATCGGTACAATCTTATCGTGGCACAAATACATTCGGAGCACAGTTCATTCCCGCGGAGTGCTGTCATCATAATAGAGAACCTCTTCAAAGTAATCATCCGCAACGTCTCTACCGGTGTCACCGCCTTTAGTCTAATATACGAGCGACTGTGCAGTAGCACGGACGTAACAGCTGTGCTTTCGAGATTTCGTCACAGGTGCAAATGTGTCAATCGCAGATCACAAGGTTCTGCTTCTGATTTAAAGGCAAGTGCCTCCCTAGGAGGGGAACGAGTCACAATAGTTAGCTGCGACTCGCGAGTCACGCCACCATGGAAGATCTGCCTGTCAACGGCAGCACGATATCCTTGAGACTACTGAAGTTATGGTTCTGTTCTTTGTTTTTTTTTTTTTTTTTTTTTTTTTTTACTGCAAACTACTGACTAGGGTTGATGTTACATTCCGGATGTTCACTTAAGTGAGGAGAACAGCAGTTGGAGATCATTCAGTCGCAGATCAGCAGCCTTCAAAGGGGGTAGATGTATCAGAAGCGCTTATTAGAACGTTTGCATTCGAAGGCGAAAATTAATGGGGACACTTATCTTCCGCATTTAAGGGCGAGACGCGATATAACCACCATCAAATAAAGCCCCGCTTTTATCAAGGCGTATGAACGTGCTCGCGAGGCCCAGGTGTAAGGTGTCCGACTCAGAATGAAACTGTCCTGATAGGTTCATTCTGATATCGCCCTCCCATATTAGAGAAGAGGCCCGAGTCGGCAGCGGACTAGCAAACGCAACGCCAGGTATCCCAACGTCCAGTCAATCTGCGGCCATGTCAGCAGATGACATTTACCTCCTGGGAGCGCTATGCTCGTGATTTTTCGCTCACAGCGCCGAAGACGGCGTCGGATTTTTCTTTGAACGGGGCATTTAACGATCGCAATAAAAAGAACGTAACAGTATTGTTATGTTGTGGGAAACGTAGACTACTATGCCGGAGAGGTAGGTCTCAACAGTCCGAAAGCTTTTGGCAGTGACAGATGTTAAACGTGGTCTTAGTGATATATTGTTACTTGGTTGGTGACAAGCAAAGAGGATAGCACAACATTGCGATACGGTGAAGGATGATTTAATGGCCGGCCTAGCACGGGGGCTCCTCTCGCGCCACTGCCGATCTTCTTCTTCCTAACACTTCCCGAGGCCACCGAGCAGTCGTCCCGATTGGTTCGCTTGAAGTTGATGGTGACGTGACGGTGAGGATGTTCAAAGAACGACAGGAGTGAATGACTTGCTTGCCACCACGATGTCTGATGCGTGGGCGATCCGCCTCCCCTGAAGCTCTTCAACCATCCGCCACCAAAGCCTCCATGGGACCGATGCCTCGAGGTCGCGTCGGGCGGCTTGGGCGGTGGTTGCGTGTTCGTGTCCATAGGTTGCTTCGGGTCATTCTGGTCGTTCTTAAGATTCGGGCTGGTGACTGGGCGATGGTAGTTGGTGGGGTCTGGGCTGGGCTCGAAGGGCTGGGGCGAAGCTGCTCGGCGATGTCCCTGGGCCCTCGGTCGATGGTCCCGACTCACAGATGGCGTCGATGCTCCAAGGCGAGGATGGGGATGACCTACGCCGCACCTCCAACCAAAATGTTACGTGGTGGCAAGCAAAGAGGACAGCACAACATGGCGATAGGGTGAAGGATGATTTAATGGTTGCCCTAGCACGAGGGCTCCTCTCGTGCCATTGCCGATCTTCTTCTTCGTAACAATATAATCAGTTTATGCAATTTCAAGGATGTACCACTTCGGTGGTTGTTTCTTCGATATTTGTAACCAAGAAACATGAAATCAGATAACGAGGTAATGACCAATCTTACATTTCTTTTATCGGTGTTTTTCAGCTCGAACAAAAATAAATAAAGATAATTTTTTTTTCTAGAATACCAATTAGCAGCCAGTGGTTGGCATCACAAGTGCGAATGCTACTTCAAAGAATTTCATTCGAATAAACTCTGCCGGTATTCTTTTGAGAATTTGCAATAGCGCTTTTCTATGCTTTCTCTATAAAAGCGCAGCATGCATTCCGCTTCAATCAGCGCTTTTCATGCTCTCTCTATAAAAGCACACCATTCCGCTTCAGTCCGTCTTTTTATGCAATGTGAAACTCAACGTGTCTGCAAAAGCGCTTCCCTGTCTGACTTCATTTACATAAACTGCAAGTTTTGAGTTATCGTTTCTGAGACAGGAAAAAGACGGTAATAAAATATTGTGAAAGGCAGTGAAACTAGTACAAGTAACAAGAAACTAAGTGGGAACGAGATAAAGCTACCAATCACATGACTGATTCCCCAGTGACTTCAAAATTACATTTCCTGATTAAAACGAGCCCCATTTTCTTTTCATCCACTCTAGAACCTCAAGAAATTACCCCTAAGTTATTCTATTTCCACCAAAGCTACAGCCAGGCGTCTAAAAGCCCCCATTCCGCCTTGCACTAACAATATTTAGAGCTCAGTCATGATTCGTTTCAAGATATCAAAGACGACAGAAGTATTGATATGGGTGGCCTGCTGCTTCCTTTATCGCTCCCGATCGTGAAGAACTAACGTCAGTTCAATATGCTGCCGCCCAGCGATTACCTTGAACCCAATGTGTATCCAAGAGATCCCGAAAGGAATGATCACGCAGCAAAGATGCGGCATTAGCTGGCTTCGGGGACTGTTTCGCGTCTGTGCCTTAAGGGAAGCATCGCGCAATTTCGTCACGGCGTTTTCTTCAGCAATGATGAGGATGCGGGGCTTCTGCAGAAGAGTTGCAGTCTTGCAGTGTGCAAGTCAAGGTAGCTATAAAATGTGGTGCTCGGTTGGCTGTAAAGTCAATTCGAAGGTATTTTGCCCCGCTGCATTCCTCCGCGGGCTCTATAAGAGTCCGTCATGGATCTGCGTTTGTTCGAAAGGGCAGACGTATATTGGCTTTCCAAATGATTAGTCAGGCCCTTTGTCGGTCTCGCAAGCGTCAAAACAAAGTCGAGCGCTTGCGTGCTGCTAGAGATAGTGTTATATTAGATAGTACTAAAGATAGAGCTATAACGGGTATGTTGTCATTTGGATTCATTCCAGCGAAAAATACTTATGTGAATAAAAATGAAGGGGGGGAGGGGGGGGGGGGTGCTCGTCGTGCATCCGGCGCGCACACTCAAGCGATGGATAAATCTGCTTACACATAATCCAGGTGAGGAAAGCGTACATAATTCCAGTGCCTCGCCAGCGGTCACGCACACGGTTAAAATTTAACGCAGGCTTGCGAAAAGCCTTAAATTTTGATTGCGGGTGATGTACTCAACCATTTAATATAAACTGACTACAGTAAATTTATATAAATAAACATACAGCAGCGCGGGTCGGAATATTAACCATAAGTAATCATATCGTCGATTATTCTAAAAGAGAAAATGAACCTGAGGTAGGCATTCGAAGCAAAGATGGTTGACCGTTGGCTGTGCAGCGAAAAGAATTCATTCAGAAAAGGCTTGTAGCGGAAGGTTAAGTCCACAGAGGGTCATGTAGAAAGCATGAGGTTAACAAAGGCGTGAAGAGGAAATCTTATGTAGTGAGAGCCCTCATACAGTATGGATCTGGAAAGGAATAGCTGTCGTTTTTAACATCATTGCTCCCTGTGAGAACCAGACACCCGCAAGATTTGTATTCCGTCTATGCACGTGTCTTTGCGATTCAACGAATTGTCATCGTCTTGCTCGTCCAAACTAAACATCACGGATATTTGTAACTTTTATCATCTATTATTTTCTTACTCGGCACCTCGCGTAACCCAAACACTGTATAAACATAGGCGGTAGGCTGAAAAAAGTATGAAAAATATATTCGCGTTTACTATAATTTGGGCTGTACAACCACAGGGACCATATTCCTACACAATATTATTTTATTCACCTTTTTCATTTTCTCCCTTTACAAGTCAGCCCAGTGGTAAGACGCCCGACTACTGTGCCGGAGTTCCCGGGTTCGAACCCGACCACGGCGGCTGCGTTTCGATGGAGGCGAAACGAAGAGGCGTCGTGTGCTGTGCGATGTCAGCGCACGTTAAAGATCCCCAGGTGGTCGAAATTACTCCGTAGCCCTCCACTACGGCTCCTCTTTCTCTCTCTTTCCACTTTCATTCCCACCTTCCTCCCTTCCCTTACGGCGCGGTCGGGTGTCCACAGAGCAAGTGACTGCGCCTTTCCCTTCCTGTGAACCAATTTAACCAATTTATTTTACAAGTCAGAATCCTCTCAAATACTATAACTATGCAGTCCGCTCATGTGGAAAGGCGCAGGTTTCGCTGCATCGTAATAAAGCGCATGCATGTATAAATGCGGGACTACTGAGCGACTAACTGCGTGAAATAATAGTCAAGAAATTTACGAAATGGATTCAAACTTGCTAAGCTGATAAAAAGCATACCACATCATAGAAACATGGTGAATAAGTTAGAAAGCATGTGCTGGTTGGTAGTTCTAAAGAAACTTCTGGCAGCGGCGGCGGTTTTTGCACCCGAGTGCTGTACGCTGATGGTGCCCGTTAAAGAACCCCAGATGGTCGATATTTTCGAAGACCTCCACTACGGCTTCTCTCATAGCCTCAGTCGCTTTGAGACGTCACACCCTGTAAAGCAAACCAAACCAATCCTGATAAAGAAAAACTTGAAAACGGACTAAACGTTAAAGGAATTCATGTTTCGAACAGAACACCTCCCTGTATAGATCACATTAAGAAATAAAAGTGCTAGTGTCTTGTGTTTCATAGAAACCAGGAGCGCTGTTGGTGACCTACCCGTTCGCTCTTTACGGTCCAACTCGTCCTACTTTCGCTTCGCGCCATAACCAACTTGAGCAAAAGTGCTTCCGTTAAGTTAAAATGAAGCCCAGAGGGACGACGGGTGCTTTATAGTATCCACCCTGAATGGCCCGCGACGCCCCAGAGCGGACGAGCAGCTCGTCGAGAGGTCACGAAAGGACGCGAAACACTAGCCACACAGGAAGGCATCCATAAAGGCGCCTACGGAGAGTGTCGCCGCGACGTGATTAACGGCAGGCTTCCCTTAAAGAGAGCTCTGAAGCCAGCGGTTGCAAGAACGGCGGGGCAAATTTTGCAAGTTTGTTCGCCTTTCTCGCTAGGTCGTTTGACGCTAACCGCTCCGCAGTAAGAATATTGCCACTCGACTGCGTAAAACTCTGTCCGCCTAAGTGACAAGGGAGCCAGGAACTTCCTGTTGTGCCTTATTTTGTCTAGAACGAGTGTTGGGCATATATGGCGTATGCTTGGGTTTTGCGCATGAGGATATCCTTGAAGTTTTAATTACGTGCCGTCTAAGGTTCCAGCAGCGACATGCTAACAAACGCTGTGGTGGCAGGAGCTCTCTAATGTTGCTAATGTTTTTGTATTTTAATAATTTGGAACCAATAACCGTAGAAGAAGTCTTCTCCTTGCCAAACAACGGCATACTTTCGTAACGTATTGTCACGGGATATTCTCGTTATTTTCTCCAAAATAACGGTGAATTTTGTCGCTCTCGTATGGTTAGAATTCTGTCGAGCTTGGTTATAGGGGCATGCGTAACAGGCTACGGGCGCTCTGGAAGACTGTGCACTGAAGTATTTGCTCTAGATTTCAAGCCAATAATTTTCATTTTCGGAAACAGACCAAGAACAAGTAATGATAAAATTGCCAGAAAAGCGAAAAAGATACAGTATGTGCTGGGAAGATTAATTTTACGCATTTGTGGTAGTTACCCTGCACACGTTCAATATACAGCAGTAACTAGTTCCTACATGGGCTTCACCTAACCGCTTTTTTTTAAATTCACGATGTTAATTTTTTATCGACTTTTACATCCAAGATTGCACACAAGGGATGCTTTTTCGTCATAGAAAGAAAAATGACGGAGTTAGTAAGTCAAGATACCTTTCTCAATGTCCCACAACGTGCACAAGCACATTGAGGAGACAAATAAGCTCTAAATGTTCCACGATCCGGTGACGTGCGGAAGTCAAGGTTCGAAACAGGGCTTTAAAAGAGCGCTATTACAAACGTGACCACATTACAGTCTCTCAACATCCTCTAGGGGCTAGTTTAGAATGTTGCGCTATAGAGATGTCGAAATTCTGGCACGTTTCTGACACGTCAGCTACTGAGAGTCGGTCGCCAATAATGTTGTCCCTAGACTGCGTAGGCATTTCCAGCTGCTTTTTACTATTGATTGAAACACGTTTAAAGACAGCTTTGAGTCACGCACTCTCAATAAACGTGTTTCAATTAATAGTAGAAAGCAGCTGGAAATGCCTACCCAGTCTAAGGACAACCTACGACCAAGAACAAAAACGGCCTAAAAAAGAAGATCGTGGCTTCTTCATCAACACGTATTGTATATTCCTCGAATAAAAAAAAAATACATAATAATCAATCAATCTTTATTTTAATGTGCACAGGAAAAGCCATGTGGTCTTGGCGCTGCATCACAAATAAGAATAAAAAATGGACCCGCAAGCTTTACATACAAAGACAAAATTCAAAAGAAGAAACAAATAACACATGAAATGGAATTTAGATAAAGTGAGTCAAGTAGAGAATTAAATTAATAAATAAAATGACTTGCAGAACACATCAACAGCAACAAAACAATAATAATAACAATATCTTTTATTTCACTCATGAAGTGAAGGAGGGGGATTAAAATCTAAGAATTCAGCTTGACTAGTTCCCAGCTGCCCGAGTAAACATGCAAGAAACCAACCATTTCTGGCATAGCAAAATAACAATAAAGCCCACACAATCAATATGCAGAAATAATTTGTTCATCAAGTCAGAATAACTCATTTTAGAAATAAGATGTTATTAGACTGCATGAAGATACCGTCGACGAACGTATACACCTGAAAAGCTTGGATATGGAAATCTTGGCATAAGTTAATAAAAGAGACGTAGAAGAATTGTAATATGAACATCAAAGTTGTGACTTCAAAGCGCGGACAGCGTACATAAACAGGAAGAAAAAAAAGCCTTGTGATATTAGTTCATACTATGTGACTTTTCCGAGGAAAAAAGAATTCAAATTTATTTGTGTCAGAATATGTCCAAACCCTCTTAAAGAGCTTGGCTTGGCTTCTTTTTCCAACCTCGAACAATCTATCTGCACTGCTGTGACAAAGAACCCCAAGCTATTTGCGAAGAAGTTAAAACCCTTATACACAAAATATCAATACAAATGGCGAGTCGAGCATGGGGATAGGGGACCTATGCTTGCCTACCTGCAAAGGTTGGCTGCCTGATAAAAGTGCAGCATTGCCCTATATTTCATCAGCAGATCTTGCGCTGCGCATCATTCACCAACTGCTTACAGCAATCTTCCTCGTTTAGAGCCCCGAGGCAGGGAACGTGAATTCCCAGAAGCAATGTCTCTTGCCTGTCGTGTACTATGTCCATGCCCCACCCCACTTCCCGCCTGCGCTTCCTGTCGCATCTCGCATTCCGAACACATTTTTTGTTCTCTGCTTACCTCAACGACTGCGCCTCCTCCTAGGACTCTTCCTTTATGTCTTGTTTCGGTGCTCCCGCATTCATCCACCTCCGAGGGTAGGCTCAGTTTCCCAGCATTCCGCGAAAGACACGTGCGCTCCCTTCGCTCACATTCCTCACGATGGAGGCGGTCTTGGCTGTTGAAGGCAGCAGGCGCCCCGGAGCATTCATCACAGCGGTACAAATCTGGCGCGGCTGGCGGCGATTGGGCGCTGCCCGGGCCCCGTAAACATGGATATACGATCTGCTCCGCGTGGCCGTGTACGCATTCGTGCCCTCTCCACGACCAATCCACTCGCTACATCTCTACGCTCAAAACCACATCACCGACCCACTCCGCCCGCAGCATCTCACTCTCCGAGTGTCGCCGTACGCCACACGAGCGGGTGGTTCTCTGGCAATGCCTTTACAGGCTTAATTCAATCAAAGTAACGTAGTAAATCACCGTGAGCGATTCCCGACGCTCCTGATGCTGCCATTTGCGTGGTTACAAAGTAAAAGGCTCCGTCTTCAAGCGACCCCCGAAGGCTTCGTGTGCTGTGTCGTAGCAGAACACGTTAAAAAGAACCAGATGCAGGAAATTGCTATAACTCTCTATACGAAGTCTCTTATAGCAGATGTCCCTCTAAGACGTTAAGCCACATATACCATACATTCAAAGGCGATTCGTGTTCCGCTATCATGTTATAACACTCGCAATGATTCATTCCGTACCACGAAAAGCGAGTAGGGATTGAGAATATTCAGCCATCTTCCATAAAAAGGACGCCATCGTTCTCATCCCTCTGACACCTTCCAAGTGGCCTGTCACCTACTGCGGTTGATACAGAAAAGCTCTCTCCCCCCCCCCCCCTCCCTTCCGTCTCTTGCCACTGTTAAAAGGTGGTAAAATCATTCGATCCTGCTGAGGGGTCTCCTCAATAGATGGCGAATATTTCTTAGCAATCGTGAGACGCTATGGTATTTCCCTGCCCACATGCGTCCCCTATATTCTTGCCTCATATTGGTTATAGGTTTATTCAGTGTCCCATACATCAGCATGCTCAGCACGCTCCCACTCGTTCCTTGCATAGGAGAGAGACATCGTAAGCTGGCCACGCCTACTACACGAAAAGAGTTGGGACTCACGTGCCTTTTAAACGGATGATTGCAGCCGGGGTTTTTCCCATCCTACGGTACATGAATGCGTTAGGATTAGAATCCATAAAGGTTTCTTAAAGCATATATTTTGTACTGGCTTCGGGGATACTGTTATGACAGCCTCGGCTTTGTTTCAGGGAACCGTAATGTATTATCTCATTGCATATTTCTTGCCATTTATTTCAGTTTCATCTCGCGATTTTTGCAGAAATGTGATCACTTCTCTTATGAGGGCTGACCATAATTGAGTGCTGGAAGTATAACAGGCGTACATTATCCTGAGCTACCACTGATTTGGGTAATCCCATGGCCCGGAGCAGATTGTCTATTGCGGAGATATTTTTACTTGCTAAAGTCTGGTCCTCCATGCGGTCGTACCCCGATTGCGTAATCATCTGAAGAGCTTCGGAGAGCCTCAGTAGCCGCCATTGTTGCTTACGGTGAGATGTGTGGTGGAGCCTGATCTTGCTGCGATGTGGTTCTCTACAATATTTTGAGGATCTTCCTCTGATCCTCGATTTGTTGGATGAGAGATTCGCCATCCTAAGTCATCAAAGTTTCCGGAGAAAGCTCTTGCCCCTCTCCTTCTATTTTCATCCTTCTGCCATCTGTAGGCTGATCGTTTGTAACACGTATTTTATTAAACGCCCTGACAGTGCAATTTGTTCTAGGCACCTGGGCCGGCAAATGGCCCCGCCACACTCATGGCGGCCGAGGAGGCTGGTGGTTCATATCGCGCCCACTGCTGTATGTTTTGTACTTGGGTTCGCATTTACAAAACCTCCTATATTTGCCGAGATCTCAGCGATAGCCTCTCTGTCGAGAGACAATGTCAGTCGATGTAGTTGGCCGAGTGATTGCAGTGGAAAGTTAAACGAGCGCCCTGCTTCGAAGGTCACAATATTCAAGACATCCCCAGCCGCGGCGTTTTGTTCACTATGTTGCGGCTATGCGCCTCAGCGAAGCGCTTGCGTCGCTCAGAGTTGTCAAAGCGAGGAGCCATGTTTCGTGGCAATGACATCACATCTTTGAGCGAGGTTGTCGGGGCCGAAGGTGGATGAATATAATTATTTGAAGGGCAAACTTCTTTGTTTGGTGTAATATAAAGCTCCCCTAAGATGTAGTGGCCAGCTGAGATAGATCTTAGCCGGTGCCTTTATGGGTTCAGTAATCGCCGAAAGCAGTAATCGCATAGCAGGAAGCCGCTATGTGTATAGCTCTGTGAGAGGTGTGCGTTTCGGCATACCTGTAAGATTGCGAGTGGCTTCGCAGTTAAGATTCTGAAGGTTGTCGGGCTGCCCTCTTGTGATGATATTGAAATTGTATCCGTACGTAATGCGGGAGTCAGGAAAGGCTGCAATCATCTGGCGGGTCAATTTCTCTCATTTGTACCCCAATGAAGACGGGTCACTCCTCTAATACGGTGTGTGATAATTGTTTTTGCATTGATGCCTTACTCTAACCCATGTTGCACCTTTTCGTCTTGGGCAAGATCCGCCACGGAAATTTTATTTGTGGATTGGTGTTGAGTAATATGAACGCACATATACAGGTCGACTGCATAGTCCGCGCTCTTCTTCCTCCTGCCTGCGTGGGCCATTGAAATTTTTTATTTATTCAATCTTCTCCAGTGATTTGAAGATGTCCATTGTGGTTAAAAAAGTCACTGATTTCACTTATGTCCAGCCGGAGCATCTAGTCATGTTCACCCAAAGAGCTTTTCATTACCCAGATGGAGATGTCGTGTGCATGCCAGGAATAATTCAAGAACACCTATGACTATGTATATGGTAGCTATTTCGCCTCCTTCTCTCCTGTCGGTTTGAATAATGCCCCTGCCCTTGAGGGACTCTGCGTCCTATTATGCCGGCGTGTGGAAACAGAATAGCTCTGCGTTATTTATAGACGTGGCGACACGCCTAATTAAATCGCGAACCCACTACCCAGAGGCGCGCTCAATATGCAGCTACTTTCTTCTTTCGCGTAAAGCTTCGCACGACGGATCAAAGGCGGTATCTACGAAGCGAGTACGCGTAAATACTGCTTCGATAACAGGTACCGGTATAGCGTTTAGTGCCGATGCTGCGTCTCATACCGCTAAGCTCGAAGCACAGCAACGAATGGACGACTAAGTGCCTCGAGTGACTTCGTGATCAGAAACATGTGACACAAAAGACCCTCGGATGCATGCGTAAACCATTAGGGCCTACCTTTGATTCTTTCGTCTCTGCAATGATCTGCAACCTTTGCATTTCACTACATTTATCAGCGGCTCAGTGCACTAATCCCAGTAATGCCCGATCAGAAACGTTTTCAGTTTTGTGGCAAGAAATATTCTTTTGAAATAAGGAAGACGTCAATTAAAGGCGACTGCATGCTGCTTATGTAAACATCGGCTCTGAAAACGGGAACAGAAATCTGCCATTGGGTTCATCTTATTGCAGCTGCATTGCTACAGCGAGGCAGTCATCCGTGAGGTTAATGCAACAGCAAGAGAACGGCCCAAGTTCATGCCTGTCACGACTGTTGCTAAGATAATCAAAGTTTCAGAATTGAACAGCCTTTCAGCGCTGCTTTGCCTTCCGATAGCAGAACAACATACACGCTTTCAAGAAAAACATATAGGAAGTTCGCAGTTGCAAGTTAGTGAAACTCTTTTCAGCACGTGACAAACGCCTAGATGACCGAACGACAGCCTGGATCTCATGCGACGCGCCTGGTCTCTACCTGCCGTTATTAAAGCGAAAAATGACAGAGATTACCTATACCATACTTTAAAATAGTGATAGCTAAATAACAATGGTGTATGAGGTAATAAACATAATATTTACCTTTACTCCGTTCGATTACTCCGTCCACTAGCTGAGCTAGGACTGGTTTCATTTTCCTAGTTTTGAGCCAGAGAACAGTAAGCACCCGATATTGGCTCTGAGAAAGTGAAGCTTGAGGTAGGGCACTTCGCAAAACATAATGTCGTAAAATTAGCTACTTTTCTCCTTTTCTCTCTTTTTTACATATTACCGCGAAACATTAAAACCTCTACTTATTGTTTAACAGTCGTGGGCATGCTGCCTTATCACTCTGATTTTAGCGTACAGATCGATTATTAACAATTTGTTTGTTCATGCCCGTTCGCGAGATGCGGCTTTATAATTTTCTTCGTTGCGGAAGATGGTCAAGATGTATCTCGAAGGATTCCAGCCACGCGCGTGTGTTTGTGCAATGTTCCAGGTTATGCTAGTCGCCGCTCGCCGTTTTATCGAGACATCTCCACGACGCCTTTAAATTGAGCTCTAACGAGTGAAAGAGGCATTTTGTTTGTTCGAAGACCGACGAGATGGCTTGTTGTTATAGCCGCCACCGAGTTGGTTATTTCTTTTGCGGAAGCAAGTCAGCCTAATGAAGAGCTAATTTAACTGTCACATCACATCTTCGTTTGCTGTCCTCGGCATTGTCACGACTACGTGACAGTAGATCAGTTTTTTTTTCGTATTTTGAAGATATCCTGAGAGAAATTTGAAATTTTTTCAAGCTATACATTCCAGTGCGCAGCATGAAGTGATACAACACTGTTTCTAAATTACTGCTTCAAACATTTAAAAGGCTGTTCTCACCATTATGAGTTTCTATAAATAGGAGAAAAGTAAAGATAAAATGCTCGCTGATCAAAGTTTTATGACTCTAAGTTTATAGAATCGAGGATAACAGTTTATAGCTTCTAAAGTTATAAATACGAAGCCATTAAGCAACATCTGAAATTCAACTGTATCGGTTGTGCTCGACGATACGCCTGGTGGTTTTAGTTTGAGCATCCGGAAGCTGGCAGTTCCCATTATTGGCTTGAAGCGTCTGGATTCAACCCAGACGTTTGCCTGGGCTAATTAGGGTTATGGCTAATTGACGAAACAACAGCGCGGGAGAATGTGAACGGGGCAAAACACATAACCACAGGACAAGCGCTGACTACCAATTCTTCGCTTTATCGTGTGGCCAACCACACCGCGTGGGGCCACATGATGGTTGGCCACATGGTGACACGTGTCTGGGGTAATTATTCTGTTTGGTTCGAGAAGAATTGGTAGTCACCGCCCGTCCTGTGCTAACTTTTGTGTGTGTTTCTTCGTCCATGTCGTTTCCAGCCCGGAAAACATGACTGGGAGTGCACTTGAGGAGGAGAAGAAAAAGGAAAAGCGAGCAGGTTACATTTAAGCCTGACATTTAAGGGTATGATGTGACAGCCTACATGGCGCCCGCAGTCGGCTCGACTCGTGGTTCCTCTTTCACGAACGAGATGTTTGCTAGTCGGCCCTTCACTAACCGTTTAATCGGGGCTCTCTGCTAGCATACACATTCACATCAGCATACAGTCATAGGCTACGTTGCATAGGTTACGTTAGGTTCAAAACCATCCGGCATAAACATAAAGCTCCGCCTTAACCAAGCCGTAAGAACGTTCCTGTGTGGCCTAATGGTATCGTGTCTGACTTAGGATCCTACTATCCCGTGTGCGATCATACTGCATAGTTACACAACAAACAAGCGATAACAGATAGCCCAACGAGCTGTTTGATGAGCGATGCGAGTACACTTTTTCACTGAGATATTGCGTTGACACAAATATATTAGAGGGCGGCAACTTCTAGCATGCTTTTTCAGAACCCTTCTACACTTAGTTGTACGCTTTACGGCATCAAAGAACCCGTAGAAGGCAACAAGCTCGCGTAGTCATCGCGCCTTGTATAGGTACGTGATGTCGATCAACATCTCGTTCTGGACTCTGTGGCCGCCATCGATAATTGCGGGTTGGAACTACACGAAGACGCACTCGATGCAGTCAAGGGGGTCTGTTTTGGTTTTCTTTTCTTTTTTCAGTAGGGAGGACGATTGAGGTACAGTACGTGGAGGCTGAGGCCGCCTGCACTTTCACCTTGCCGCCGTGACGCCTTAATCAACAGGCAGGCTAGTTTTGATTGACAGCTATATTTTTCGCTGCGAAAGCAACACTCCGACAGCCAAAACGAGACTTCGGGTGGCCGCAGCTACGCCGTGAAGAGGCGTAGCTACGGTGTCCTCATAAAAAAAAAATCAGCCTGCCATGACATTTGAATCCACATTACCCTTAAGCCACGGGCAGCAGCTGCCCACTCGGGTCGCTCGTTTCATATGGAAGGGTGATATCATAACCAGCCTGCCAGAACCGTTTGCATTCTCGTTACCCCTACGAAAAGCAGGCACGTCCATACGACTTGGTTGAAGCGTGACTTTATATGTGGGCAGGTAGCTTACGCTCTCACGTCATACCCTTAAAGGATGTGCTTAAGTGTCCCAATAATATACCCTCTTACACTGATAGGGGGTGATAGGGGAACAATGTAGCAGGCAAAAGAAGCTTCCACGGTTGCTTTCGCAATTCAACTAGGTTTAACCAGAGCTAAACCCCAACTAAATTTTTTGGACGTGGAGCCACTGATTGGTATGAATTGTGTTTTATTGCAAATGCCTCATATAAACGGTGCCAATGTTACCCTTTTAGTCCGTAATACTAGGGCTCTCAGTCTGACTCTCAGTTCGTGCTTGTCTGAAGCCAGCAAAATCCGGAAGAAGAAATAAAATAAACATGACCAGAGTATATTGAGCCTCTGTTTCAAAACCTCTGGGCCGCGAACAGATCCCCTTCGCAGTCGACTCCATTTAAGGCATTACACTATAGCCTCAACAAAAACTCCTCGATGTAAGCTGACACGCACTCGCGCTATGCCGTGCGTGTCATCTTCATAACCATCCATGTCAAATGAATCCATAACACACCGATATTTCGTTGCCCTCTTAAGATGTGTTAAGTGGTCCCAATATTGTACAGTGTGGTAAACTCGTTGTCTCCTATTTCGCCGATCTTTTCTTGAAGCCTTGCCTTGAAACCCTGGCCTCGAAACAAGAGCGAAATGAAACGCTCCATTTTAACGTACGTAGTATGTCCAATGCGGCAAATTTAGCAATTACGGCTGGATTTTTGTTTCTCGTGCGCCGCGTATGTGAAAACATTCCGGATTTTCAAATCCTATTTTTCCATCAACGCTGCCACCGTTTTGCCGAAAAGGTAACAAACGTCGGGAGGGATCCCGAGGAATGATTTACTCATCTTTCATAGTTTATTACTTCCATTTATTGCTAATTTAAGCATGTAACGTATAGCAGTTCGAACCTGCAACCGAACGACAGCGCATAAAAGAAGTGACTTTGAAGGCAGTTGCTTTCTATATGAAATTGTTAGTTCTGTTTTCTTGATTTATGTTATTAAGCTTTACAGCCATCCAGCAGTGTAAATTCGTGCTTGAGCTGCGGTTAAACTCAAATTAACAATTTCCATGCATTTTACCCATGATTTTGCATCAACAAGACGCCTTCAAGCAACGTAACTGCGCAAGCATTCGCGTTCGCGACGTTTGCTAAAAAATTAAATAAAACGCTTATGGCAAGTAATGCACTATACTTGTCCATTATTTAAAGCCACGTTCGCGTTTAGCATTGACTGAACGAAGTGCACAAAGCGCTCCCAAAAGTTTGCGATGCCCGACTGAACGTACTTTGGAAGGGCGCAGCGCATTCACATCAAAATGTCATTAGTGAACAACTGGCTGTCAAAAAACCAGGTCAGCTGCGACGAGCTCTGTTTGTCGGTGCCATTCAGGCTTCAGAGATATTTGTTTAATAATGCGTCATCTGTGGCCCGGTTGTGTCATGCTTGACTTTAAACGTAAGCGACACAAGCAGTGACGTGCTTCCCAATACTATTATCGGGCAAGCATGCATAGACCGAAATCCAAAATTTCATACGACGAAAGTCGTATACAGTAGCAGGTGGAACAGAAACAAATTAAAATAGTGGTATTTATATTTATTTGTGGCTGCAGTTATTTGCGTGTTTTTTAAATAATATACAGCACTCCAAAACGAAGTAGGACTAATGCCAGTACTTTTCTTGCTCATTCTGTTCGCTTAAAACCCGCGAGGTGTAAAAGGGTTTACCTAATGAAAGCAAGGGCACACTCATGCTTGTTTTGACAACTTTGATTGCAATCTCAAATTATGCCCGTTTTGCATGCCTTCAATAACTCATTCACAAGCTCAATTACTTCGTCGATATTTTAAAAGAAACGAAAATTCAAATGCTGCGAACAGTTTCTTCCTAACGTTAAAGCGATGTCTTTTGTGAATCAGTGCCCCAAAAGGCACGCTTTTTTCGTTCACTACGTCATGGCTTATTTGTAAAGCGCGGTGGACGATCTAAATAAATGTGTTCAAAACTATCTTTTATAAAGCGCATATCCCGATGAGGCCCGGAGCTTAGGATGCATAATAACAAATTAGAAGTGTTTACTGTCGTTACGGTAACAAGTCTGGCATATATTCCTTTCATCGGCTGGTACTCGAACGCTGCATCTATATCTTCACATGTACAATCCTTCACGCAAAACACGGAAACAGGTATTGATGAAGCACTTCATTAAATGTCCTTTTCCTTGATTCTATAGCCACTACTTCTGCAAACTATGAAAAATGCCTAAAACGAGGAGTTCAAGAAATAAAGAAGATATTTTCAAGAAAAACACTCGTGACAAAGGCAATAATTCAGAACCCAATTTTCTTTTTAATTAACACATTCGGGTGGTTAAAGTCAAAAGGACGTTTGAAGCCACGGACCAGATGACACTCTATCAGCTAAAATTTAAGAGAACATATTTTCTGAAGCCATGCAACGGAACGACACCCGGCGATTTTTTACCGCACAAAAGTGAAATTGAGGGAGCTACAGCGTAAGAAGCTCGTTGGAAACCGATGTCAGCCGATGAAGTATTACAGAGGTTACTGCACTGCCCGAACTGAGCTTGTTGTTATTGTTGTTGTCCTCATAAAGAAATGGCGCATACCCACAAAGCGGATTGACTATGACCAAGCGGTGATTAGAGATTCGTATATTGCATGCTGCAGAAATGCGATGATATAAGAAATTTGAGCAACTCAGTTTCAGTGACAGAGATGGTTGAGGGTTGTACCGAGGCCTACTGAGCTTTGATTGTCGAGCGGTAAAGAGCAAACGAATAGAAAAACATGAATAAGAATAGCAGAACTAGGAACTGAACTGCCTGCCCTAGCTGAAGTCAAGTAGATCCTTCATTCAACGCTTGGTGCACGAAACACGATGGTGGTCGCGAACTGTGTGGTCGTCATTAGCGTGAAGGTACTAATTCGGAGGCTCCGACATGGAGCACAATCTTGTCTTGCTTGTTATGCAGAGCTCTGTGATTGGTCAACAGCCACATAGCAACGCTGCATAGCAACGATTTCTTATGCACAACTTTATAATAGCTACATAACAACGCCGAGGCAACGGCATGTTCCGCAGTGAGGTGTTTCAGTCTCTAAGGAAATCATTAAATGAAAAGGTTTAATTTGTGACAAATGTGTGTCTAATTCCTTCCACACACTCAAAGCTAGACGACCGAAGAGCAAAATCTGCAAAACGCTTTATAGCGTACGATATTTGGATTTTAGCAAGAATTCTCTGCATTTTTTTAAGCGGAGGAGCAAAAGAAAGTGCAGTACGCTATACAGTACAACAGACAGTTCAAATTTTCCCGCGTACTCACTGGTACGTGTCACTGAGCTGTAAATTCAGCGCGTCTAATGCTTTCAGTTTCCATTCTCAGCGGAAGAAAAATGACTTCCGCTTTTGCGTTGTTAGGCCGAAAGTGAATTAGTTGTACTAGCATTTCGGTTCTCACTTCGGTTCTGCTTTCAGGTGGCACATACTCATCAACATGCAGTCGTAGTTTACCACATTATGTGAAGGACCACCCCACATGGATATAAAGGCACACTTTAGCAAGTAGTAGGTATGTGCCTGAATGGGCTAAAAGTGGCGTATCTGATTCGGGATCCGAGATTCCAGGTTACTTCAATTCCCTGTTCGAAAGTGCTGCCCAAGGTGGCAGCTCTTCTTAATTCGGCTCCAGGGGGACACACATGAAGAAATCGATGAATAGGTGCTGTAATTCTACGCACTAAAAAGTGCCGGATTTCCTCTCGCTACAGTGCTTTAGAGAATGAGGTTTTCTTTACTTAAGATGCTCATATGGAGTATCCAGAGTTTCCAACTTATTGGCAAAAACCACCGGCAGTGATAACTAAAAAGGTAATTAACAAACTTCCTAATTAGGGAGGTAAATAAAAGATTTCAGAATAAGTTACATCCGCCACAATTAAGATAATTTGTTCTTAGAAATTTAAATTTTCATGTTTTAGCTCTCTTTATTCTTTTAAACTTATAAAGTTTATAAACTTATAAACTTTTTTAATCGTATAAAGTTTTCATAGACGTAATTGATCTTAGTATCGGCATAACACTTAAACAGCCTTAGGTTCTAGCTGGCATAATGGAATGAATTCTATATTTAGCGAAGTCCAACCAGACCGGAGTCCTGACTGTGAGAGAAAATTCTTGATTGGTCGACAGGGTCATGTCGCCACATGCATATGACCTCGTGCCGGAATTTTAAACATATCTTAACGCTCGCGCTGAACGTGGCTTCCCGTGTGGAATGACAATGATTAATACGCGACATGGACTAAAGGTAACCGCTCATGTGAAATTATATGCCCTAATAATATAAATGACTACGCTTAAAGAATAATTTCTGTAATTTTACGCAGGATTTGAACTACTAATCTTTGGAAAGCGAGCCTGACACGACGCCAACCAAGGCTCTCAAGGCACGCTTGTACACTCTGCCAGAGGAAAAAGCGCGTGTTCGCATGCTACCGTGTAGCCTCTAACGTTAAGTTACATCTCACAGCAGTATGCTAATGAGCATCTGTGTAATTAGAGAGGACCGTGCGCTGCTATCGCGTCATACCCTTAGGGCAGAGTTTAAGTGTCCCGCTAATTTTTACAGCCTAGCTCTTATGCGCCCGTTCAGGAATTGAACCACGTCGCCGTCCTTGTCGATGCAATCGAGCGAAATTGTCATACATACTAGTATTTGTCAAATTATTTGCCTGAATATATAGCAAAATCGCTTAAATACCTGGCCAGAAATTTCGCATTAGGGAGCACTGTAAATCGCCCGCAGATGTTTTTTTTTTTTTTTTTTTTTCAATCACATTACATACACCCTGTGCCAAACGATTTATTCATTTCTTGAATACAGCATCCTATGACTCGAACTTATCGCTATTCTCAGTTCCTCGCACGTGTATATGCGGCTATTCAACGCCAAACAATAAATACCAATCACTTAATCCCGCCGAAATTCATCTACCACTACATGTTATACAACAGTGGGCGGAAGCACATTTGGAGCGCGACATTTCCTCGCAATCCTCCACGCGGTCGGCTGAGGGCGAAGCCTCCCCGCCGTGAACAAAACCACCTGCCGCCGTCAAGCCGCTGAGGCCTCTCGCTTTCGTCGAAGCCAACGCGTCTCGCACAGATGGCTCGAACGTAACTCGCATCAACCCTTTGGGTCCACTCGGTGAGGGACGACAGGGCACATCTACGCAGCGGGTGTCGAGCGCTCGCTATGTGTTTAGAAGTGAGCGAGTCGCTTCAAGACGGCCTTTAACAAAGCAGCCGCTGTCTACCCGAGGTCTCTCTGACCTCCCATCTCCCCTCAGGCTCCTGAGCGCCGGTTTCCCTTCATACAATGCTACGTCTCACAAGTGTCTAGCGAAAGATGTAGCACTTCTTTTCCGGACAGCGCCCTCGTTTTCTTGAAGGTGTCCTTTTTCTTTGCGTTTTTTTTTTTTTTGCTTTTAGTCCTGTTTTGGTGTTCTCCACTAGACGCACGAACTGAACCCGTGCTACAATAGTGCGTGTACAATATGGTGATCCGTCACCAAGCCAACAATATGTTACTTTCCCCCTGTTAGTTAGGAAAGTGTGTCACGTCATCAGCGAAACAATCTCTCCTGTGGAAGTAAAAATGTGAATGTCAAAGAAATGCAGCATCAGCAAACTGTCGCCACAATTCGTGATTGAAATACGGGACGCGTGATCAAACCTTAGGTTAGAACAGCCTTTTATATTTCGAGATATCTGCAAAGGCTGAAGAATAGGTGAGGTGAAATAAAATTGCAGCACATTAGATTGCGTCTTCCCTATTCATGGTTTTCCTGAATTAAATTTGCTCATTTTTTTTTTCTGCTGGTTTCTCTTCTGTGCTATTCTCGGGACACACATGCTTCTTAAACATCCTATAAAAGCGGTCTTGACAAAGCAATAACAAATAATAGAGACTTTAGTATTGATTCTGCTCTCTGGAAATACTTGTAGTATTGCGCTTAAAAAAGTGTTGAGTGCGTGGTTTCTGTCAGTCTGACGTTGGTTTGCTAATGCGGGGATCTGTGTACAACTGTGACATGCCCTGACTATCGTTAAGCGAATCGGCGCAATAAATAAATAGTCGCCCCCGTGGCACTGAAACCCCTTCTTGGCTACAAAATGCTTCAGATTTGTTTGGCACTACTAACAGTTCGTCAAGTTGTTTCATGTTAATGCTGAACAATAGCGTAAAGACAACACATAGACGGACAGTAACGACGAAGGCAGGCGCTAGTCTTTCCTTTCCGTCTACGCTATTTTTTCACTATGGACTGCCTGGCGCTATCGCATTCCATGCTTGTTCCAAGCTTCGGTTGTGTTGAGCGCAAAACAAGTTCTTTTAGTTTTTGGAAATCACGCCTCGGGTTTCTTGTGTTAATGAGCGTTTGAAAGTTTGTGGGTTCGAACAGAAAATGTTTCAGGGTAAAAAAAAAAGTGTGATTGAAAAAAAGCGTTCGAGCATGCTGTGGGTAATGTTCCCTCAGGGTATAAAAACTAAGCTACCGACCCCAGCTAGTATTTATTTAGATATGAAGATCACACCACCAGCCTCCCAACGCTTATCATGTGCTGGTCGGTTCTGATGCTCCGGACAATACCGCGGTGCGATAACTCTTACCAGAACGATACAATACTGCGGAGCAGAAGGGAAGAGGGGTCTTTGATAGCAAGTACCAGTTTGTCTGTAGCGACAGCCACGGCATTGGGGAGATGAGCACAAGCTCTAAAACCAGCCGGCGGACAATAGGCTTCTTCGATTTTGCAGAATACCACGTATTCCGTTGTTCTGGTTTTCTGTTCATAGCGATAGTTTATGTGGTAAATAAAAATATATGCAAATAATTTCATTGTTTCTTTTTTCATACAAATCTTAAAATAAACATTAACGTTCGCTTTTCTACCTAGTGAAAGTGAATTTCGCAACACATGGTTGAACAATTTTCCCTCAGTTCTGTGCTTTGGTTCTGAAAGTGGCGGGAGAGAAATTTTTCTTTTTTATTTATATACTCCTCACTTAGTCGAAAGAAGCTATAGAATCGCGCAAAAATGACACACTATGTTATAGTTTTGGCGCAACAACAAACTTTTCTGTAGTTGTGAACGCAGTACTTTTGTTAGTTCTCAGGTACGTTTCTGTATTCTGTCTTTTCAACAGTGCACCTCTGTAGTAACTAAACGAAATTCTGCTGTTACTACAGAAATTTCTGTTCCGTGTCAAAAATAGACCGGACATTGTGTTGTCACAATAAAAAATATTAATAGCTTTTTTTTATTGATTAATAAGCAGATGCGAAGCAGAATAATTCATATCATATGATAGATGGATCATATTCATAAAGTCAGCATACCCCATTGTCAAACATCAACACGTTTACACGCTTTCTTCATTCAGACAAGTAATAAATGGAACAACCTGCCTTCAGCTTGTACATCTATAATAGACACAACACTTTTTAAAACGCGATAACTAATCTGGTACTCTAGACGCTGCCTCCCGTTCAATTGCTTTTATGAGTTCTTTGGCGTTTTTGTTTCTTTTCTTTTGCTCTTTGCTGTTCGAAAACTGTGTTCTTTTTTTTTGGTTGTTTTTATCACTGTTATTTACAAATGTATATGTATAGATAGCCTGAGGGTAAAATAAATAAATAAATAAATCCCACCGCCGTGACTAGTGTCTAGGGCGCGTTGACTACTGAGTAGGAAGACTCGTGTTCGATCACTGAAGTTGCAGCCGCGTTTTGATGAAGGAGGAACAGAAGGAGCCCATGTACTGCGAGTTAGTGCATATTCAAGAGCCCCAAATGCTCGAAGTTATCCCGAGCCCTTACCCTACAATGCCATCCATGGCATCATTCACTTTTTAACGTTGAACTCTGTCAGTAAAACAGCCAAATATAATTAACTCAGATTGCCTTCACACGAACATATACCCCCAAAAAAGGCTTAAGTACATGCTGCAACGATCTGAGAGCGTTCTCGTCACAATTAACTAACCCGGTCAGATCTGTCAGTGCATGGGTCATTCTACTCTCTTAGCACTTTCGCTTTATAAAGGCACCGTACTCCAGAAAATTTGTTCTTCTAAGCGTTGTCGGCGTCATCCTTGGCGTTGTGAGATAAAAAACACGGCACTGTTTCGGCAGGAAGCAGTTGCCAGGTGACAAGTTCATGTACTGACGGGCCAACGTACGGGTGGTATAGAGTACCGATACCACGTGATATGAACGGATTGCCGATAAGATGAGAATCCAGCCTGGCATTACCCTTCGGTCTCGAATTAGACAAACTTCCCCAAGGCCACGCCAGCTGGTTCGTAAGTCTTAATTAAAGCAGGTCTCTATCTATGTCGGATGGTGCTTCACACAATGGAGTACTTTATATCTGCATGCTAACTAATTTTAGTAAGATAATAAATACTCATAAAAAAAAAATCTACTGCTTAAGTGAGTACCAGTGTGCATGGACGCAAACGAAGAATGGCGAGTAGAGTCACGGTTAACGGCAGCCATGAACGCGGCAGCATCATGCCCTTAAAGGCGCAGCTTCAGTCTAGTAGATGACCTGCTGTCATCTACTAGAAGTACTTTGGTTTGGACTAGGTGGTTCGTAGTCATGTTTTAAACAGAAAAACGGCGCGAATAGAACAAGGAGTAGTTCTGTGAGACTGGGGGGGGGGGGGGGGGGGGGGGGGGGATTTCTATTTTTGTAGGAACTGGCTAACACTATAAACACTTTCTTCTTCAAATGAGATAATCTCCCGTTCCTGTGCCTGGTTTGATTGGAACAATCATCAGAATGCGATGGCGGCATCTACCTGCTCTGCAGTAACCGAGTGGAAGGAGGGTTCTGTGTTTTGTTGAACACATGTAAAGTCTCCCGGTAGCAATAAATCCAGGACAATACGACTTTCTTTTCTTTCCTGGCCTCGTCCAAGCGCGACACACATATACTTCCGTCCCGGGATACATTCGACCAGCGTCACGAAAGTGTCCCAGGCTATAAATTTCTCCAAGTCGTTGGTCTCAGCCTTCGACCCTGTTTCTTTTTCTTTTGCTTTAGCCATTCGCTTTCGTACCGTACATTTGTTGTGGACAGAGCAGACCGTGCCCATGGTTGCCGAAGATTCGCTTGCAAACATGCCTAGGTATTCCAAGACCGGATCTAGTACCCTTCGGCAACGGTGAAAAAAAAAAAAAAAGACGAAAAAAAAAAGAATGACCCAGAAGATAACACCTCCCTACTATTGATCCGGACTTCCAGCGTTGCCATCTGAGGCAATAGTCTCCGGAAAATTTATAGGTGTCGCCTTCTGTCGCTGTATGAAGCGCATGTCACTTTCATCGGGCTGAATAGCATCTACCTCCTATTCTTGGGAGATTGTGACGACCTTTTCTCTATTTGCTTAAATTCTGTTCATTTGACACACAGACCGTTTAATACTGTGCCAATTTTCTTCATAAAGTCTTTCTACTTATATCACTTGTTTATTATAGTTACACCAGGATTCCTGTAGGTCATTGGTATCCCTTAAACACAATTTTCTCGGGCTAGACAACAGGTAGTGATATTTCGATTTTGTCAGCAAAATAATAAAACACTAAGAACCATCCTTTGACCTTAGGTTGAAATGTAAACCTGAAGAAGAATCCTAAGCGTCAGCGGAGCTCGATACTGGGTCCTGTGCATAAAATACATAATATTCACGGGTGTTTGAGTCTAGGCAACAGCTGCTACTTTTCCGGAACTATGGCCATCGCACCTGAAAAATCATGAAGGCCTGTGGTGCCAACAGGGTGGATGAAGAAACAATCACTTCTCCCTCCAGACGGCCTCTGTCGCTCTGGAGCGAGACTGCGTGCACGCGACAGATGTCAACTCTTCCCTCGAGTTATTTTAGCGCTTGTTTTTGTTATTCGTGCTCGAATGGAAGCAGGGCAAGTCACGTCCGCCGCGCAACACGTGTGCGCTCATATGTGACTTGGGTCGTTCGTAAATGTCATCTGTCACCGGAGCAAGAGTTCAGCGTGCTCTAGGTCTACCCAGCTGCTTTAGCACATGTAGCTTAAAGGAACAAGAATAATTCAAGGCAGATGTGTCATTCACGCAAATGGCAATACGTTTCGATGCGCAGGCAACATTTCTATTGAATCATTTTGCTTGTTTCATGCAAAATGAACACAATAGGCAAAACCGACTGACAAGTGCGTATGAACTCGTGAGTGAGTGAGTGAGTGAGTGAGTGAGTGAGTGAGTGAGTGAGTGAGTGAGTGAGTGAGTGAGTGAGTGAGTGAGTGAGTGAGTGAGTGAGTGAGTGAGTGAGTGAGTGAGTTAGTGAGTGAGTGAGTGAGTGAGTGAGTGAGTGAGTGAGTGAGTGAGTGAGTGAGTGAGTGAGTGAGTGAGTGAGTGAGTGAGTGAGTGAGTGAGTGAGTGAGTGAGTGAGTGAGTGAGTGAGTGAGTGAGTGAGTGAGATATTAATTTGGGTTTCTTAGTTGGTGAGCCGATGAGTGAAATATGTAAGAGTGACAAAGCGTTCAGTAACTTTAAGGGCAGTGAACGAGTCGAAAAATTATCAATAGGCACGAACCGGGGTTCAGTGATCATTAGGCTTCTTATACTGTCAGTACCAAAGAGTTCTATACTTCGCTGAAGAGCTCCCTTACCTTCTTGAAAAGGGGTACATAGAAGATTGCATGGAATGGAAAATATGTACATGCTGCAAACCTTCCGTCTGCCTGTTGCTCTATAGCGAGGTTTCTTCTAACGCAAATTTGCGTAGGACCCTGCAAATGCATGTTAAATCTTGTCCGCAAAATTTCTCGGTTGCTCTGGTGTACATTCGGTATGCGCCGGATGGTTGAGTGATTACCAGTCGGGAAGTCTCAATTTTGAAAAAGCATTAATATATACAGGGCACTTCGTCCTCGGATTTGAACTTTCAAGCATTCCAAGGAGAAAGATTAGCCAATAGTCGTTAGCGTGTGTAGCGATTGAATAAACGATGGCAATATGAAGTCTTATCAGTATCTGTGTTTTGGCCTCTGGCTTCTAGAAGGTACTTCTCGAATTTATGCTCATTATGAAACCATGTCATAACGAGAAACGTTTAAAAATGTTTAAAATCCCGATTTGAGTGAAATCAGGCCTCTCTGTATGCGCAATACGTCCGAATATCTTCTTGAAATGTTTTGAGCTTTCTGCACTGAAAAACGTGCACGTTCATCCGTCATAAAAATGAGCAATTAATTTTCAAGAAAGAGAAACATTGCTACGTTACTTCGTCACAGAAGCAAAAAAAAAAAAAAAAGAAAGAAAACAGACGGCTAAAGTCGAAAAACTTGTGTGCCTGTCCCTCATAATCATACCGCTAATCGAGATTTGCCATAATCGAGTTTTACCTGATTATTTAGAAGTTCTTACAAGGTGCACGAATAGGGCGAAACGGGGCTGTGGATGAGAACGAAAAGCTCTACACCGAGCGACGATAACTTTACGTAAACGTCCTTTTTTCATTCGGACTTTCGCTAAATTCTGCTTTGTGCTGTGTTTTGCTACATTCACCACTCTAAGAAAATTGGTTCATGGTTGCTTCTGTATTGAATGCTACGCTTCTTGCATGTCCGCCTCCTGAACGCTTCAATAACGCTTAATTCGTAAAAGCAGAAGCTAAGCCAAGTTTTCTCTCGGGTCTCTCCTTAGCATTTTACTCGGCCCATTAAAAAGGTGGGGAAAAGGTAGTCCGAAACAGTAGAAAAACATCGTAAATTCAAACGTATAACTGCCTCCCGAAATGTATAGTGGCTTCCGCAAATTGAGGCCAGACAATTCAAATCTATACCATCCGGGCAATCTGTGCAGAAATAAGAGATCATGGGCGACCATTCAGATTCATGCGGCAGATTCGTGTGAATAATGCTTCTCTACCGCATACATCTTAGATGATGATGCTATCATCGACTATGTAAAGAAATGAAAGAGACACTAATCCCTATTTCTTAATCATTTGCTCTGCGGTGGCAATCATTTCCTTAGGTTAGCATCAAATGGGATGTTCAGTAAGCGCCGACTTTTCTATTAGTTGATGGCTCCGAGCACAATAGAACCATTACACCCATGCAGTCAGGCAAGTGAACTTCTCTCCTGCCTCCTGCAACAGGCATGCTTGAAATTTTTCGAGGTTGAGAAGCTTCAAACTGGTGGAGGCAAAAGTCCCTGTCTTTACGATTCCTGTCCCGTTTTCCCCAACTCGCCGACCAATTGCACGTCCACTGACATCCGTGACCGAACGAGAAATGAGCGCCGACGCGCCAGTGCATTGCGACCAGTCAACGCCTGCCCATGCCAGCTGCCAAATACTGCATTCCAAATGCATCCTCTTGACTTTTCAAGGCTGTGACATCTGAAACGTGGGGTTGAAAGAGTACTGGCTTCGTTACTTGCCCACCTCTACCTGCCAGAACTATTAGCGTGATTTCTAGACCAATAAATGGCCGATTTCGATGTCAGCGGGCAATGTTTGCGTCATGGGGGTACGTTAACGCTCTCGTGTTAGAAGCCTGACCGAGACATGTTCATAATTTTCTCTTTCCTGTTTTTGAGGCTGCGTTGCTTCAGTAAGTCGGCGGTGACGACAAGGACGCCGTGGACAGTATCTTCCGAAATGGGTGTACTAACAGTCCCGTGTTAAAGTAGATTATTCGCTGAGTTTTGTTCACTGCATCGGGTCTTAACTCATTGCATTGAGAGAGAACAGGAAGTAGAGTGAAACCTTAGAAGCGATCGCTCCTCATCAGTATTTTTTCGAGAAGAAAGTGTGAACCATGCCTTTCAAATCATGCGTAAAGATTAATGCCCAGCATCGCCATGACATAACATAAAGCAGAAAAATAAAAAGGGGCCAACGAGCCAGAGTGCTTGTACGCATGAGTGAAGAGCTGCTGTCACTTGAAGAGCAGACTTCATTGGTTTCTCCTCCCCACCTTTCTTTGTCTCACTGGAAACCGCGTAAGCTCCACGCTGATCTTCGAGCGTGCATTGTGAAAGTCGGAGAAGGCGAGCCCAGCGCTCGGGCTCGATATCTACAGCTACTGGTTCGCTTCCGCCAGCGATAAACGGTGGCGCCTGCAGTAACTCACTCAACCCTGAAGATATGGCTCGTAAATTGTTCGCCTAGGACGCCGCTGCGGGCGACCTCTCGCCCGGATAACCACACTGCCCGCGAACAAGCTGCTGGCTGCGCAGGAAGACTCCGGTGCCCCGAACACACACCACCTCTCCCCTTGCCCGTCCTCTCTTGTTCCCTTAAAGGATTAGACACAGCCGCAGACCACGCTCTGACACAGCCCCGCTGTCGCTTGAAGCCCCGAGCAGCCCCTCTGGTGGAACATACATGTGGCCACAAAAATCCCTGCTTATTGCGGTTAGGGAAAAAGCACATCTAAGCGAAACTTCTGTGATGATTGCTGAAAATACAGCGCAGTTTATGGTCTGCAAGATGCTTATTCAACTCCCTTTTCTGTTTTTGTTCACTATAAGCACGAGTCTATAGATGTTGGTACTATTTAGCAGAGCTGCTTTGTTCTTTTCTGGTGAGGTAACGATTCTAAACACGATTACGATACTCCCTAATGCGAAATTTGATTGATTGAGTGAGTGAGTGAGTGAGTGAGTGAGTGAGTGAGTGAGTGAGTGAGTGAGTGAGTGAGTGAGTGAGTGAGTGAGTGAGTGAGTGAGTGAGTGAGTGAGTGAGTGAGTGAGTGAGTGAGTGAGTGAGTGAGGTAAGGTAAGGTAAGGTAAGGTAAGGTAAGGTAAGGTAAGGTAAGGTAAGGTAAGGGGTTGGATTAGGATGGGAATGGATTGGACAATGAGAATTCAATTTCAAATAGGTAAGACTGCCAAACACCTGCGTACCCGTCGACAAGTAAGATATTCCGGGTGCTTTATCAGCATAATATTTCTCTGAATGTGTGTTCCAGCATTTTGTGAAACTAACTTGGCCAAAATTGAGAAGTAAAAAACTACAGAGAAGGGAAGTCCTGATGCGCATCATGGACGTTAGAAAACGATGAGCAAGAGTAGATTTTGTTCCTTTTGAAGTCTGTGTTCTGTTTGACTTTGTGGCACGGGTTTGCCGCATTATATTTGCATTTTGAGCGGCTCCGGAAAGTTATTTTTATCAATAATTCACTATGTTCTTGAGGCTGCTCTTTTTAAAATTTTTTGAGAGAAGTGCTGAAAGTACTAAACGTTGGCTCATACAGCGAGAGAAAAATAACGCAGTAAAAAGGACAAATGATTATTGCACTTTATGTGTGGCATGACGATTTCATATTTAGTGTATTTTTTCGGCAGGTAAGCTCAAATAAGCAAGTATATAAAGTTTGTTGGATGTTTTCGAAGAAGCAGTTGTGATACCTCTGGTTTATGCGATATACTGAAATCGTAATTTTCTTAAATACTATCTGTTTTATGCTGCTGAAAAATAAAAGCCCACATTAAAACTGCTAGGACATTATACGAGATAAAAACCTACCAACATTGTTTTACTATTACGTCTCAGGTTGCACAAATTAATAAAATACTGCAAAGAAGACCTCGCCAACAAGGATGCATGTTATTTCACAAATAAATAAATGAGAACAAGCCCTGCCGCACACGGTAGTCCTGTGAAGGCTTAGCTTCTGCTTTTTCTCCCGTAATTTCTTCGTAATAGCTATATTGGTTTCCAGCGTGCCGTTTTGGGCATTTGTTGATAGCTGCATAAATGTTCGGCAATAGTGCCTTTTCTTTTCATAGTCCCATAGCAATAAGCTAGTTATATTTTCTGGCAAGGAAAGCGGTCATTGCTGGAGGGCAATGTTTTTTTGTCGATGTTTATTCGAAGCAACAGGGTTCGTGACGTATAAGGCAAACGTTTAGACGTAGCTTTTCGACTCGCTCTCTTGACTCAGACTAAACAATGCCCACGTCGACCGTTTTCTGGTGGACAACAAAAATAAGCAACTGCAAGAACAACGGATGCGAAGGAGCACGTTGTTTTTGCCTTGGCAAAAAACAAGCAAGGGCAGAAGACCAGGATAGCATCTGGATGGGAGGGCATCGCTTGGTTGTTTGCGAGTATTGAGGAGTGACGACTTTAGTCGTATTTTGCCAGTCATTACTTAGCTGGGCTTGTTTGCGCATTTCCTATAGCCACCAAATGCGATCGTGGTCGCTATGTTTAACTCGTCCGCATCTCGCCTTTTACTACCGGAATGATATGCGCGCGTTAAGTGTAATTGTTACAGAAGCAGGCACCATCTCGCAATTAGTCCTTTTCACTAACCAGGAACTTTGGGCATCAAAAAAAAAAAAACAGGAAAAAGAGAGAGAGAAACTTTTTTCCAGCCCTCGCATAAACGTGTGAATATCTTCTCATCGAAATGCATGCACACGTTTCGCCTCCGTCCTGAGGAACCCTTGTTTTGTCAGCTTTCTCTAATTTGACCTAAACATGTCATAGAACACATTTTGGCGAAGCCTGAAGCGCAAAAAAGGAAGACAGGAACGTGAGAGAAACACAGGACACAGCGTCTCTCACGTCCCTGTCTTCCTTTTTTGCCCTTCAGGCTTCGCCAAAATGTGCAAGATCTACCAACTAGCCCAAGAAACAGCTTTAATGTTATAGAAACCTAGCTCCGGGTAATATTCGACAGTGTCTCCTCGAAGTTCTGGGCAAATTATGCATGAGGTGTTTTGAACTTATTATGAAGCACGATAAATATTTGAAAGATTACGATATAATTGCGCGAAGAAGACGGGACACAAAAAAGGCACACATACGACATTTACGGAAGAGTATTACTTGATAAATATTTGAAAGAAAAAAAAAAGAAAAAATAACCGTTGCAGCATTGTAAACAGCTACGTTTTCGACAGTACGGAACGCGGGGTATTTGATAGCTGCACGAAGGCCGCAACTCTGCTGCGCATCACTTGTAACGATGGAGGTGGCGCTGCATTGCCATATTGAGGAAGAGAAAGGAAAACAGCCGTGAATGCATGCGTAGAACGGGATGCTGCTACTTCGGCCGCTGTGACATCAGAAATATACAATTTAAATTGATAAGTGGATCAGACCAATATTGTAGACGCGGTCCTTGTTTCACTTTCGACCTGAGGGCCCGGAACGGTTCTGCGGGCACGTGTTCAATGTCTCCCGCGGGGCGAAGATGGAAGATGCCTTTCTTCTCCTTTCCGACTACTGGACCGTTTGACCGGGGTGAAGAAACAAGCAAACCGTTTCGCGAGCGTCGCACGCTGACAGATGCGATGCCGGAAGTGTGCTCCGCGGCCTTATTTCACGCCGAGGATCGCGGGCGCACACGCTTTGCCGCCGCCGCGGGGTCTGGTGCTCTTTCGACTCGGTCGGTGGTTGTCCGGAGAAGAGCTGTCGTTTAAGCGAGGCGGCGTCTATTTGAGACAGTGGTAGAGTGACACTCGTTCGCCTTCCCGCCTCGTGCAAGGAAAGGAGGGTGGGTGATGTGAAGAACGCTTCAGTGGACACGCTATAAATACTTACCTGCCAGAAAATAGTATAGCCAGGCGCAGAAATTCTTAGGTTTGCAGCATCATCAAATGGACCTTAAAAGATGTAATTTCAATCAAACAGTTATAGCCTGAATAAACATGACAACTCGACCTGAAGAACCGCCGTAAATGCATAAGTAAAAAGGGCTACAGCCGTTTCTGCCGCTGAAGATGTGTGGTATAGGGCAGTGCAGTATATGATATGGTATGGTAGGGTACGGTAAGTGCCTTATGGTATGGTGGTGCGCTACTGTACAGTACGGTGCAGTTTGATATCCTATGGTATGGCACGGTATGGTATGGTTTTACGGTATGGTACAGGTATGGTATGATATGGAATGATATAATATGATATGGTATGGTATGGTATGGTATGGTATGGTATGGTATGGTATGGTATGGTATGGTATGGTATGGTATGGTATGGTATGGTACGGTATGGTATGGTATGGTATGGTATGGTATGGTATGGTATGGTATGGTATGGTATGGTATGGTATGGTATGGTATGGTATGGTATGGTATGGTATGGTATGGGTATGGTATAAAAGTCGAGCAGACGAAAGCAATGGCAGGTGAGGGACCGCAGATCAACAGTCAACGATTCTTCGTAGTACTGTTCAAATAAAGTGTTTCCCTCTCTCTCTCTTTCTCTCTGTTTTTATTGGCACCTTCGCAAGCAGCACAATGATGACTACATGGATGCAAGGATATATGTTTCGATGGCTTTAATCGAGCTGAGAGCCTCGTGAAGTGTAATTTTATTTGTTAAAAACTTTCACGTCTTAGGTACGAAACCCGCTTTATCACTCAATTCAAACACCGCATTTCGTTGTGTCAGCTCCATAGGCGGCGTGAACAACGACGGCCTCGCCACAGGTGCCCAGTTTGTTACACCTAAGAGGGGAACCGATCGCACCGGCCGTTGCCCTGTGCTCCTATACAGTCGTCTTATCATGCGTTCCATTCTTCTTTTTTTTTTTTTATTCGCTACGTTTATATCGGTGGTACTGAAGCACCAGCCGTTGCTTACTTTCTGTGAAAGAAAGTGCGGTCCATCTATGGCCAAGAAACGCGTTGCAGAGCCGGTTTACCTGCTTGTACCCAGCTCGGCGGCTAACACGACTAAATCCTCACTGTTCAATCACATTTTGTGTTAACAGTTGCTTTTACTCTAATCTGATATTTTCATATGAATTCACATTTGAAGCAGACAGAAAATTGCGATGCACTTTAGGGCATTTGCTACTGTTCGAATTCATGTACAAGCAACCCAAGTAGCTTGCTCGAGTTTATGATATAAATAATTATTTTTCGTAGTACAATGCCGAGAATTGTTGCAATGCCTATAATTATTCGTCTTTTTCGTAGGCCTTGAGCGGAAGAAAAACACGGGATATGGATAGGCCTAAAGTACGGGACTCAATAACAAGGTGCTCCAAGCGAATGGCATATGCATTTAACGGCGCATGCACATGGCTTAATGGAAGTGTATTCGCTAAATATTTTTGGATGAGCATTAAAGCAATTAGTCATTATAAAGAGCGGAGTATAATGAAGCTGAATCAATACCTTGATTGCGTTATTTAATTTACGCCTGTACAGAAGCAGGCGACATTTTACGGGGTTTGGATCCCCGGAAAAAAAAAAATGTTCTTTAGTCTTAGGCAAGGGGAGTCATTGAAAAGCATAAATACAGAAAAACACATGCGTGCTTATACAAACTCGCTAATACAAACTCGCTGGCTGCCAAGGAAGCGGACAAACAATTTCTTTCCCGGAATTCACGTCCCACAAACTTTTTATATGATTCTGCATGCCGCGAAATCTGTCATCGGCACGAGGCCATTCTTGCGTGCCGAAACACAATGTCGCAGCTGTTATCTATAGGTAAACAATCCGGGATGCTAGGTAAGACACTTACCGTATTTGCTCAAATATCAGCATCCCCTTTTTTTCTCGATCGAAGTGGAGAAAGTGAGGAGGGAGAGGTGCTTAGATGCGAAAAATCTAAAATACCCTCCCCCCCCCCCCCCCCCCCGGCCTTTTTTTTTTTTTTCCTGCAGCGATATCTTGATGAAACGGGCGCGAGAAATACCAATTTATTTGGCAAACATCTTCGGCATACGTGATTGCAGTTCAGTTGAACTTCAAGCTGCAGCAGCCTTCTTCAAACTCATTCCGACTTGCGTTACAGCTGTCAAAAAGCGAACACCAAACAAAACAACCTGGGCACGTGATGCCTGCAAAACCTGCCGAGCTCCGCCGAATGGCCACAGATTCCAGGTTCACGTGACAACGCGCTGATTGAGTTATCCGGGTCGTTTTTGGCCGGCTTTTGGCATTCTCTGCCGCCAGCTGTCGTGTAGTGTCAAAACGCAGCAACTACCGCAACTACATCAAAGGGCGAATATGTCCTCAGGCTGCCAGAATATTGAAAAATTATGGACACCCCGAACAAGACAAATGCCTCGTCTGGACACCGGGACATCAAGGCGTGGAAGAGAACGAGTGCGCCCATGCCGCTGCCCGAGCTCTCCTCCCCCGGGACTCGACCCCTCCATCCTCCACACCGCCCTATCCCGGCCCTCTGGCGACGTATGCGGAGAGGTTGCAGCACTGCAGACTCTCTCGCAGAAAATATCCACCCCCAGCCAAGAGGCTCTCGAAAGCGGAGGAAGTTAGATGGCGACGCCTACAGACAGGTACATATAACACACCAGCCCGATTAAACACAATACACCCCGGGTTCTGCGACCCCAAATGCAAATATTGCGGGGAAAAGGCAGGCCTGCACCACATGGTGTGGACCTGCCCACACAATGCTCCAGATGATCCGAATGCAGTGCCAACAATTGAGGGGTGGGAGGCTGCCCTATCCAGCTCTGGACTAGAGGCCCAACGGGCCCTCGTGACACGTGCGCGGGTAGCAGCGGCAGCCGCTGGAGTCCCGGACTAGGGACCCCACCTACACATCCCCCTCCCTTGAATATACTTAATAAAGGTTTTTCACTCAACAAAAGAAGCCGGAGATCGCGTCACGGACGCCACGCCAGCTCGGGACCCAGACAACTCCCGCTCGACGACTGTGGGAGCAAGTCTACTGGCAGACGTCTCTACATGCTCTTCCTCGCAAGTAAAGGGGCGCTTGTTTGCACGTAAATCTTTTTTGCGATTTTTATCTTGCGCATTTCGGAGGGTGCATAGAGTCGGATGATGATTAGGATCGCGAAAGAATGGTATATACAAGTACTTCTATCATGTTCGTGATCTTCACGCTGCATCTGAATATGGTACTCCCAAGGCACTCGATCGCGTCAGGCTATGGTGACGCCAAGCAGCATTAGCTCCCCTGACGATGCGACAACATGCGGTAGAGATATCTGATAAACATTCCTATAAGATTGCAGAGGGCATTTGAAACTTCTACGGTCTTGCTTGAGTCCTGCTCCCAATGCGCTCCCTTGTCCAGCCGCATGACGCAAGGGCACCTTGTGGCGGTGTACGTAATGAGCGCGGCGCTTTAATCGCGACCACCGGCGTCGAGGAAGATCGTGCGTTAGATGCCAACCAACATTTACCCCCTGGCACGACCACACCGACAGAACGAGCGGGCTTCTTTGATTTCACTGAGACTGCTTTTTGCCTTCTACGTGCTCACTCATGTCGTGACGTCAAAATTATGCGCAATCTGTGGTAATCTCCAGACTAATCGCGACGCGTGGCCTGTGAGCCTTTTTGGTTGGTTCTGGGGTTGCATGTGAGCCGGAGCTTTTTGTTGCTGCACTGATGATGTGGCTAATTAAGCTTTCGTTTCACCAAACATTGTGTGGTTGTCTTTATGCACATTTCGTGGAACGTTAGGCGTTGCCCTGCACTGTTACCGGCAGGAAATTGCTGAACGTTTTGGTAAGTGGTAAAGGCGTTAACCTTACTTAATCCTAAGCATATTATATCAGATGACCTTTCAGAGAGCTGTGGGCTCAAATCCAACAGGAAATCAATTGAGATCAAAACTTACTGTAAGGTACATGACTGTTTTTCTGCATCTCTTAAGGCGTGCTTTGTCTGTATGCTTTATGTGTGTTAATTTTTTCCACAGTTTGTTTTCATTCCAGAACAGGCGCACTGGCAACGAACTTTTTTTTACAGATGCATCTCTTCGTGCTATTTCAGCGTTAGCACTATCGAGCAGGCGTTCAGAGATCGAAATGTCAATTACAGAAAACAGAATACATATGTTGTTAATAATAATAATAATAATAATAATAATAATAATAATAATAATAATAATAATAATAATAATAATAATAATAATAATAATAATAATAATAATAATAATAATAATAATAATAATAATAATAATAATAATTGGTTCACAGGAAAGGCAAGCAGCAGTATCGGTCACACTTATTCCTGTGGACACCTGAACCGCGCCGTAAAGGAAGGGAAGAAGGTGGGGGCAAAAGTGAAAATGAAAAGAGAGAGAAAGAGGGGCCAGAGTAGAGGGCTTCGGAGTACTTTCGACCACCAGGGGATCTTTAACGTGCGCTGACATCGCACAGCTCACGGACTCCTCTTCGTCTCGCCTCCATCGAAACGCAGCCCCTGCACCACCGCGGTACATATACGGTTTAACGTCTTGAAGAGCCTTAGGAATAAGGGGCGTCGTAGTGGTAGGTTCCAGAACTATTTAGGCCACCTGGCGTTCTTTAACGTGCACTGACGCCGCAAAGCGCACATACATTTCTGCATCCCTCCTTTGTGGAAATACGAACCTGTGACGTCTGGATCCGCCGTTTAACGGAAAAAACAAAACACTGAGTCTCAGCGGCGGATAAAAAGAAACAAAAATCAAGTTGATTTTAGCGACTACACAGCAGCAGGTTTTGACGCAGGTATGAATGACAAGAGCTACGAAGCGCGGATGCGAAGGCTCCGTTGCTTGGTTCCCTGTCATAGCGACCGCTTTTTCGGTGGTGGCAATTTCAAAAGACGTCTCGATATCAGTGCACGTTAACAGAACGTTCAAGACAGATACAATAATTCTAGCGAAGCCTACCGACGTTTTCTGTTTGTTTTTGTTTTTGTGCGCGATACGATAATTGCGTTGCTGAGATAATTCCAAAGTAAAGTCCAGAAATCTTTTATATCCAAAGCTCCGGCAAATGAAGAAATATATTTCCGTAATGTTCACGCCTTACGTGCAACGGAACTCTTCGACCACTTCCAAATGCCGGAAACGTGGCCAGGAACCGAAACTAGCCCGTTGTTCCTGCGACTGGTAGAGTCTGCCTTCACAGCGACAAAGTGCAAATGGAAGCCGCTTCGGCCACCTCATCGAACGGCAGATTCTGGTGTACTTGCAGTGATAATGGGAGTGCTCTTAGAAGCCAAGAGCCCCACATTCGGCTAAGCCGAGGGCTCGCATTCTACGGTGGCCTGAAAAGTTGCTCCCCTCGATTTAGGTCATTGCAACAATTCCTACATTGCCACCATTCCCTCCTAACTCCCATAACCCATTCTGAACTGCCCGATCCCTTTCCCGAATTCTCAATCTCCGGCCATGTTCTATAGGAAGTTTAGCGGAGTCCTCCCCAGCTCTATACCAGCTCTGGGCCGCTGCACTAGCTCCGTTAAGTTTTACTTTCTACCTTCGGGTGACAAAACTATTTCGCACTGCTGGACCAAATCATTTATATCTCAATACAATCCTCTCTTTTTCTACTTTCGATACATTAGTGGTGCTAGAAGTCTACACTAAATAGGCTCACTAACTCTCTACCAGCCTCCGATGCGGGCAAGGTAGTCTTCTACACATTATCGTAGTATATGTCACCTCGGTGCTCTCCCTCTTTTGGCCATCCGGGTCTGCAAAGAAAACAAGCACTATAAAAAGCATCAGACTCGAATATCCTTGCACCCAGTCCCTTCCACACTCCGACAACCTATATCTAACCGCCAACTAACCAGTCCTCATAAGCCAGGCTGTTCCACTGCTTTTCAGTGGGGATCAGGGGAGTCTCCCTGGGCCAGTTTTCGTTGCTCTGGCCCGCTGTAGTAGAATTTTCTACTCATTTATGCTCTCTGTAGGATCAGAAAAGAATCTTTTCCCTCAGGACCTAATTATTTCTCACCAATCTAGGCTTGTATCTGCAGTACAGCAGTGCTGCAAAAGAAGCCTTTTTGTTCTTATTCCGTCATATGCCTGAAATTACCCCCTTATTGTAATCAGTCGCTATAATACTTTCCTCATATATCAGCACCATTCGATCATAGCCGACGAAAAAGCTTTTGCTGATAAAGAGCATAAAAACGTCATCATCTACCATTGTACGAATCCGCAAGGGGTGGCGCACGTGTACTTCCCTCTTATGCGATTCCGTGAATTATATAATATTTGTTTTTGTTTTTGTAGGAACTGTATTGGAAGTGTTGCCTTTTAGTGTCTCCATAGATAATATCAAGAAATCCTTAAAGAAAAAGCAAACTCTGTCATTCTTGGTTTGATAAATTATTTTCTATGACAAATAATGCTTGTTCGAATTTCTTCAAGATGGGCGCCACGTTGCTCTCTGGACTTATATTTAAGTATGGCTGATTCTATTTTACACGCCCCTGCGCACATACAAACCCTGCCCGTAATAAGCGATAACTAGTACACATTTCGTAATGAAAAAAAAAAAAACTGCTCTGAATGGGGTGTGACGCAGAAGGAATAAAAAAGGAACGATGAGACAGGAGCGTCTGCCCTCTTCTGCATATCTCTTTCCCTCCTCTGTCATGTGGGCTTTCCGTTTATGTCACTGTACAAATATTTCGCAGCCCAGTTTTGTACACAAACGCCGCTCTAGAAACCATGCAACCAAACATGCAAACTGTTTTTTTCAGACGAGATATCTGGTTGCTTTTCCGTAATTTATTCACTCTCAGATGAAACGTGAGCCACCTGATCGTCCTGAAGTTCTTTTCTCACTGGAAGGTATTTGTTTCCGTGACTAGTCCAGCGCAGGGACGTAAGAATTTGCTTTGCGGCCTTCCTTATTTTCCTCTCTTATTTTCCCTATTTTCCAGTTATATTGTTTGTTTGGTTGTTTGTTTGTTTTTGTTGTTTTTTTTGGGGGGGGAGGGGGATTTTTACTTGCTAAATGCTGTCTTTCTGCGTCTTTTTTGCGCATGAACCAAAGCACGACGGCATGCACAACGTGCTAGAAGCTTTCCACCATTAAAGCATATCGTTGCTTGTGTAATTCTGTGACATTTCATGGCCATGCTTCCAGGCTTGTTTTAGCTCCTATTCACGGCAATTTCAGTGAAACATCGCACCGAAATCGGACAGTGCTGGCACCTACATCTTTGTAAGAAACATATTGGTGAACAGGAAAAACAAAATGTCCGTCTCAAGCTATATTCCGACCAACGTTATGCACAGCGACCAACTGGCCCAAAGCGTAAGCCCATCCGGCCATTCCGAGAGCCAAGATCAAAGAGTACTCCAGTGTACTTTCCTAATAAACCCCGCATATCGCTAGAGGCTAGTCAGAGCCGTTGGTGATAGCCGGGATTAAGGATAATAAATGGGTTTAAAAGTGCTGCTAACGGCACCCCAAAAGCCCTGGGGCGATTTCTGCGCCCTACTAAGTTTAAGAAAAAGTAATAATCCCTGAAATCTTCAACTACCAGTATTCATGAAAGCAAGCACTTAACCACTTTCAGCAAGACTGGCGGATACTTCTTCTACACGTCTTGGCGGCTATGCAGCGGCAGCCGTCTTATAGGGCTGGTTGACTCCAGATCCAGCAAGTGACATTCAAGATGTAGATTTAACGGGTGAGTCGGCAACCGCAACTTTCTGCATCCGCACGTATAGCTTAGAAGCTTGCCGAACACTTCGCTAAATTAGAACGAGAAACGCAGGCAAAAACCGATTTAAACTCGCTTAAACCGGCTCAGGTCTAATTAAAAACCCGCGGCAGCGCCCCACATTCTGATATGCCTAGCCATTCGTGCGAAGCATTTCACATTGACACCTAAACTCCATGATAAAGGAAAGCATAGATATTTTATTTCTGTGCGCACATAATTTGTACGATTATTTAGCAGTTTTCAGATGATTTCTACTAACGTTCTGCGTTATGCCCCATAGTGCAACTTCGCGATTCAGGTTAGGCGGCCTCAACAATAATAATTATCACCATTATCAGAGAACTTGTGCATTTCTCAAATTTAACTAATGTCGATTAGTGAAGCGCTACGGCGCTATCACCCTGAAGAAATGCAGGCGTTGTTCGCGAACAGGAAACAATGAAGGGAACTCCTCCGTGCCCGACAGGTGCAACTGGCTCTTAGGAGCGTCCACCCGCATACCTGCTTCCGGTTTCGAAAGGCTCCCATCCACCTACATCTTACGTCTTAAACCTAAGCAGCACCTCGCACAAATTCAAAATAACTCAGCACGTTTCATCCTTCGGAGCTATAACCGCACCGCCAGTGCAACATCTATGAAGAATACATTAGTTAACATTTCTTGCTAGCCGTCGAAAGTATGCTCGTCGTTGTTTACTTCATAAAACAATGTTGCATAACCCCAGTCCGCGCAGCGATCTTAGACCCCTTCCATCATATGTTTCGTCAGGAGTTGATCATTCGCATAAAATCGGTATTCCTTTTTTTTTTTTTTAACTTAACGTGCAGCTGAGCCTTTCCTCCCATGAACAGCAAAGGACTGGAACCCCTTCCCAGAACCACTGCTTCCATCATCGATCATCAGCGTGTTTGTTCCGCATTAGCTAAAATTGTATAACTAGAATTGAAACACCCTGTACATAACTACTGTATACAACCACTCCCCTCTTCAGTTCAATCTGGCCTCGAGGGTAAAATAAATGAAATGAACTGCAGAAGGCTCCACCCAGACGAATTCAGATACACCACGATGGCAGAAACCCATCGTGAAACCAAGCTCAAAGACGCAAATGGATTGTCCAGCAGACGAAACTGTATACATAAGAGGCATACGGCAGCAAGTCGCGTAGCTAAAATTATTTGCCATAGTATGTTATAGTCTAGGAGCCGAAATATTTAGGGGAGGGGGAAGGGTGCGAACAGAAAGGCCGAAAGGGAGAAATTGTGAGGGGGGGGGGGGGTGACACATTCCCCCCTTGCTATGCTACTGGGCAAAAGCATAAACATTCGTCTGAATCGCATTAATCTTCTGTACCTTCTGAGCTTATTCTAGGTGATAATGTCCAAATTGTTTGCTTTCCCTTTCCAGAATTTTTTTTTTTTTCGTCTTGTAGATCAGCTCAGTGTCTTACAGAGGAGACCAAGCATTTTTCTATTTCTTCCTGCCTGTGTTCTTTTTCAGCGCGTAATATTCTCCATTGGTGGGCACGCTCTACAGGACGGCAAAAGCTGGATATAGACACCCCACGAGGCGGCCAGCAGAGTAAAAAAAAAAAAAAGCCAGCACGAGGACGGCGCTCTTCCCTCCAGCAACGCCAAGGTCCAGGCAACTCCCGCAACGAGAATGTGTGTCCGATGCCTGCCACGGCCACCTCCTCCTTTCCCATGCCACACACCGCTCGGAACACGACTACGGCGGCAACAGCGGCGGCAGCGCCTTTCCAGCTCCCGCACCTCTCGGATGGCGAGCCGCCATCACTTTCTCCTCCTCTGCGCCCTCCTCGCTGCTTCCTTGCTAGCTCCGCTCTCAGGCGGTTATCAGAGGACGCCGTGTCGGGGCTGAGAACCAGCTGATGCCTCGGGCAAGAAAAGAAAAGAAGGGAGATCCTCTGTCGCCGCGCGAGGCGTGGGAAGCTGTCTGCATCCGTTCGACGTGTTTGCGTGCGCCGGCAGCCATCGATGCGCCGCGGTCCGCGTCGTCCGGGCCCCCAAAGGAAGCAGAACGAACTGGCTGAAGACGACGCACGAAGACAAACAAAAAGAAACACCGTGACACTTGAATTCTAAACTTAACCACTCGACCAAGCCTGCTTACTGCAGTCGTGTGTCGGCGACTGAACGAAATTTGTTAAACGAGAAAGTGGGGGAGGGTGTTGATAACAAGAGAGAGGCGCTGACTAGGCATAAACCTTATCATAATCGACTACGGTTGACTAAACTTCAACTTAGATTGCAACTACTGTCGCATGTGGAACGTAGTGCCACAAGCTACAGTAGTGACATGTAAAACAGCAGTTGCAACAGCGTGTAAAATATTCCACAGGTTAAACACGGCTTAACCTAGCGTAAAGAGCGAAATAAATAGTTTGAGCACTTTTTATCTCGGTAGACGGTGAAAAGAATGGCATTGTCGCTGTCCTCTCGCCATCAGCTGCCAGAGGCAGGCTCAAGAGAAGGTCCGCGATGTATGTTGCTCACTTTACCATGAGCAACATAGATGTAAATCATCATTTTAAACACATCGTATTAACATGCATGCTTGGCCAAGGGGCAGCGTCTCTAACTCTAGATTCAAAGCTGCTGTTAAGGCTAGATTCTGATCTCATCCACGGGTCTTAATAGTTACGCCCGAGTTGGCAGCGCCTGCCATATCGATGGCGCGCGTAATGGTGAGTCCGGTTACACCTCACGAAGAACTGCTTTCGCACTAAGATGGGCAAAATCGGTAAATGAATATCAGCCCCTTTTGTTCTGCACATTTAGAGCCATCTATTTTGACATGCGCGTAGCATTCCACTACATTGGTGAGGCACTACATGCTGTTCTGACCTAACGTTTACTTCCTTTTGACATCATTCAATGAGATTTAGCAACACTCTTGACGCTGCAAATTTACTACACTTTTTTATGAAACAGCCCTATCTTATAGCAATAGTAAATTAAAGGTTTTTTTTTTTATAAAGCGCTCGTTATTCAAGAAAAGAAGACGGTAAATACTGCGAACGAAGTTGCACACTTTATTAAAAGAAAGCTGCGCAGCTTTCTACTCTTTTTTAATATGTTTAATGACATCTTATTAACCAACGTTTTGGCGATTGCTGTGGACAACATACGTTGTATAAAAGCTTGCCTTCGGCGCTAGCCACTCCATGCTTTCTGTATATGAGTCAGTGCAGCTCGCAAGGTACCCCGGAATCTAGAACCGAAGCCTGATGGGATAGGTCAACTTCCATCAATGTTTCCTGATGAAGGGCGTAATACTTATTAATGCTATCCATATGACTAAAAGCCACTCATATGGTTCCTCCTTTTGGGAGGAACACCCTCGCAGCGATCATTTCTCACCCTAGTGTGATACGCTAACCTGGAAGCATCGCCATTTGGATTACACAGAGCACCCGCAAATACAATGTCGATCAATTACAGAAGTGGACGGCAAGGATATCTACTCCGGCGTGATAGCCGACAGATTGGTGGTTGGAGAAGCCAGAGATAAATGCAGCTGCTCTTCGTCGGTATACAGCTTCTCGGCACAGCATGTTTTCTTTTTTCTGTATGTTTGCACGAGAGGGGGTGCTGCTGCTTACTCACATTAAGCCAAAGATAAGTTCGCAGTCTGTTGGCTCGTAGCTGGGTAGCAAATGAACTTCGTGAATTCTCCCTCGGCCAACAGAATCATGCTCTTAGGCCAGACAAAGCAGTAAATCAATATCATAAGTAGGTGCAGAACCAGCCTTGGATTCTTTTTGGAAGGGTAGAATTAAGCCACCCGGCCGCCGGATGTAACTTCTATTACTCTTTGTCAGCGATATGCCGTCCATGGAGTTTACTTCGATAGCATGAAAAGGGGATCGTTTCTCATGTCCAGCGTTCGAAATTTGGCAGGGTACAAAACATCTCGTCCTCATCTTTCTTGTGGTTCGATATTCCTGTAGTTCCTTATAAAGTTTCTTTCTATAAGGCTTGGGAGCAAACCTTTCTGGCTCTATATTTCTGACAAATACTGCGTTCTGGGGCCTCCTTGAAATTCATAAACGGTTTACTAGTCTAACCGGATATACTTACGTAAACTATGGCATCTAATTACAAAGAATTCGTACTTGCCATTCTGCGTATCATAACAACTGTAGGCAGCTATGCTTAAGGCGCTCGACTGCTGTTCTCATGAATGCCGGATAGAATCCCGACTGCGGCGGCCCCTTTTCGATGGAGGCGAAACGGAGAGGCGCCCGTGTGCTATGCGATGCCAGTACATGTTAAAGAACAACAAGTGGTCAAATTTTCAACCTCTTCAGTCAGTTCAGATACTATTGGCGCTCGTGTAGTTTTGTCGCGTTAATGTGGACAGATATGAGAACCGATTCTCTACTTCTTTCAATTTTTCATTTCTGCACGCTGAGTACATGCCGCTTGAAAGCACTTAGCAAGTACGTTAAACCCAATAATCAAAACTAAATCATTATTTACGTCTCTATAAAGGCATAACAAACGTTTTTTGCTAGCCTATCCGCCGTATACACTGCTCTTAACAGGACATTTCCTAAGTGCATTACGTTGACACTTTTTAAGTGCTCAGTGCCGTCTTACAGCATCTTCAGATAATGCTGGGCTCGTGCTTCAGACTCTGAACTTATATCGACATATGGATAAACTTCATTACCAATAAGTCTGCAACAGAAGATCCGCGCTTTCAGCATGCTAATCCACGAGGCAAAGCCCTCGCGTGATAAAAGTTTGCCTGAACGTCACAGTTAGCTTTCGCACTTTTTCTTATTGTCCGCAGGAAATATTCGGGCTGCGAATGCCCGCCAAGAGCAGAAAAGGTAATTGACAGTTAGCACTGAGAAAGAGCGCAATGGGGGAGCTGCTGAATGAGGCAAGTTTTTCGGTTCTTTTTTATGTCTCTCTGCGCAAGAGGCGCAGCCGCGTAGCTTAGTGAAAGAGAGCATACGTGTTAGTTAAAACTGTGGACCAAAGTTCACCCTTACCTTCTATCCGCAAGCCCTCTGAATCGCAACAACAAAATACGTCAAAAACAGCAGAGATTTTACAAATCTCCTCGTCGTTTTCGCCGGTAAACCTAACCTGCTTCCGGCTTTTTCACAACATATGTGCTTACGAAGGCCAGTTATCGCAGGCAGGAGATAGCATGTAGTGCGTCGTACTCTAAAGGTCAACTCTTTAACACGATAGCATTAAAGGCGCCGCTCTCCAGAAAATGCGACGTCGGCGTTGCCGGCATTGCAGGCGTAGTGTAGGCATCAGCGTTGTAAAATAAATATTTCGGGCATGCCTCTAGCAGACGCTAGATGGCAGCTGACATGGCCGGTACTGACTGGTCGTGGACTTGGGAGACGTCACGGAATCATGTTGCGTGGCCACATTTGTCCGAGCTGCCAACTTGGGCTTAGGGATGGGAGGGTGAGATGAACATTCGAACTCACCGGGGGATATGCTTCTTGTAGGCCACTCAGGCACGTTCGTACGGCTTGATTAAGCGGTACTTTATGTCTGTCTAGTCTATATATAGGTAGAACGAGAGGAAGAACATGGTTTACGCGGTATGAAGGAGCACTTAACAAGGGTAAAGGGGGTACGCCTCAGTTCGCAGGTCGAGCCAACGTTTCGACACGTGGACTTGTCTTCGTCTGGGCATCCCTTACCCTTGTTAAGTGCTCCTTCATATAGTCTATATATAGTATTTGACATAACGTGGTAGTTTGCCACCTAATGATAATGTGGATGAGTGAGATTATGGCGACCCCAATTAAGGTAATAGCGATTAAACTAGAAGCAAAGCGCGGTTATAGGCGTACTAGGGTACACAAGGGGAACGGAAGACGGGAGCCATTAACACCGTTGCGTCATTACCCTTAGAGGCTGATCTTGAGTGCCACAACCCACCCCCCTTCACCACCACCATTTTGTTTTCCTTTTTCTTATGGTCATCTATCTTATCAAGACCCAGGAAAGTGCCCTAGACCACAGCTAGGAAAAAACAAAAGGAAACAGGTTTATATGTCTTTTCTAAGATTCAGAGGCATGCGATTCATGATTAGCTTAAAAGAGCGAGTCTCCGATGTTTATACCAGTCATCATCATCAGCAGCAGCCGGAGTACACCCACTGCGAGGGGAAGGCTTTTCCCATTTTCCTCCAACTAACGAGTCTCCAAATTTTATACCAGTCATCATCATCATCAGCTGCACTATGCGCATTGCAAGGCGAAGGCTTTTCCCATTTTCCTCCAACTCACCCGGTCCTGTGCTGGCTGCATATTAGTGACGAATTTCAATGTAATGTATCATGGTATAGAGCTGCTACAGGACTGCGATCGGCTCACAGTGCTTTGTGCTCATATGCAGCCTTGCGTCTTGTTCCTACATCTACTGTTGGTAGCAGCGGCTGAAATACGATATGGTTCTGAGTGGACTCAAGTCCAACTTGTCCGTATTCATGGTGTGCTGAGAAATTATTTCAAATCAAACCAAACTTAGGTGCATATTTCTTACAGGTCGTTCGGTTTCCTTTTTTTTTTCAGCATTTGTTTTGAGCACCATATGCATTCCTGTCGTACCCGGAATCCAGCAAAATAATGTGCAATTATTACTCACCAGTGGTAAGACGATTTCATTCCATGTCACATCATTCCTGTCATGAGATCCCTTTTAATATCGAAACCATATGCACAGGCTCTTACCAATCTGTCGGGCTCATAGCAAAAAAAAAAAAAAAAAAAAATGAGCGCAGAAAAGGATACACAAAGGAAGCAACGCCTGGAACATTATACTTTCCTCTTTGATAAAGCTGACCCCAAACGCTCCACTCCGATTGGGCGACCGGGGGAACCATTTCAGCGTCCTCATATGAAAGGATTGGCCGTCGCAGCGTAAGAAACAGGCCAGCTGATAAACGCGCCACTTATCTCTCAGAAAGAGACAGGGACGGGCTGACTTAGGAAAGTTGTCCTTGAGTACGACAACGCGCACATGTAAACAAAAGCAGAACGACAGTACGCAGAGCATAACACACATCGCGAAAAAAATAAAGGGGAGGGGTGAGATGGGGTCTGAAGACAGCCAGGAACCGGCTCCCCTTGCACATTTGTTTGTGCAGTAATTTCCGGTTGAAAGACTGACTGTGGCGTAGCTTTATTAACACAACAAGGCGACAACGGGGACAGCAGAACAGAGTGCGGAAATTGAACGCAGGATAAGCTCGTTGCTTGTGACAGGTTCCATATTTTAAGAGAGGTACACATACAAAAAAAAAAAAAACGCGAAATTCCGTTAGAAGGCGACACTTTCTTGTTTTGCTCTTGGAGGACAACAAAGGACTTAATTTTGGTCTTAGCATTCATCGGTAGCTTGCTTCTTATATGAAGCAAAATGAAACCTCTGAGAATATTTTGCGCATATGGCGAATTTGTAGATTCCTCTTTACTGCGTTGCGTTGAGGAAGCTTTCTTCAGTTTCTGATAAACGCATCAATGCAGGGAGGCACCAAGAAATGAAACTGCATGTCTATTGTTTGATTACCTTCCTAAACTAGTTTTCATAGTTTTTTGGTTAAAAACTGTCGTTTTACTCACTCAGGAAACCGGAGCCTTGAACTGGGAAATTCGGCGTAAATAATGGGCCATTTTAGACAGGAATACATGCAAAGTGATTCTGCTGGAAAAACAATGGCTCGCTTTCGCCATAAGTGCCTCTTCATAACGTACCTGCGGCCACCCGAGGTCTTGAAAACCTACCGCAGTGTAGCTTTCGCTGTAAAATGAAGGATTCTACACTGTCGAATCAATTGTCTTTTTAAAGTTCTTAAATTTTACTCAGCTAATTCTACTAAATAAACTACTTTCGAATATATTCCGATTACACTTTATTGAAAACATTTGCGATCAATGTTTCGTGAGTGACATGTGTTTGCTATCTTGTTGTGTAATGGTACCACGTATAATGAACCTGAAAATGTAACCTTGTTTCGCATTGTGGCCTGTCATACATTCTTCTGTATGATTGAAATCTAAAGTTAGTGTTTATATAACGCATACATACTGTTCCTACTTTTGCTTCATCTCTCATCTGTAATTGCTCGAAAAGCCTAAATTCTTCCCCTGGCAACCGCTGCTGGTTTTAAAGTTCGGTGCTGCCTCTCGTCAGGTCCCTGACCTTGTCAAGCTGTACATACAGCTTTTATTCAGAGAGTCCGTTAACATTGCAAAATGTTGAAAATAATGTTGGGCTAACAGAATTGAACTGTCAACAGCAAACAAGAAACGGAAGACGGCGTCAGGCCACCTTGCTACGGTAGGGGGAAGACCTGCCGCAACAGCTCTCCCTCGCGAGAGAGCGGCACACCACGAGCGAGAGAGCGCGAAACCTGCACCTCACCGCAGCCGGCGGCATGCGGCGCGCGTCCACGTGCTCTGTGTAAGCAGGTAAACAGGCAAGCAGACTAGAGGCATGAACGGCGAGCCCATCGCAGCCCACCGCGGCACGCGCACAACTCCCACTCCTCCACTCGCGCTACTCGTGAGCGCGCGTCACTCCCGCGAGTGCGAGTCTCTGCCCCGAACCTCCGCAAGTGGCGCGTCACGTTGTGCGGCTCCCGGAGCCCTAGCTTCAACGCTCGAGAGTGCCGTCGAGCGGTCGACCACCGGCTCCACTGCATTCAGATTCCTGACTCGCGCCGCTGCTCTCGCGCTGCAGCAAGAGGGGAGCACAGCAGCCCGCAGCCGTCCCGGCGCGGAAGGAGAGCGCACAACTTCGCGAGAGCTGGAGAACTGTGTGCACGTGTTTCTCTTTGAGGCAAGTCAACCAGATCGACGTCGCTGGTGTATAGTGCATCCTGGATTATACTATATTCACCCAGTACTGTTGTGTGCTGCAGCTCTTTTCCTGGTTCGTGTTTTGACAATTTGGTGACTTTTCCTTGAGACTTCGCCGCCGGTTGCTCCATTGCTGTCAACAAGGCGACCAGCAGATGATCCGAACGTCACGGACCCTGCAGTTCTAGGCGTAAGTGAAACTAGACTAATTTAATTTTGTGACAAACTCACCTCGCACGGTGGCAATGGTTCAGCAGTTTTTTTTTTATTTGCGTCAGCAATAAAATAGACATTGGTGCCGAATAGCGGCTCCGGCTACTCCTTTTCACCAATTCATAGGAACCAAGGGGTCTGACGATATACCCTTCAACGTAACATCGCATATACGCTATCACATAACATTACGCAAACACAAACAATACAGAACATATAAAACGAAGTACAAGCTGAGCGTCAGGAGAAGTAACATTCATGAGCGATATAAACTCAGCGAATGTGTGTGATGTGCTTAAATGTGTAACTCTGTACAGAACAGTACATAATACAATGTGCATTGGAGATAAGAATAAACAAAAATATAAGAACAAAAATAAGATTATTTGCGGTATACACAGCAAAGTAAATATCAAAGTAATAATAGGAGTTCTAACACTTACTAGGCCAGATCTACAATATTAATAGTTCTAAAGGATGCCATTGTCCTTAACCAATCATATAAACGCAACAAATACTCGCTTCTGGAGTGCATACGTTGGTCATGGACCTAATAGCTTTTGTAGACTTAAATGTATTTTTTTTCAAGAGCAGTTCTTGTTCCCGTTTGTGCATTTTGAACGTAGAAATAGCGACATGGTATATCAGCTTCAGGTACTATGCCCTGGCGAGGAGGATACGGTATGAGAAAAGGAAGGTAAAGGAATGAATACTCGCAGCTCGGTGGAATTCAGTGTACAAGAAATATCACAGAATCTATTTATGTCGCCCGGTAATAAAAAAATTCGAAGACACTTGGCGACTAAAGCGATGAAAGGCGAAAGCCTGAGTGCTGCATTCTACTAGGCGACTGTTGCGCATGTAGCGATGAATACTGCTACGAGTAAAGCGAGCGACTACACTTTCAAATTCTGCGAGTGCATTTTTTCAGCGAATTATGCTTGGCAGCGACGAGATGACGCACATTGTATCTTCGCAGTTGTTCTACGTTTACTGTTGTGTGGTTAATTTTACCGGGTGCGCGGCATTAATTAGTAATTAATAATTAGACAACAGTCACGAATTAGCAATTATTAATCAAGTAGTCATTAATGGGTAACTGATAAATAATAAGTGCTTATTAGTAACTAATTTATTATTATTCATTATTAGTACCAAATAATTAGTAATAAATTAGCCATTCATTAGTAATTGCTCTTCGATTGCCATATCGCCCTATAAGATACGCATTCGCGCATACTGTGGTGGTGCTCTGTGATTGGTCGAGATCTCCATGACGTCATCCCGTCTGGACCAATCAGAGCCGCCGCAAATGCTTCACACTTTTGGTGACAACGATGAGGAAATAAAGGCTTTCGCCTTAATACGCCATTCATAGCGAAGTGGTTACCCGCCTAACTTACGTGGCCACATTGTGCTTTCACGTCTTTCCATGCCCACCCTCTCTCGAGCTCACTGGGTAAAAAAAAAAAAAAATGACTAGCTTCTACACTTTAAACAAGAATAAGCCTATAAGGGAGCAAAAAGGGAGTAGCACGTCCTCTAGCGCACTTCCTTGTAGGGGCACAGAATTTTCTCCAAGCCCTCGGAGTAGATTATCGCCACTAACTATACGAAATGCTATATTTTGCCAACAAAACATATTTCCTTCTCAGATAATATTTAGCTCATGTAATTAGCAATGAAAGGAAAACTAACAACTGCACCATAAATTTTGATGTTAGAAATCAGATGACACAGAAACCTAATTTAAAATCTTCGTAACTGCGACAAACTATTCGCCTATTCTCATGTGAGACTTTCATATGTCTAGTGATGAAAATCTGCCCATGTAGTCGAGCAGCATGCCTTGCCTCTAATAGGGAGTGTGCTATACCCTTTTTACTCCCTCATAGGCTAATTCGGGTTTAGAGCGTAGCGAGCATGTTCATATTGTCACAAACACACGTAGCAAGCAGCACAATAACCGAGCTGAAAAGCACAAGCGACTGATGCCGACAACTATAAAGCACGCACCTGCCACTTCACATGCGCAGCTGGTCATACCTTTGGTTTTGAGGGGCACTATGGTCCAGAATTGAAGTGACACAGCAGCGACAACTGCGCCAGTTAGGCCAGTCGCTAAAATTTAAAAATTTTTTGCACTTTCTTTTTTATGCTGTCATTGAAGCTGAATGAAACAAAATTTTTCAGCCCGTAAAGAATTTTTCTTTACGGTAATGTGAGATACAGGTCAAGAGAGAAGCACTCATCAGCCGTAGCGGGGAACCTACGGCTAATGGCGTCAACTGATGGTCATTAAGTAGGCTTTATATACTTTTCATTTCTAGCGTAATATAAAAGGGGCTGGTAGCTGGAAAGACATTAGCGGCGACTTTATGACAATCGGCAGATTCCATGGCCTGGAGGGCCTCTTTTGAGATGCACCTGCCAGTTCTTGCCTGAGCTCTGTCCGGCTAGAGTATATCAAAATAAGATTACAAACAAGCGATAGCAATCGTAATACAAGTCAGCACGTAAGGACTCGCCCTCTAAAATCATCACATTTTCAAATTAAGCAGATAATTGAAGGGGAAATGTGTGGCTCGTTATGATACACGAAGGAGAGGAGCCAACAGTCGGCGATGCCAAGGAAAGCGTCGGGGATTTTTTTCTTCGATTTTATCTTTTGCAAGTGATGCACGTAAATTAGTGTTGCAATCGTTTTATAGAGAAAGGAAATTAAATACAAAGCAAAAGGAAAAACAACACGCCGGTGGCGGGAACCAAACCCACGGCCTCCGAATATCGCATCCGGTGCTCTTATCAACTCGACGGCTGTCCAACTTCGTACATTTTGGGATATTAATGTCGCCTGTAAACTAACTTTGAGAGTGTTCACCAGCGTCACACTAATCTATAGTCGCAGACATGAAACGTGATCGAGAGAGGTCGGAAGCTGTGCGAGAACCTTCTTTCGCTACCGATAACTTCAAAACTGCCAGAACTGAGACCGCCGTAAGCTAATCAGCAGAGAATTGAAGGGGAAACGTGGGACTCGCTATAATAGACGATCGGCTGCTTCATTAGTGCGTTGTTTTATAGTGAAAGCAGTACTACTTGCACTTTCAGCCTTTGCCGTGGCGCGGCGGTGCCACCACTGACCTTAGTTGACGTCTGTGTGACGTCATGTGTGACATCACGCTGAAGAAAAGGGCGACCGACTCGCGCCGTCGCACGCCGCGGCGGTGCCACCACCGGCGCCTAACTCCTGCGCTCTCCACTAGGAGCGCAACAGGTATTGTGACGTCACGCTGAGAGAAGGGCGACCGACTCGCGCCGTCAGAAGCCGCGGCGGTGCCACCACCAGCGCCTAACTCCTGCGCTCTCTGCTAGGAGCGCGATTGTGGCATTACGCTGAAGAGATTAGGCTCGACTCACGTCGCTAGAAAGCAGGCTGCGGTTGCACTCAATGGTGTAACCGTACATTCAGCATTCAAGATCATAATGACGTCGGGACGAGAAGATAAGGGCCCCTCTGGATCTGATCTGAACACGTTCTTTACGCTCTTCAGGGGAGTGCGCTGCATAATAATAGATGAGGTCAGCATGTTATCTTCGGACTTACTAGGTCAAGTAGACCGCCGACTTAGGGAGATAAGGCCGGATAAGATGATGGAGCCCTATAGGGGATGCCATGTCATTCTCTGTGGTGACATGCGGCAACAGCCTCCTGTTAGGGCAGCGGAGGTGTACAAGAGGCCAAAGACGGCGGGGGTAGTGTATAACACCGGCGTTTTACCTTGGCAGCATCTCGAATACTTCCCTTTGTGTCTCTTGTGTGACTAGTGTGCACCTTGGATTTACCATGAGTGCCAAGCATGCCGTTGTAGCCAGTGCAGGAACAGCAGTTCTACAGTCTGCATTAACATCACCAGCAACCAAGTATATCCTCACAGCCGCAGCGATTATAGTTTCACTACTAGTTGTACATAGAATAGCCAAGTGATCACCACAGCAGCACAAGGTATACAACAAGTTTCACACAAGCACCACAACAGCACGACTATCACGTGAGCGAGGGCGTAGCCATGGTTATTGCTTTCGCAATTTCCCGGCTTAACCAAGTTGAGCCACAACCATTTTTTCTTTTTAATTTGTATTTAATTTCATTTCTCCCTAAAACGAATAGAGCACTAACTCACGTCAATTGAGAAAGATAAAAGTAAAAAAAATCCACTACGCTTTCTTTGGCCTCGCCGACTGTTGGCTTCTTTCCTTCACTTCTTCGTATGAAACTCGAAAAACAAATTTGCAACCGACCTCGCTTAGATGACCAATATATATCGGGTGTAAGTGCGCTAGCACATATGCCATGGTTGTGAAGCTTGTGCTTCCAAACGCGTGGCTCGTTGTCCAGGCGTTCTATTTTTCCGAATAATTCTTGCGTCGCCAGCATCAGCTCGAAAACGGCGTTCCACCTGTTCATGATTAGGATTACTTCGAACAACTCTCATGGCCTCGACGTCGGCTCTATGAAGGCGCTCCGTCTTTTTACATCCCCTGCGACCAGGCGTCTTCTGTGATGGCCACAAGTGGGCGACGTGCCTCTCGCTGAACGGCCATGTCACTGTGACACGCCGCTCTCTGATTGTCCACGGCTTCGTGACGACCACATACAATGCAGAGTTCGACAGAGTGGCAAATAAGCCAGGAAGGGGGGGGGGTGGGGGGGTTGCCTGCTCAGATGTGAGCGATGTTGATGTGTTAGTGCCGCCGCGGGATCGGAACTCACTTGCTGCAATATTATAATGCGTAGCATTACTTGGCTCATGTTTTGCATGTCCATAATGTGTGTACACAATATTGGCGTAATGGCTGTGTAGTTTACGTCGAGAAGAATAGCCACAAGTTTATATAGTTGCATACCTTGCCTAATATAATTTTTGGCAGGTAACAAGCAATAGTCGTCGTTTAGCTGACTGTGATCAAATTGAACTTGGTGCTACAACATTAAGTCATGTGAGCTTCGATATCTTATGTCAATTAATACTGCACTAAAGTTAATTGGAAACAAGTTTTGTTAATTACTTGATTGTAATTCAAAACTGAACTTTGCGCTGCAGCATCATTTAATATATCGCTGGACAGCTTTTTCGAGTATAACTGCACTGGGCAAATTGCATGTCTTGATTAAGTGCCATTAAATTTGGTTAACATTCTACTTTATAATCCACCATCATCTCTTATATCACTGGATAGCTTATATCGAGTACGATTGCACCAAAAGCATTGCGGATCGTTGTTGATAACTGTTAATTAGTTAACTGTGATTAAAAGTCTAACTTTAGGCGTCGTAGCATGTCGTTAAAGAGATGTCGACGAGTAGAATACAAAACCATAAGTTTAGGCACGCAAAAAAAAAGTATGAAATCGAACTGACGCTCACCTACCTCCGTAAAAAAAAAAAAAAAAAAAAAAAAAAAAAAAAAAAAAAAAAAAAAAAAAAAGAGAAAAAAACGAGCAACAGAAACAAAACGTTAACACTTAATATTTACGTATCCACACTGCGTATGGAAACTTAGGCGCTCCTGGCAGTTTCTTTTCTTTTAAGGTGACAGAGGCGCTTACATAGATAGTGGCCAAAACGAGTGAGTGGAGCTATCGTGCCATTACGAAGACCTGAAATGGCTTATCAACGGGTGCTCATAAAAACTCGCCTTCGCAGTTACCGCATTTCGGTTGCTCACGGCTGCTCACGCAGAGACTCCAGCGATCGATCGGCACGCCTTTCTAGCGTGTACTGGTATTGGCGCGAGCGCCAATCACATGCGTTTACAGCTTTATGAACGAACACTGCAAGCAGGAGTCATCTTTTGTTGTGCGGAGGTGAAGAGTCCGCTCTCTTCCTTTTATTAGCAACGGAAATCGATCGAAATTAGAGGTGTGCACGGGCCAAAATTTTGAGTCCGAGCCCGGCCCGGCTCGACACGGATAGGGACTGAGTCCGGCCCGGCCCGGCCCGCCGCCTAAATTTATGGCCCGGCCCGGCCCGTCACGCTACATTTTTACGCGATGAAAAAGAAGAAAAAAAATTTCCAGCTGATAAGTTTATTCAAGATCTTAAAATGTTGAATTCTATCGTTTTTAAAACAACAAGTTATTCATTGAACTGAGGACCTTCCGGCGCTCCCCGATAATGAACCCGGTAGCGCTGAAGTTTATTTCCATGCTACAACTTGTGGGTGGAAAGAAACATGTTTTTGATAGGAAGCAAGTTTTCGGTAAGCCGCTTGCTTGCTTATCCAAAAGTGCGCTAGCTCTAAGCCTAAACAAGGGGTTTATTTTGTGGCCTAGTACTCGGTGAGCTCGCCCGGCTCATCGTGTGCCTTTCACGTGAAATTTTCGCAGCAAGGGAAAACTCTTGCACCGCAGCTTCTTTGAAATGTGTCCCGCTTCAAAACGAGACCATGTCGAGGCAGGAGAAAGTCACAATAGAAGACGTGTGATAGGCGACAGCGTGGCGCGAATTATGAAACGGATACCTAAACATCAGCGCCGGTGTTACCAAATTGGATATGCGAGTCGAACCTAAATAGCCCACAAGCGGTTCCTCCGCTCGGTCGCTGACGTCTACCAAACATCTCTTCGCGGCCAGGAGGCAGGTAGAAAAGACAGGACGGCAAGGCAAAATGCTGTGCACTGTAGACGTTTATCGCACCACGGCCATATTCGCGCTTTCGCAAATGTTGCGTGTTCGTGATCGGGGTGTCCAGCCCGCCCCTCCCGAGACAAATATACCTTGTCCCGGGCCCGGCCCAGCCCGAGCGAAAGGGCTTCCAAGCGGTCCGAGCCCGGACCGCGGGCCGGGCCGAGTACTGGCTTTCGGGCCGGCCCGAGCATGCGTGCACAGCTCTAATCGGAATCTTCAATGACGGTGTGTATTTTTATTCATTATTGTAAAACCAGCCAACGGCTCCATCAGAATTTTCCAAAATAATTGGTTGATGATTGTGATACTCGGTAATGCCAAATTCGTGCACGCCTGCTCAGATAATGTAACTATAAGCGATCGGATCAAGCAGTGCCGAACGGCGGCTCTTGGCCTCGGCATTGGCGACGTGCTTCTTCCTAATTGGAACGCTTCACAGGAGCCACCTTCGCTGATAAAGCACGACAGATTCCGCCACACTTGCCATACTTTCCTCATTTACTCTCCTCCTTGCTCTTTCGCTTACACTTGCCGTACCGTCCTCTTTCTTCTATTTTCCTTCTCAAGAAAATATCTTAACCTCACCCAGTGATTTCTTCGTCATTCTGCCGCCATACCTTCTTTCTTCGCTGTCGCTGTACTTTCATCCGCTGCGCTCCGCGTTCTCTCTCTTACATCCAGCGCTGGGCTCCTCTTTCCCTCTGGCGGTTATACTGCCGAGGCCAACGCCAAAGACCGCATGAACGGACACTTAAGAGCGGCGATTTAAAAATAATATATCGGTATATGCAAAATGTTTGCTGCTTTTGTTTTTAGTATAGAGAGGAAATACATTATTGGCAGAAAGCGTGGACAGGCCAGCTGGCTATCTGCAGTACTTCAAAAACTGCATTAAATGTGAGCATTTGTAGGCATTCTTGTGCGGCTCATGTGTTCATGCCCCCGACGTCTACACAGCGCTTCGGCGTGGAGACAACGACTGAATGTTCGGACATATTTTCGACACCACTACACCTACGACCTGCAAGCCGGATTTCAGTCGCGCCATAAGTAATCGGAGCACTCCCCATGGCCCGGGTTAAAGGCTAAATCACGGTCTCGTGCACCTGCGTAATATACAGCTTTCGAGGTGGGCCCTGGTTCGATGTGGTCGACTCAGCCTGGTCGAGGCCTTTGGTTCTTGGTTTGGAAGGCCGCGGCCATGGTGTAAAGATATGGTGGCTTCGAGGCCATGGTGGCTTCGAAGAAAGGAGAGCTAGGACTGGGGAATTTAGGTTACATATTTACAGGACTAAAACGTAGGCACGTCAAAAACGCTTCCTCTACCAATTGTTAACACAGGTAAGCTCTCTTATTGCAAGCCAGGGCACCAGGTGCATGCTCTGCTTGCTCAAGTGTTTTTGAACGCTTATGTAAGACGTGAAGTGTACCACAGTTAGCGTCTTTGACATATCCAGCATGCAATGAGGCATTCAATCTTGACTAAGAGCTTTACTAAAATTACATTGCGTTTGATCTTGAAAGTAAATGACTCCTCGATGTCCTTTTCTGAGGTGGCAAATAGTGACTGCAACAACTATGTCGTGACTGGACTGTTCACATCAAGGCTCGTATTTCCCGCAGCAGTGGTGTGGTGGTCTTAGCATCCTCCCTGTGCAGAGGAAAAACGGTGTTCACACACTTATAGCACAGCCTGTGTACATGCTTTCTGTTTTTTTTTATTTTTTTTTTCAATCCCTTGTAGTCTGTTACTCGGCTTTTTTACGGTTGAATTTTAAAACTTGCTGCTCGAAAATTGAAATATGGGATATTGGTACGAGTACCCCAAGCAGACGAAGACCACATTATACACAGCTACCCTCCGACAGAGCACTTCTCTAGCTATTATTAAAGGTCATCATCATAGCTGTGATCAAGGTTGTAAACAGCCAAGCACGACTTTATCACATGCAACATAAGTCATTCTGAGAACGTGTTCTCTTCGTCCGACCGGGATTGTATTCTTGTGAACGAAGTCAACGCTGCATTTCCTGTTAATGTACAACGTCCCCGCTGATACCAGTGTTCCTTAAGCCGGAGAAAGACCCCAAAAGTCTAAGGAATGAAAAATGGGAGGGCAATGGCTGACAAACCTATCCACTTCTAGTCCACTACTGGAGTTCCTGGCAGATCAACTTTCATGTGATGAGTCATTTTTATTCGTGGCTGCAAACCTTCATCTGCTTTTAACACAACTGCAGAAACTGCAATTACAACACATTTATAAAATCAAACTTCGTCTACAAGAGAATCAGGAGTTCATTCGAAAAATAATTTATGCAAAACCTAACCGTAACTGCGAAACGGCCAAACATTTCAGAGGTTGCATGCTGCGCTGGCAAGCGCTGGAACGATTTTGAATTTTGCACAAAACGTTGGCGTCAGTGGCAGTGAGCGTAAAATCCTGATTGGTCGACAGGGTCAGGATTGCACAGCCACGTGACCTCGAACGAGGATTTCAAACAACCAGAACGCTAAAGTTAAACGTAACTTCACGCATGCGTAAAAATGATTAAAACGTGGTTTTGTAAAGCAAACTACAGGTGACCACTTGCTTCAACTAACTTTGTTCAAAGAAAACTTCTTGGGTTTTATTTGTGATTTTAACCCAACATCCCTGGTTTTCGAGCGAAACACGCTTGTGGATAGGCCATGCTTGGAAACGAGCGAAGATTCATATGCATGTCGTGTTGTCTTGCACGTTAAGTGGTGTCTTACAACTGTGTGCTAATGGCTACGCGTGTAATTTGAAAACACCACGTGCAGCTATAGCGTCATATTCTTAAGTCTTAAGGGAGAGCTTAAGTGTTTCCTTATTTCGCTCCTGATTTACCGCATGCGACTGCGTGTTTCGCAGTTTTACCGCCCTTACACATTCATGAGTCATCTTAAATTAGTCACATTTAATTATGCTCTAGTCACGATTTTGTTGGCATCAGCCATTTATTTACGCATCTGACGCGACTAAAGCCCTGAAGGTACCATTAGCTTTTACCAGACGGTCTCAGCGCCCGTGCTTTACGCGGTTTATATGTGCCCAAAGTGCCTACAGTGGCTTACGGACCTGACTGGCTGCGTTAGCGAATATCATCTGCAGTCTTTATGCCGCCTCATCTAACATTTACGAATTATGTTATTTTCATTTCTTCACAATAGGCCCGGTAGGTGTTAAAGCCCTCCAGCATGCATAGCAAAGGGCCTCATTTTCAGCAACATCCTAGGATGCGTACGCAAGCGGATCCGAGTGTTCACTGCTGTGCTCAGGAAAATTGCAGGCTTGACTCGGCTCATTAGGAGGATGAGAGCAGTGCAGGCAACAACTGCGGAAAGTACGTCTGGTCAAGCAATCGCAACATGCAAAACAGCGGCAGAGTTAGAGATACAAGTGCACGGTTCTCTTTTTTGTCTGAAATAAATTTTATATAGAGTTAATTTTTTTTTCTTCGAATAATTTATTGCTCTGAACATGAAACCACAGAGGCTGCTCTCTAAATTATATTACGTAGTAAACTTGGTTTCTACTATCGGGCATACACGCATCCACCCAGGAAAGTTGCTGCTAACTTGATTAGTTAATAGGCCTAGTAGGCCGTAAATGGTAGCGAACAGGACTAATATTTCATGATTTACATATTCATGAACATAACTATAACATACATTCTGGGTTACAGGCCTGCGTTGTCGCTTGTAGTATGTGAACCAGGGGAAGCATTTGCTTTATAAGGTGACATGTCGGAGATTGGTTGAACAACGTGTTAAACAACATGCCGCTGGAAAATGCTCATCGACGTTGTTTGGATCTTTCACCTTCTCGTTGTTTGCCTCGTGGTAGAAAGCGCTCAAAGCCCGAGACATGCCATTTCATCTTCAAGGACAGACGCGTGACAACGTCCCAAAGGGACCACAGATACTTCTAATCTCCTGATCGGTCTTTCTGTTCGGCTAGCTCGTCTCGTCAAATGCTTTTCTTTTTACTTTCCCGTCTGCACTGGACGTCTTCCCGTTCACCGTCTTCGAGAAATGGAGACGGCATTTTGTCCTCTGACCTTCCACTGGTGTGGAAAATCTCCCGCTTTTTTCTGGTTTTGCGGCGGAAAGCCGGCTATCGTGTCCTGGTTAATGGGTCGTTGCAGAACGGCAAGGGATTATCGCGCATCCGGAGATGTACGGCGGGCTCAATAGTCACTTTTTTCTTCTCTGCGCCTTCGTGTCCACGAATGACCCGTGCGCAAGAAAAGTCCTGGCGCTGCACGCCTTAGAGTGCATCAGGGACAGAGACAGAGGCACGATGGGTCGGAAAAGAATGGAACGCAGTAGCTGAAGCTAATGCTGGTAGCCACGGATATTGAACAGACACGAACGAAAAGTTGGTACATATACAAACGACATGTTGCTACGATCGGTGTTTGACTCTTTCTTTAAGACACGGCATTTGATTTTTTTTTCTTTTTTTTTAGGCACGGCCTCGGTGTCGGCTTTGGTGTATTAAGCCGTGACCTAAAACTGATGCGTTCACGTCTTTGTGAATTACATACTAGTGGGATAGGCTAGGGAGTGGACAATGCAGACTTTATACAGTGTTAGCCCCACTGTGCCCTGAGGGGTGGGTCAGGTCCATGCTATCTGTGTAGTGCTGGTTGCTAAATTATTTGGACGCAAGATGCAAATTGACATCATTTATATATATATATATATATATATATATATATATATATATAGTTGAGGACAAAAATATTATGTACCTTTAGTGTCCATGGCTTGAAAATGCCCAGCCAGAAAATCAGTGCTTTTTATATATCGTAATGATGCTCGGCTATGCACAGGCACCAAACGCAAAATGTCGCTTTTTAAAACTGAGCAATGTGCTGTTATATGCCGTTGTAAGAGTTTCCCGCTTCGCGGGATTAAAAGCAAGCCGAGCAGTGATGACCCAAATATCTATTGCACCTCTTAATTGGTACTCAGTTCTCCTGACAAGCTGAAGTTTATATCATATATTTGACGGAACTTTTGCGTATGCGGAGTTCACATTGAATGGCGGAATTAAGTCGCTCAGGCACCAATGTCATTGCGGAGTTCAGGTGTTTACGATTTCAATTTCCGCCATAGAAAATTTGATTTATCTTAAATCCCATCCAGTTTAAGACTTGTTTTTTCCGAATACACCCTTGTGTTAGCAAATATTACTGAAGCTCCCTTGAATCCATTTTCTGTGGCCTCGGTGCGCACTTTATGCTTGTCTAGTGTATCAGACTATACATCTGGAAGCTACGTTATTCATGTGGCAGCTATTCTATGCTACGTTGATTTCACTCTTTTTATGAAATCACTCAGTGCTCTTGGCTCTGGTAGAGACGTAAAAAATCCCCCTCCTTTGTTGTTCTTCTTTAAAAACACGAATGGGGAGAACATCATGGCAACAAAGAAAAGTAAGAGTGCAAGTATGCTGAATTCTGTCGTTTCGTTTACATTTAAGTATGGATCCAGGGAAGCTTCGTGTTGATACGTCCGGTCTTGTCGGATCAGGCGGCTTCTTTGTGTAGCCGACAGCTGAAAGGGAAGCGCAGGCGTATTCAACGAGGTCAGCGTGCGCCACGTGTATGAAGCTTCTTGGTTCCGAATTTAAAGTGGCTCATTTTTGCTCAGACTTCGACTCGGTCAAAGGAGGGCTTAGACCCGGCGTGCACCAGCCTTTCTTGCTCTAGATTTGGGCAGCTGAAAAACCGAGCTGCAATACCATGAGGTGACCTGCAGGCCTCAAGTCACATGTCTTTCCTTTATGCGGTATACGGCGCATGCACCGGATCCTTATGCATCTTTGCTGCGCGCGTGTGGCGCTTGGATGCTTGTCTATGAAGGCCGAGCTTGGCGCAAATACAGCGTATACAGTCGGGACTGCATACAGAATTATTCTCGCGGGCAACTGGGATAGCGGAATGAAATATGACGCACTGCGCAAACAAGAGTGGGATTTGTTGAAAAGTTGGAAAACATGGAAATAAATTTTAGGAAGAACTATGTGCGATAATTGAGCAGCCGGTATGAGCAAGATATTTAAGAAAAGATCGATTTAGGTTAGGGTGTCACCGAAGTTTTGCCAGGTGTGATGCGTTTCCATATGGTAAGGTTACAAGAATAAATGGTGCAGCTGAATGTGGGAAATACTGTGGTAAAAATGGGGCATTTGAGTGGTATATGGGCAGGCGCAAGGCTGTTTTATACGGCAGGCTAGCGTCTTGTTTCATGCAAAATATTTTCGGTCAGTGCAGGAAACTTTGTTGTACTAGGTAAAACAAAATGGACAAGTCATAATGTATTTATAACTGAATTTGCCGATATTCACAGCTTTATATCAACGCCTTTCAAAAGATTTTCTTCGCTGATGTGTCGAATTAAGCAATAAACAATGGCTTAAAGTACAGCGTAAAATAGGCGATAAATCAGTAACGCATATTAACTTTCATTCAATCCATGTAAGAAGCTACAGTACAACTACTACGGCTATTTCTATGTAGTACTTACCTTATATGGCCGATTATAAAATACAAAAACGCCTCTGGCATTAGAGATTGCTTCAGAGGAGGCGTCCAGAAAAGCGAAGACTGAGTACACATAATTGTTCATAGGCAAAAGCAGTAACATTCGTCGCTTCAATTCTTTCTTGCTTTCCTCACAACGCAGAAATTACATGTACAGTTCTCGAGCTCAATGTTCTCAAGGAGGTTAGCAACGAGCAGGCACCCGGGATACGCGCTGCAGCAGCCTTCCTTCTTTGTGTGCTGCAGAGTACTATCAAGCCAGGGGTGTATAGCGAAATCGGAAGGGGGGGCTGTTTCAGAGTCAGAACATCCCCCCCCCCCAAAAAAAAAAAAGAAAAAAAAAATATTTCAAAGCGCAACACCCCCTCTTTTCCCGCCTACTTTTGGCCTTTTTAGGCCTTCTTTCGCCTTTTTTTTTTTGTTTTGACCGGCAGCGTTTATAACGCCCCCCGAAAAACATTTCTGGCTACGCCACTGTATCAAGGGATAATGGTAGCGCTAACTCATTTGCTGAAGAATGCTTTGCCCCAAAATAACACCCGCTTTACAAGCCAGGCAGAGTGGGGGCTCATTCTCTCCAATGTTTTACTCCCACGTCGAAATAATATTATACTTTTGTTTGAAATAAATGTGCTTGCAAGTTCTGATGAGCACTGTATTTACCGCTAGACGATGGAAGCTAATCAATCAATCAATCAATCAATCAATCAATCAATCAATCAGTGAATTCAAAGTAGGCTTCGCTACATGCATTTCGGTCACATGCGTCCCTCTATTGAATGGACTAAGCATATCATGAGCAACCGTCGCTGCTTTCCCATGGTACAAGCGGGTACGACTGAACCATCCGAGACATATGAAACGCGGTCTTCCGCAACGGAAGCCGGCAAGGGCTTGGGAAAAGCCGTCGTGCCGACGCTGTTCGTCATGCTTTCTGACGTGGCGCGCTTTCGGGCGTTCTGCATCTTCCGTTGACGGCGATTTTTCTCGTTGTGTTTTACAACCACTATATATGCTCTTTCCCTTATATTTGCAATTGCTGGCATTGCCTTTGAAGGTGCAGTAAGAACTTAATGAACCTCCTATAAGAATCGACAGAAATATGCGAGATATTTACCAGCCTTATCCTGCACTGGTGCGCCTCCACCTGTAGATGAAAATGCGTTGTCATTCCGGCAGTACAATTTCATGCACGTATTTGCAAACCATCGTCTGAACACTCAGCGAAACGTCCAAGACGCAGATACCGTTTTCTAGTTATGTCGGTGAATTTTAGGGTTTATGCGCTCGCACAAAAAAAAAGCGTATGTAAATACACGAGGCACTATTTTTTAGTGAGCATCGCAGAGTACATATAACTAAAGAGTACATTTAAAACATAGTTTATTACATGGCTGTATCTATAAAGAACATGCCACATTACGACACGTGTGTTATATTAATTTGAAGCTTCGTTGTCCACAGCGAGCGAGATGTGCGGCTTCATTCCAGCTCCGCTTCATTCTGTTTAAATCTGCGATATGTAATTACCCCTGTTTTCACACTCACAGGAATCAGTCAGACGTTCAAATGTTTGTTTGTTGATTTTGAACAGCTGATAGCATCTCGCAATATTAATGTGATTGTAGCGCATGGAACAATCTTGTACTCTTTGTGTATGCTCGTTGTCATTCGGGCATTTTTCTCGGAATTCTAAATCACGTGCGATTCTACCCAAGTACTTACTACAATAACAATCCTCTATAGCGCTGCCATATTGGATCGCTTCAGGGGCCCTTTTCAGGTAATAAAAAATGCCAAAAGGCTGAGATTTTATTTTTCCTATACGAAGTTCCACTCTCACATTCCTTTGTAATATCTTTTACAGCACTGAGTTTATATACAAATAAATGCAGCTGACTTCCGCTACCTTCAGGTAATGCAGAAAGCTTGGCCACACTTTTGGAGGCAGCTCTAATATACCTGCAGCTGCTTCTCACCGCGCAGTCGTGGCAACGAGCTTGTATTGAACATCTTCATCGTTATAGCTCACAATACGCACGAATAGATTTTACGTTTTCCTACAGTTTGCTGCTACAATTTACGATTGCCACGTCATCACCGCGCTCTTGACAGCGAGTCAGAAAGGAGCGAGTTGCCGAGACGGTTTGCCTATGGTCTTTAACGGAAGGGCAGAGGGGTGCCTGCACCTTCGGGAAAAGTAGCTCCATAGTAGCTCGAAAGGGAAAGTCCTGCGGCGAGACGTCAGCAACTCCGCTTTTTCCCCACCAAAGAAGACGAGGGCCGATAACAACAGAACACTCAGCGCCAAGATTTACTTATGACATGGATATTTGGGAGGTTACGAGGAATAGTCTTTACTGACGAGAAAAAATAATGTAAGACTTTCCTGCATGTAATAAAACTTTACTGTTCTGTATTTTTTTTATTCACTATTGTTCACTTGTTATTCTTTGCTGTTTATTTCTTACATTTATGGTCGGGTAACTGGTTTTGCGACTGGAGTTAACCACGCGAGGATGCCATATATAAAAGTATTAGTATTCGACAAACGGCCTCTCGCTTACCGTTGACTGAGCGCGTGTAGGTTATTTACTACCGTTTAATGATTATTCCTGCCTCCCTATGCAGTACAAATGTGCAAACGCCTTTTTGTCAGTTCTGACGCGTTTAAGGTGGGAATTAACTTTTTATCCCATTGGGTGACGATGTCGCCACACGTTCACGTTACTTGTTCCACGTCATTTCGTTGTGTACTAGAACTTCAATATAGCGCGAACGGATAAAGTTTATATTCCTCTGAGGGCACCTGTAGAGAGTAGTGTACAAAGCTCACTCATAGCCTCTCCTACGACTCTGCTGTACCTAAAGCGAGTTGTTCTGTTTCAGGTATTTTAACATCATGTCTTCATTGAGACGTTTTTACAACGTTGCTAGCCCGTCGTTGACCGATTGTGCACAATGACATTTCCACTTCTGGTAACATCCGTTCCTTTCTGCTCAGCTTAGAGCGAAAAGTGCTTTTTCCAAACCTATGAAGTGATCAGTGATCACACTATCCCGTCGACTGTTTACCTGACAAACAATCTAAATTCAAGCCCTGAGATTCTTTGAAGTTCTGCATATTCGGGTAAAACGTTAGCCACTGGCGTTTTGCGCTGCAAAGCCAACAATATGCGTTTCATAAGGTGTGCATAAGCTATGAAGACGGTAAAGTTATTATTGTCACCTAAAAAAAAAATCCACTGAAGGGGATATTGCGAATATTTCGCGACGAGCCGTATAGGACATTTTTAAGCCCCAGATTCTAATTGGTCGCAGCAAACAGTTTTTAATATTAATGGCTGCATGTTTTGCGATAGTTAATTCTGGAATAGATATGGAAAATATGCAGTTTGTATTTCTTTCTGCAAATATCGCCACATTAAAAAACCTCGTACTTATTTTGCACAACTATCTTTGTGACTTTGTGACTTGGGAACAGTGACCATAAGCTCACGCGGGCGAACAACAGTGAAGCACAACTGCCGCGATCACGTGAAAAAAATGATGAAAATTACAATTTCAATCACCTCCAATAGTGGAAATATATTGTTAGAAATCTAGGCATACTCCAGGCAGAAACTATGGTATATTTTTTCCCCTCCTCATTACTGGGTTAAATTTTCCCCGTACATTTCTCTCTGCCGTTGATTTTCACAAACCTAAAAGTTTCACTGAGAATGGCAGCGTCCTACATACTATGGAACACACAGAATCCATTAGTTTCGGTCAATCCGCGCGGTTACTGATCTACCAGAAAACGCGCAACCTCGGGCACTAAAGATTATGTCAAATTAGGACTTAATCTCAAAGGCCCGCATGGTCCTCACTACGAAAGAAAACAACCCAGAAAGAGAAAGAAAAAGCAAGGGAGAAGTCTAGGACGAAGTATTTTACTGACTGCGACCCATGCGGTTTTATCTCCTCGGCCTGGCTCGACACCACCCTCCACTGCCACACCCTCGCAAAAGAATCGTGCTTGTCTCATGAATTCGCAAAATGGTTTCCGCGATGCGGAACGAATTCTCGTGTGACGTGTTGGGTTCAGAAACGTGACCATGGTTACAATGTTCGTGTTTTATCACTTTTCCCCCCTCGTTTCTGCCGCCATATGCGCTGGTAGAGAAAGTATATACGTCAAGTTCAGCATGCGTTTTATTTGGGTGCCTCTCAGTATTCGCTGCACGCTAACCCAGCAGCAAAGCGGTGGAGGTTCGTCGCATTCTCATAACTGACAAGTGAGTAGTCACCCGCTTTTGATGAACATTGCTCCTATGTGTGCTTTCATATATATCGTTTTTAATTTTTAATAGAAGTCGGAAGCCACAATTCTTCACAAACTAGTCCTTAAAATTCGTCGGGCGCTTACTGCTGCATGCGAAAAGTCATTTCGCGGAGACCGTGGTGGAGGCAGCGGTGGCATAGCTGTCACAGCGACTAGAAAATTCTTTTCAGGCGTTAGGTGGCCGTTTTGATACACCGGACTACCCTGTTCTCGTGCAGTAACAATGAAGTGTCGCCTAGTGCTTCCTAATCGCGCGTCATAAAAGAAGAAAGTTAACTTAGCTTCATTCATTGCCGCAACCACGACTTGGGAAGGCTGTTGGGCGCAGGTATGAAGGCCATATTCTAGCTATTTATTTCTGCTCTCATGTCGCGGGTGCTGAAACAACATCGCTCAAGTTGATGCAGAACATATTAAAGCGAAAAGTTATGCAGAACACTTTTCCTTCAACTTGGGAACTGCACTGAATCATTTTGTTTCTTCTCATTTTTGAAGCTCCTTCAAGAACACGGAAACATGCCGCATATACCTACGATTTAGCCTATATCGTCTTGATAAAAGCAGTGCCGCCTTCATCAAATGCATGCGCTCGACGACGCCGCACGTCAAAAAAAGTTATAAACTGTAAATAACTAAAAATAGTCCCCACCACCCCTTCCACACACACAAAATAAAAGGAAAGAAAAGAAGAGTGCTTCCTATCAGCGGCTGCAGGCGACTTCTTCCGAAAGCGGTTGGTACTTTCACCGACCATCCTGAAAACGTTTCAGCGCTTAGCAAAATACCCGAGACTAATACCTATTACAGAGTGTGGGCGTGCTACTAGCACGACAAAACGTAAAGCTCCAGGAACGGAACGCGCAGACATTTTCACCACACTTGAACTGACCTACTTTCTGCGGTTAGAAAGAAACGACACCTTCATGTGCCGTCGTCAGCTTTAGTTTGTTGTTGCTTCTTTTCTTTGTTCATTTTTGGGCATGATTCACTGCGTTCTTGTCAATAAACGCAGGCTGTAAACCCTGCAGCGCATCTTCTTCGGTAAACTCTGGTAATAAGCAACTCCACGTAACGAGCGGCGCAGATACTTTCTGGGTTCCTTCCTCGAGCTGATGGTTTCCTTTCGTGAGGAAGTTCTCCTGTTTACAGAGCAGATGCCCAGTTTTGCTTCTCAACACACGCAATATCTTCACGCTATTCTTATGAAAGTCTTGGGCTTTCAAGAGTGCCTCTTTCAGTGCTGCTAGAGCAATGCTGCATCGAGATAATTTTTTCTCCTCTCCACTAAGGGGTCTATTTGATACGGTTACGAAAGAGAGGCAGGAGGGGATGAATAAGAGAGAGAGACAGGTACACATGTATATTCCTAATCGTGTGTTTCTGAGCGCAGATAATTTTCATCTGTCTGAGAACGCTACTACACTGCGGAAAAGCATTACTGGAACTAAATGAGGGGTTTTAAGAGCAACCCAGCATCATGTATCTGACGCTGCGGCATGTGAGGAATCTTTATTTTATATTTTCCAATTGCAGGTCAAGCACATGCTCGTAATAGCCATCCACTCGCCCTCTTCATTTCGGCTTAGCAGTTTGGTGCGCAGCGAATATATTTGCTAAATACGCCATTTTTAAATACCTGCCCGCTTTTTGAGGAAATATTTTTATTTTCTCGTAAATTTTAGCCGAAATACCAGTTTCCTTTCCTTTAACCTTACAGTATACTGACCCACCTTCTCATTATATACTGGCCCGAATAACTCAGCTGCTGCTTCTCTTCAATGAGGCCTAGGTATTTACTTAGCGTGAAAAAAATACGTTGATTCCAAACACGTTGAATTATTTCTTAATTGAGTATTTCATCTTTTCCGGCTCACTTAAATGTCGCTGCTTTATCAGTTCCTCTCTGATGAAAATTAAGCTTTATGCTAATTACCACAATAGAGATTAACGTAATAAAGCTGCACTCACACACCTCTTGCTCTTAGGCCTTGTTTCCCGCATCGAATCCCGGCCGCGGAGACTGGTTTTCGATAGAGGTTGAAAGCAAGGCGTGCATTTGCTGTGCGATGTCAGTGCACGTTAAAGAACCGCAGATGGTGGAAATTTCCGGAGCCCTCCACTACGGCGTCTCTCATAGCCTGAGTCGCTTTGGGACGTTAAACCCCCCAAACAAAACAAAACCTTGTGTCCTGTAATTAAGCACATGATTTTTTTTTTTAATATAGTGTCGTGCTTGTTTTTTCAACTGGTTCTCCAGAGTTATTATGCCTTATTTTTACAAGGAAACCTGCTACGCGTGTCTCCTACAGCTAAAACGGCCGCTGTCATTTGAGCGTGACAGTGGTCTAATTTTGCTGCTTTTTGCGCTTATTTTCACTATCTTATCGTGAAGCTACTAATGCCTGAATATAAACGAAGGCACAGACTGGCTCAGGATGCATTGAAATTTGATTCGGTATTTGAAAAAATGCCTCTAAATTATGGTTTAGCTGTACCCCCCAAACCATGATCCTCGCCCACCACTTAATTGCTCCATCTACGTGACGTTCTTATGGAGTGAGGTACGGGGTGAGCTAGAAGTGCAATAACTCTGTTATCACGGAATAATATATATATATATATATATATATATATATATATATATATATATATATATATATATATATATATATATATATATATATATATATATATATATATATATATATATATATATATATATATAAATTAAAACAGCTCACCACTGCTTTTGTCTTTTAGAATCGATTGTGTTTCGGAAACTGAAATTGCACCTGTTTTAACAAGGTTAGATGACGTGTGCTATCGATTAGTTTCGCGCACAGTATCACGAATTTCGTTTTTTTTTTGTTTTTTGTTTTTACCTTGTATCAGAGCTGCAGCAATCCTGGAAGGCATGTTCTAGGAAGCGCATCCGTCAAGCCCCAGGTGTGCGCAGAATGTACTACAACGAATTCCACTGACAGCTTAACGGCGTGTTTCACACAGCTAGACATATATTGCACTGCAGTCAAAGGCGAGTCACGTTTTGCCGACTCAGGTTGCTCCGTGTCTTGTTGAAAGGAGGTCAACATTCGAAGTCTTCTGAGTCCAGCATTTTCTCTAACGAAGTTTTGTCGTTCAAAAGGATTAAAAGGTGATTTCTCTCTGATCAGGAAAGGTTCGAAATTTTTCAGACAAAAGACATCGTTTAGTTCGGCGGTAAAATTGTGCCCTCGGAACTTTTGATTGTTTTTTTTTTTTTTTCGCTTCACCCGCGAAGAAAGCGCTGACATGGCAAGCGCTTTTTGGTAAAATATCCGCGCAGACAGTAGAAACAGCAAGTTTTTGCAGAACAGCGTCTGCCCTGCAATGCAGAGTCAGTCAAAAATTATGTGGAATGCAAATTCCCGAGAGCCTCTTTGCACCCGAACCATAAAACCTTTTCTTTTTCGTGCTTGACTAAAACACTAGTCTCTAGTTAGCCGTACGTTAAGAAGGTTACATTTTTTTCTTTGATGCCGCATTTGAAGCCAAGGCATCTGTTGCTCCTGTCAGTATATGATCATAATGAGCTGAGTAATCCTGTGACAGGTTATGGCCGCTACTCGATTTTTTACTCTCGCCACAAACGTGGGACTAACGCAAGGCATCTGAAGAATGCCAAGAGAAGGTCTTGCTGTCTAACGATTGTTTGTATACTTGTCTTCCATTAAATGTCAATAGTCCTTGCCACATTCGATGGCGACAGGGCTGATATCCGACGAGCATTGTATGTCAGCTAGGCTTGTAGAGACGAAGAGATAAACAGGAGAAAAGCCAATTGTAAAATTTGTGGGGAAAAATGTAGTACGACATGGTAAGGTATACTACGGTATGCGATAGCATATATTTAAGGTACAGTATGGCACTGCCCGATGTGTTACTTAGCTTTATTTTATTATGGTATATTATATGGCATGGCATATCATGGCATGTCATGGCGTGCTATGGTATAATATATGGTGTGGTATGGAATCATATGGTATTGTAAGGTATGGTATGGTATGGCATGGCATGGCATGGTATGGTATGGTATGGTATGGTATGGTATGGTATGGTATGGTATGGTATGGTATGGTATGGTATGGTATGGTATGGTATGATGGTATGGTATGGTATGGTATGGTATGGTATGGTTGGTTTTTGGGGTTTACCGTCCCAAAGCGACTCAGACTATGAGAGAAGCCATAGTGGAGGACTCCGGAAATTTCGACCACCTGGGGTTCTTTAACGTGCACTGACATCGCACAGCACACGGGCGCCTTGCTTTTCGCCTCCACAGAAAAGCGGCCGCCGAGGCCGGGATCGATTCCGCGTCCTTGGGAACAGTAGTCGAGCGCCGTAACCAGTGCGCCACCCCGGCAGGGTATGGAATTGTATGGTATGGTATGGTATGGCTTGGTTTGGTTTGGTTTGTGGGGTTTAACGTCCCAAAGCAACTCAGGCTATGAGAGACGCCGTAGTGGAGGACTCCGGAAATTTCGACCACCTGGGGTTCTTTAACGTGCACTGACATCGCACAGCACACGGGCGCCTTGCTTTTCGCCTCCACCGAAAAGCGGCCGCCGAGGCCGGGATTCGATCCCGCGTCCTCGGGAACAGTAGTCGAGCGCCGTAACCACTGTGCCACCCCGGCGGGGGGTATGGTATGGTATGGTATGGTATGGTATGGTATGGTATGGTATGGTATGGTATGGTATGGTATGGTATGGTATGGTTGTGATGTGGTGTGGTGTGGTGTGATGTAGTGTGGTGTGGTGTGGTGCGGTGCGGTGCGGTGCGGTGCGGTGCGGTGTGGTGTGGTGTGGTATGGTACGGTATGGTATGGTATGGTATGGTATGGTATGGTATGGTATGGTATGGTATGGTATGGTATGGTATGGTAAGGTATGGTATGGTATGGTATGTTGTGGTCTGGTATGGTACGGTACGGACGATATGATACGGTATGGACCTCTTAAGTCGAAGCTAATACGTGGGTTGGAGAAGCAAATAATATAACCTCAAACAACCTCTCTGAACCCTCGTATGGTTTCTGCGCATTTTTAGAAAGATTATGAATGTGCACGAAATCTTTGCATATTTGCATTTAAGGAATAAAGCACTACAAAATGGAAGGACAAATTTTTTTTATAAACTTTTCTGCGAAATGCGCCGCAATCTGTCAAAAAAAACAAAAAAAAAAAAAAAACGTGTACTACCATTCCGCTTTTTATATGCGAAATCGTGGTATAAATCCCTTGGCTTAATAATGACACTGTTGATCAAAATTCTTATGAATTTTCCGCTAAAACTCAGGCAGCGTGTCTGATGTTAGCTCATTCAATGACAAGGGCACCGTAGTACAACCCAATCAATGCGTGAGTATCAGAACATTTGACTTCATTCAAGTCCCATTTATAAGTTTATTGGTATAAATTGGAAGCCATGACCGCCAGTCAGACCTAGCCAAGGAATCGCAGTCAATTCCTGTTGAGTTATAAAGCGAGCAGTGATAATAGGCGGTCGACAAACAACAACAACGAAAACAGCCTCCAGTTGCTGTTTTGTCCACCCGGGATCGCATTCAAGGGGCATCCATAGAACAGCGGTAAATTGGCACAGCGTTCCAGCCCGGAAGGTTGCAGTTCAAGATGCCAGACTCAAAGCAGCAAACCCCGTGTTTTGTTTCTTTTTTTTCTCTGCAACGAACGGTTCCTTCTACAAGGGTCGCTACATGTGAGCTTAAATCTGAGTTCCACTTTGCCTCGTGGAAATTCAGCCCTTGATTACGCAATTTAATTTTGCTGCTAGAGCAAATGCCTCCTTCAGCTGGGGCAGAAACTACTGCCTCCTCATTTAAGCTAACTAAAGCACAGTGTACACATGTTTCAGCGAACGTTTTATGTTCCTTGTAAAAAGGAAGCTCAAAATATATAAACGAAATATTTCCAAGAGCAACACTTCAGCATTAGAGGACAGAATTCATGGTAAATTCCATCTAATTGCCGACCTAATTAACTCCAACTAGCGCTTTAATTAGCACAGTTCGGTTGTTAGCACCAATGGGGTGTTTAAAGCCATGGATATGGCTTTAAAGGACAAAAAACTAATTATCTAAAACGTGGCAATGAGAGATATTCCGGAGCTTTTTTCCGCACGAACCAAACAGGGCACATCGGACGAGCAGCAAGCCAGGTTCACACGCAACATCCGCTGATGAAGTGTCGCGGTTGCTACGACACCCTATTTTATTCCGTCGTGATCAAAAATAACGACTGCACAGTTTAGCGATGGCGGTACTTTTCTTTGGACCAAACTCCGAAGCGAAATATTGTACACGACGCGGCACAGTACCATCTGAAATTCGAATTGCGAGCTGTAGTCACTGAAACGCGTCATCAGATGACATCCCGTCAACATCAAGTTCCCTTGCGCGTCTAACGCACACAGTTTCGAGTTCGAGCGGGGAAAGACGCCAGAATCCATGGCGTTGCAGCGATTTAGGATATTAGATTTTTCAGTTTCAAAATTTGTCACGGCATCGTCTTGTCCACGGCTTCGACCTCCCCATTGGCACTATCAACTAGGCTGCGTTAACTTGAAAGATATTTGCAGAGTTTCAGCAAATTAATTATAGCGTTAAAAGCTTTGCAGTAACTTGCGTCCGCAGGTGTTGACAGCTTGTTTCTGCAAATATATGTTATTCTGAACCATTTATCTAGGAATTATTGAACGTTTTCGAGAAACACGTGGCATGTGGGCATAGGCTAAAACTGTACTATATGTGAATAAAAAGGTTTAGGGTGCAGTATACAGCGCCCTCTTGCGGCATTAAATTTATTTGATATTTCAAAGACTTAAATCCCACCTTTTCTTCGATTATACGCTCATAGAAGTGCATCGAACTACCGAGCAACAGGTAAAATATAAAGAAAAAGTTTGTATAGGCTTTTTGCGAGGTTCTAAGAATAGGTTACATCATCCCTAGGCAAATCCGACTGACTCTAGAGTGCCAACATAAGGCGCTGTTACCATGCGCTCTGAGAACAAATTATAAACAAGGCGACTGAAATCTCCTTCCGCCCGCAAAGACCTTACCTAGCACACTGAGGAAAGCGCATGTTTTTGTATCCACTTACGAAATTTCTGCCTTCTCCAGTCTGCCTGCTCTTTTCATTCCATGAATCAAATATGTGTAGAGCATAATGTAAAATACTCTCCATACCGTCAGTAAATATCATTTTCCTGAAGAATATGTGAATATATCGTGCTCTAGAGTTTATTTCCTTAATAAAATATTTGCCAGCATCCTTCCTTTTCCCTCTTTAACATATATGTACTACTTGTGAAGTATCGTGTGCGGAAAGCAGCTTTGCGGAGATCTCAAGCTGGACTGTGAGCCCTTTTCTGAGCAGGGTGAACTGAAATTATGGACAAAATTTTGGTAATGCCTAGATTTTTTAGGACTGCAAATTTGGAAGCGTTAAGGAGTTTCGCACAAGTTTTCATTTTCCAGAAATACACCACCAAATGAGCTTAAGACAACTGGCTCAACAAAATGAAAACGTTCAAATGAGTTAAAAAGAAAAACATGTTGCAACCACATTTCAATACCGCCATGCATTAGGCGGTCGAAATATCTTTCCCCTCTGTTTAACATCTTTATCTAGCAAGACAACACTTCTGTTTTGATGTGTTTTGCACAGATTTTGTATTTGCATGCATGGGCTGCAAGCATAGTGTTTGAATTTACAGTATTTTTCGAGGGTGAAGCTCTATTATGCTGAAATAGAAAACAAGCGCGCAGACCCAGAGCAGGGAAAAGTTTTTAAACATTGCACAATTTTCAAGATAAAAATAAAGATTACCCCTAGATTTCCTTGCGACAAAGAAAAAGAAAGTCGTAAATGTTGAAGATGTTAAGTAATATCCCGAAAAAAAAAAAAAAAGATCGCCCAGGGGTTTTTTTAGAACATAGAGAAAATTACTAAAGCGCCTTTTGCCACCCAATTTAACTAGGCTAATATGCACAGTATCTAACGTGCAGCGAACATGTAGCAAACGTAAAAAGTACTAGCGAATGGATTACAAGTAACTTTTGTACTTATTAAGGGAACATTCATTGAACGCAAGGTACTTTCATCGCACCGAACCCTGATAATATTGGGCAGCTGCTGAATATGTCTCATACCGAGTATTACTCAATAAAGCATGTAGAGCAGTGGTACATCGATGTGCGTGCTGTTTATCATTCAGAATTATTAGAAACACAGCGCAAAACTTCCTAGCATTAGCATGCCGCGCATGAGGTCGATAACCCGTTAGTCCCCACCGAGTCGATTCATTGTCGCTCTTTCCGCTGCGTTCTGTGACGCAATGCAGAGACAGAGCGTCGGAGAGGGCGATGGAGCGTGTCTCTCAAACGCCCGCTTGTCTTTCCGATGCATCCACGAGCGTCTCCGCCGAGGCGGAGTCTCCCCAGGGTGTGTGTAAATTGGTTGCAGTGTTCTTTTACGAGCCCCTGAAGGCATCTACGATGAACCCGCAATGGCAGGGGCGAGGAATATTTCGCACGAGTGGACGAAGAAAAGATGGGAAGCATAAATCAACGGAGTGTAACAGCCAATTACAGCCAGTTTGCGTTTCAAAGACAGGGTTTTTCACGGGTCAGCCTCCCGAGGAGAGCGCCACAGGCCATGACCGCTCAACGGTGGTCTGCATGTTTCAGGCGGCCGAAGAATCAACACTTTGCACTAGTGCTTTGTCACATTACCATCGCTTTCTGACCAGGGTAATAAATGGGCCGGAAAATGGCCCCATGAACCCCTACAGAATTTATGCCGTAGATGGCAAGCAATATGTTTTTGTGTGGGCATGGCAGTGCGACTTTGCAAGCGAAAATTTTCTAATAAAGCTTTATTTTCTAAGGCAACATTATTGATTATATTGCAGAATAGCTTAACCAAAGAAAGAGAGACAAAGAAATCACCCCCCCTCCCCCCCCCCCCCCCCCCCCCCCCCCCCCCCCAAAAAAAAAAAAAAGGGAACGGTTCGGAGGCTTATCAAGCAATGCTCACTGAGCTACTCAGCACTGGGGAAGCGGATAACCTACGCGAAAGGCAAGAAAGCAGGAATACTGGGTTCAGTGCGTTGTGTGAATTGAGTGCCACCACTCTTTCTTGTGTAGTTACAACACCAGGGTTCAGTCCACAGCTACACTGAGGTCTTTCCGGGGCGTTTCCGCATCCGTTTTGATATACTCTGCACAAGTAAACGCATACAACGACGTCGTCTTTTCTCCCTTCAGCCGGTACAACAGTGTATCACCATAAATCCATCTTGCACCTGTGTTTATGCATCCCTTTCCGAACGTTGTCGCCGTTGTATGCCGTAATATTAAACCACACATTCAACTTCTGGACGATAGGAACCTCATTATGTAATGATGCTGCTTTTCTTGTGAAGCTGCGACCTAAGGTTACCTGATTCGAAAAGGTCTAGCTGTGTGTTCCTGAGGGAATTCAGTGAACGACTGAAGGACAGCGTTGCCACTTCGTCCAGTAAGAGAACAAGAAAGAATAAAATCTCTCGCGATGTTTATTTTCGCTAACAACCTAAGACTCAGCAAAAAGTTTTTAAACTTTACTTGTAGACTGTTGTTAAATTTCATATATTTTGTTATCCTCGGTAAGCTATCCTAAACAAATGCATTTTTTTTACATTTCCAAATTCAACAAGCGCAGAAAAGTAATAACATGAACACCAAAATGTTTTCAGGTTTAGAGACGGAAGGCTAACTTGTTATCGCAGTACAAGTTGGAATTGACTTGTTTTATATAATCGATTACTAAAGGAGATATCGTTTGTAAGCTCTCACGCTTCATGTTGTACAGATGACCTTAGCCGATGGTTCAAGGATGAGGGCGGTCGAATCTATCGGCAAAATCGATTGGCAACGTGCAGCTGACACCCCAGCTGTCAGGCCGTCTATAGTTTTTCTTTGTACCCGGTCCAGGCGACGGTCTTGTGCCCGGAAGTCTGACTGTGACGGGTATCGCGTCTTAGGTCGAGCTAAACACCGAGCTTAAACTCTCGGTACGCCAGAGCCAAGGCTATTGTAGTGCGCCCAGTCGGGGTAATGGGATTTACTCCGGTTCCGGACGGACAGAAGACAATTGGTATTGTCCGCCTCACTGCCTCCACCCGCTCACATCTAGAACCACTGTTCTATTTATATGTTTATGTTCGCATCTATCCTCTAAGATTATGGATAGGCATCCTTTTCTTATATAGCTTATATTTGTGGTGGCTTTCTGTGTACACTTGTTTATCACTTTTTCTCATTCCTTGCTTGCCTCAGTTGTAGTTTCCCAGCGAATTATTGCGCCATGCACTCATCACTTAGATGGTCATAAGGCCTGGATGAAAGTCATGTGCTGAATTTTCACTGCAAATAGCATTTCGTGTATTTGCGAGAAGCTGATGGAAAGACTGCAGCGTTCGGATTTGACAGAATCTGGGACACCGTCAGGTCAGGGCGCATGCCACAGAACGACTCAACTAAACCGTGCTGCCAAAAGCTGTAACTGTTTTCAATTGCTTAAAATGAATAACGCATGCTCACGCTCTTTGTATTGCTATTTTTAGCACTGTTTTTGGGACACCAACGCTTTCTCGTATACGGCGAAAATGTAAAGTACGCGCTATTTGAACGCAGCTTTGAACTCAAAATCTTATTGCACTCTTGTGCATTGTCGGGTGGTAGCTAAAATAGATCACTCACGCGTACAAAGCATGTTTACAAGTCCTAAAGTAGAGGCAGTTGGCTGACGTATAGCTTATTATATTTTTATAGGATAATATTATTTGGTTGTAATGACTAGCCCTGACGCGATTAACTGCTTCTCCAGTTTTATATTAGGCGTCTTGAAATCAACCTCTTGCCCCCCCCCCCCCCCTCCCTCGTAATCGCACTTTCCATCTGCAATTGTGTTCTCCCCTGATGGGGCTGGGGCAGGTAGGTCACCGCCGCTTGCGGCGGGGGCTAGCCTGCCACCGAATTTTTTTCTGTTGTAGGCCGTCATTGCACCCGCCACCGCTTCAGTGGTGGACGACGGCTGTTGTTGCGGCGCGCGTCTTTCTCGCCCTCTTCCTTTTCTTTCTTCTCTATTTTCTTTTCTCTCTGCGCGAGGCAGCGGAGGTGGCTCAGCTACAGAGCCAGTAGCAGGCCCGTGCATTTTCTTTTCCTTCTTCCTACAGCCGCAACAACAGTTGAGAGCGCAAACATAGAAACAAGCTCTCGAGGGCGCGTTGTATGAAAAAGGAAAACGCTGAAATCATACTTATAAGAAGCTGCTCTACGTATGTCGGCCATGGACATGTAGAAGTAGTAATAATAATAATTGGTCCGTAGAAAAAGAAAGGCGCTGTATCTGTCACACGTTTTGTGGACACCTCAACTGCGCCGTAAAGGAATAGAAGAAGGTAGAAGTGAACGTGGAAAGAGATAGAGGAGCCGTAGTGGAGGTCACCGGGGTAATTTGAGAATTATTTTCCGTGTTTTCTTTTTGTAATGATGTTTCGATTTAAATACATGTATTACCGAATGTTACTGCCCTACAACCTCCAAATATTGTATAGTACACCGCAAGAGGGCCAAAATATTTCGTAGTTTACTGTTACTGAGTTTGTTGTTCATCACTGCTAGTACGGGCCCTAAGCAAATTAACTATATTACTACCTCCAGCAATGCTACCTGTTGTAAACTGTTGTCCCCTTCTGAAACTGTTGAACGCTATTTTCATTTGAGGCAAAATACTGTCTAGACGAACCATACGCTTTCCCTGTTGACATGGAATACACTATGCAACTTCAACCAATTTTGAAATTTTGCTCTCGTTTCTGTCGATTGCATGCGTGGAGAAAGCGGCCACGTCTACTAACCTAAAGCACTTGATCGGTCACCTTGCATCAATTAAAAAGGGAAATATTTTCCTTAAGAGTGATAAGGCGAAAACCTTTGGGGCTGGTGCCACTTTAATGTTTGACAGAACTCCCCCGATCACCCAATGCAGGATAGCGGCTTCTTCGGTGCCGGATTCGAGGTGAGTAGCTCCACTCAGTGGCGATGGTGCTCGTTTATTGAGGCGCTTGGTCTTCATAGCTGGTGGCAGAGGGCGTGCGCTACGCTCCCTTCTAGAGACCGGGACGAAGGTTTTGTCGTTGCACCCTTGCGTTGCCATGGAGACGGAAGGAACGTTACAAAAGGAGAACTGCGATATGTTTCTCACGTACCCGGCCGGATGAACTTGTATAATGGAGGACTTTCCAAATGTTCATGAAGCGGCTTTATCAGCGCGCCACCAAATGCAGGTGGAAATGTTATTTAGCATATGTTGTACAGGTCTTGCCAAGCCAGGAGTAGAGAAGGAAAAAAGGTTCAACGTGGCGTAGTCGGTTAACATGTTTGAGATTTCAATATCTCAAACTTGTGCCCACTGGTTACCAAGGTTTGGGCCCTTGGTAGCGCTTAGATAATTTTAGTGTATCAAAGCCATACTCTTGGGAACTGGCGCCTTTAATTATTTTCTGCAATGTATTTTGATTACTGTCAAAGCCCGGCAGTAAAGAAAAGTGGAGCAGTCGGTTAACGCGCTAGGCTATTGATAGGAATGGTAGGAGTTCGCTTCCCAGTGGAGGATGATTTTTTTAAAGGTTAGACAGACACCCGGCGATATCCCGCGGAATCTCGTGGACAGATCTTGAGGACAGATTTCAACCACGCGAGATTTTCACCATGAGCCAAGAAGGCTTTCACGTTAAAACTTCGGAGTATTTTTGCTTGTGACATGAATACTCTGATAAGTCCAACACTAGGCGCGAACGCATTCTTCGTCGCACCATTGCCTTGAAATCAGCCAATGTGGGGTAAAATCACCACGAACAGTCACCCTGATCTTTTTTCCCCAGCGTTTGATGTCTCTGTTCTTACCATGCAATCTCTAGAGTAAGGCAAAAGGATATTCCTTCTTTATTTTTTTCTCTCTGATCTATGAACCACTGGTTGTTTTGCTGTGAACCATGACATGCCGATTAGACAGAAAGTGGGTGCTCCTTACGAGAGGCGCGAGCCATAATCGGCGCAATTCGCTAACAAAAAATATTCACAAATTTACGCATTTAGCACAAAGCTACAGCACGTAATCGGTGAACGCGAGACTGGGACGTAAATAGAAATAACAACGCCGTCGTATACTGAAGCGATCATCAAAGCATCGAGAATTTAGTCGCAGGAGCACCTTGATAGAAATTATGAAGGTGTAAGAAGAAAATATCCACTACACCCACTCTACTGCTGTTTGAACTTGTTTTTATCCCCCATTTAAATGACAATATGTTCGTGCAAGTGGCGCACGGTCCCTTTTTCATATCCATAACAAACATAGTGGTGCCAATAGTTACGTGATTGAGACCAATCAGCGACTGCATTTGGTCATTCAAGACAGTGCGACGTAATAGCGTCATTCGTCATGCCACTTCATTTTGGGACAATCAGTGCGAAGCGTTGCGCCGGGTCTGCTACGACAATTCACCGAATCCATTCAAACGTGAAACGTTAGCTGTACAGGTGTCGTCAACATGTACAGCTAGCCCTACCAGTATTAGCAACTTTAACGTTAATGTCAGCCCCTAAACCTCGAAAACACAAGAGAGAATTCGCCAGGCAGTTTGAAGGACGGGTCTACGAAGCTTCGTGAAAATCGCCCGCTGTGACGCGAAAGACGAGACTAGGAGAAAATAAAGAGTCAAGTGCGCTGGATATCCGTGGTCACGTTCAAACTTTACCAACTCGCAAGCGCAGATATACAGGATGATGGCCCGATATGCGGGGGCACGCTCGAAGCACTCGTGCGAAAAGCAGCTGTCCGTCCTCTCTTTCGCGTGGCCTCCGCTGCACTCGAAGCAGCGCTTGATTTACAGCAAGTGTACAATGTGACAAAACTTTGCACGACAGAGTGCCCTTTCCTCGCCGCTAGGTGGCGACGGCGTCGCGTCGTTCACGAAATTAACGCTGTTTCCGGGCGTCCCGTCAACGACAGCGCATCGTCCTCTCACTCATTCACATACAAACGCCTGCGCGTTCCTACGTCTGATGACGTTGAGCGTCCCGTCCGTTGTTCACTTTATGCGTGCGCGCTTGGGCGCTCGTGCGAGCATTCCAGGACGTGTGGGGGACGGTGTCGCGCGAGAAGTGGTGGGAATATGGGGAGGCGCGAGCTGGCGAAAGAAAAGTGAGGCGAATAGGAAATCGTTGTGTTGTGCCGCCGCTGCTGTAGCCGCGTAGCACGTAAGCTCGGCCCAGCGCGCCGATGCGGGCTCACGTTCCTCAGTTAATGAAAGCTCTCTGAGGGTAAGCGGGAAAGTGATACCCGCGTGGAAGACCGTGCGGATGCAACGAGGCTCTGCCCCAATAGGTGTCGAAGGAAAACGCCGCGGCGAGAGAAGTGTTTTAAATGCGACACGCTCGGCCGCCGAGAGTATCTGGCTTTGAGGTCACCTGCTGCTTCTTCTCTTGTTGGGGTTGCACGCCCTTGTATCGAGACATGCACGCGTTGGTGTTGAGCTGTCGGCCGCTGCGCCGGCGTGTCATTTAGATTGCGAGCGCAGGGGTGAGCCATCGCCGTGCCGGAAGGTGGTGAGAAAAATAATTAATATGGGTGGAGGTTGAGGGGAAAGGAGGGTATTAATGATGCGGTATGCCACAGTGAATCGAAAGCGTGTGCCTTCTAACGCGCGCGCTTGCAACTACACGTTAGCTTGTGCTCGTTTTTGCAGTCATTACTATTATCGGATTGGTTAAGCCATATATGCCTCCATTCTGCCGCGGAACCAAGGACATCAGCCGCAGCTTATACAATGTGTGGCGAATTATTTCAGTTGCCACCTCATATAATGGGCATGTGAATGTTGATTCTGTTGATATATTTGAAACTAAAATCAGGGCACTTCTGTGGCAGTAGGACTGACTGTGAATATGCTGCTGTTCGTTACAACTTTGGTCTGCATATTTCTCTCTTTTTTTTTTTTTTTATTGTGCTGTGGATTGCTTCCTGCGCTCTTCCACTTCCATTTAGTTCTTTGATCTGGAATTTTTCTGTTCTTTCATTCCTGATTTGTTTGCCTTGTGACCCACTCCTGTAAGGGTCTGTAAAGGCTTACAGTATCTATAAATATATAATAAAATAAATAAATAAAATATGGTAATTGAACTGATTTTTCTTGAAATGAATCATATAGAATTCAGCACCTAGTACTACTGCCTACGCTAAATCGGCTGATGTTCATCAGGGTTTCTGGTCTTTGTTGTATAATTTCGAGATTTGCGTTGTAATTAATGTTCAGAGTTTAGAACTTTTACTTCTGTCGCAGTAGGAACACCATTTCGCAAATCCCAGTGCCGACATCTGTTCGAAGCCGAGATAAAAACGAGGCTAGACACTGAAGGTATAGTCATTCCCCCTACCTGAATTCAATTTAGCGGGCGCTTTGCTCAACCTTGCTTTCAGTACCTTTGTAAAACACTAAAACAAGAAACTTCCTGGTACATGGTGTCCGCCTTATAGTTCGTAATTTTTCGAAACATATTACTCTGTCGTTTACTCGATTACCATTACGGACTGAAATAATAGGCGTTTCCTTCCGAATATATGGTGCTACTTCCCATTTGTAATCTTTAGAAATGTTGTCAAACCACAGTTCAACACCTTCATTTCTTAGTTTCCTTCAGGCCTGAACGGGTTAAAAGCTTATACTGGGGACTTTCCATTATCTTCAATGCTTTTTCCACGACAGCTGTCCTGGCCAGTTGTGTTAACCCTGAATGCAACGATTTACTTTCACAATAGCTTCACAGATTCCTGGCATTTAAAATCTCCTAAAGGGCTGCTTTATTTTGATCACTGGCTTTCGCAATACTTCTTCATTCCCTCTTGCCACCTATATCTTGATGTTGTTGGTGTTCTTTGTTTTGCGGCAACTTAGCGCAATCTCGCATGTCCTTCTCCATCGCATGTTTTCCTGCCTTCACAGGTCGTTTAGCAGGCCTTTGTTCCAATCTGCGCTGCTGTCATCTTTACGTTTTAAAGCAAAAAGCTTCACCAGCCCCATTGATCGAAAAACTCGACGGTGTCGTCCTATTTACACGGTCCGTCGGCAGCAGTACAAATGGAGCAGGAGCGTGTGGAAAGGGATAGATAAGGGCCTTGCATGCGACGGGAGTAGTATAAAGAGAATGTAAGGTCAAGAGTATTAAAAGATGTTTTACATATTCGTGATTGCATTTTGCTGACCCGCTTGTTCTATACGGCATGCCTTGTAATAGTTTCTTGGACGTAGTCAAGCTGCCCTAGCAGCTTTTAGCCAGGAAACCGTCAAGCAAAAGCTGGGAAATAAAAGGTGAATTGAACTGAATTTAACCATCCGGCACTAGTGCCTCTATGCACGTGCTTGTGCGTTCCTCCTCGCATTTGCGCGTAGAGCGCGGACAATAAACATCGGCTCGTTCTGAGGGCGGGCGTCATCGCCAGGTTCTGAGCAGGCTGTGGCGCTTCTTCTGCGAGCGGCGGCGCGTCCCTTCCCGCTAAGCTGCAGCACGAGATCGATATGTGTGCTGTTTGGAAGGAACCTATGCGTTGTTAGATCTCGCTTCCGTTGGTAACGCGCCAGCGGCCGCTGAAGTCCAGTTCGAAGCATATATCAGTACGTGATCCAAGCTTTACGCGCCAGCGAAAGAAATTTGTGAGTGAATTCTAGAGGGTAAGTGCTTCCGTAAGCACTTGAGTGGCGGCCGTGCCAGCGGTGTGGGATACTACTAGTGAAGATGCTACTGTGACCTTAGTGGTCGTGTTCATGCTTTCGCACTCCCGCATCTGAGCAGTCTTATATGTCTGTACCAAAACCTTTTTTTAGTTTTCATTCAGAGTGGCAAGTTGGGATAATTCTGTATGCCATACAACATCTTATTTCCTTTCTTTGTTATGCTTTTACTCTTGCTTGAAACTGACCACCCATTCCTTGCCTACCCAGGGTTTTCCCATTGTTTCTTGCAAAATCTGCATGTCATTGCTTTTAATTGATCCGGCCTTTCTTTTGATATCCTTCTGCAATCTCTGCTGCTTCTATAGAGGTCGTTTGCAGCACTGGCTCTTTAAACTGGTCCTTTCCTAACACCTTGACTCAGCTTTTCTCCCTTTCTGCCCTGCTTTCCTTTCCTTTGCACATTATGCGGTAGCACTGGTCCTCCTGATTTGAGGATTTAAATGTGGAGTATGCGGTACTCTTACATGGTCACAGGAGATGGCTTCACAATTCGTTTGTCTAAGCTCCTTTGGAAGCAGAGAAAGTAGTCAGTGGTGTTCACCTCCCGCCAGCCGCCGATCTTGTTAAAGAGGAACAGCTCCGCTCTCTTGTGGAGGCAATTTACGACAGCCAGGTGAAAGGCAACTGCTAAGCATGCTATCCTTTTCCGTTTTCATTTTTCTTCACATACCCATTCTGTCATGCACTCATTTATGTCTTCTTTGTCGCCTTTCAAATATTCATTGAGAGCGCTCCGATAACAACTGTCTTTCCTTTTTAGCCACATTAGTTCTTCGTCAACATCGCTCCACAAAGCATCTTTTTCGTTGTTGCGTTAATTCCACAGGGAATACGAGCGATTACAAGAATAATTCTCCGATTTCCAACTTTATTGCGAATATTTTGTCGTTCTTGCACTCTACTACAACAAGGTTTTGTTTCATTTCTCCGCTCCTGATAATCAGTGGCTAACCTTCACCCCCGCCTCTAAACTATACAGGCGTGTCTCATCTGCCTCGCGCCTACTCCCCCCCCTCTCCACCGACCCTCCACTAATGATCTGCTCTTTCATCCCTCCCCCACCCACACACACACACCTTTGCACAATCCCATGGTGGTGGCCCCTAACTGATTCTAGAAGGCAGTTATAAGGCTGTGCACTTTTTCACATTCCCCTATACCCTACCCTCACAGCAAAGAACCTCAAGTCTCGTGATAATCCTTATTACTGTCCCTCTATTTCATAGCGGTGTAACAAAACTCGACAGTTCCTGTAAGGTTTCGTCTGTCATGTCTTTCACAGTTTCGCTACGCACAGAGAACATCGACCTTTCCTCTCAACATTACGTGATTTGTCTGTTCTTTGCTCTGATTGGGCCCACATTGAAACCTACCGCAAAATAAGAATTCAAGCTCACTTCTTTCATCACATCTGTTCATGACGTTATAGGCCCGGTATGCTTGTCACATCGCATGACCACTTACAAAAATGAGCGTCACTTAATAGGCGCGCCAAGGCATTGCGGGAACTAGCAGTTCAGACGTCTGTCCCTTACGGGCTCTGGATAAAATATGGCATCCAACTCCCTACAACACCACTTCATGAGTAAGCAGAATGACTTTGACACGCCGACTCTCTATAAAACACTCTGTAGTAAAAAAAGTAAAATTTTTAAAAGGAACGGTATGAACAAAAACGCCCCTCATGATATGATCCCTAAGTCTGCATACTTTTTGATCCTGTGATAGGCAGGTTGAGGTGGCTGGCCAAATATATTCGCGTTCTTTATGGAGATTCCTATAATTTAACACCAGAAAAAGATGCCTGAGGAATCGGTCGGCGCTCCATTGCAACCTTTTTTCTTATCACAGGTCAGATGATTCAGGTCAAGCTGCAAACTAAGAAGAGAGAGCAAAAAAGCTTCGATGCGCAGTTTTTTTTTTCTTTTTCTTCTAAGTATCACGTCACATTTTGCAAATACGTTTGGGAAACGAAATCTTCGCGGGTCTTACTGTTCTCCTGCTGACATTATCAATTCATAGCAGCGATTAACTAACTTACTGTCCCGTATATTGTCATCCTGGTCGTTGTTTCGTTCTGCGCAGACATTTTTCATTACGAGCAACTTAAAGCGACTCTGGAAACAGCCGAGAGCTCCACAACCTTATTCTCTGTCCGGGCTTCGAAGTATCCGCATTTATTACATTCGTGGTTCCGCATGGGTTCCACTGAGTCATTGCCATATATTGCAGCACTCGTTCCATTCAAGACAAATCCCTCATCACTTCATCTTACCTCTTCGCGCTCTGTTTCATAAAAATTCTGTGACATTGTATTAGGTGCACTCACGTAAGCAAGCCTGTGGTTAAAACTGCAATTCCGCACGAACCTAAGAGGTTTCTGTTACCTCCTGTCTAAACTGTCGCACCAACCTACAGAAGAATGAAAAACGAAAACGAGAGAGTCTAGTTGTGCTTACAAATGTTCTTATATGCTCGCCTTTGAATAAAATGGTATTTTGATTAGCTGAAGCACTGGTGCAATGGCGCGTGTACAACGTTACTGCTGCTTTTTTATGTCATCATGGATCTTTTTTAGATATCTTAAAGATATAAAGGAACACAGCAGTCAGCCAGACTAAGAAAAAGAATAGAGAAATTTATTTGCCTAATTTTGGTCTTTATGGGAAATTAGTCATGTAAATATTTTTCAGTTCAGAGATAAAAGATTTGAAGGCAGAATAAAACATAATATACATCTGTCATCCCGCAATGGAGAAAAAAGAAGAAATCTCTCAGGCTTTACGACTCTCATCTACTAAACCGAACTCTTTTGAGTACAGGTTCGTTATTCCTCCAATAAAATTTTGCATTTATTGCATACTCGGTCTTATATGCAAATGCGCTTCTACTTTCCACTCCTCCAGCTCTCTTTAGCCATTGCTTCAAGGCGCGCAGACGCCCAGATATATGCCCGAAAAGTTGCATGCGTCGTAAAAGTCAGCACGGCCCTACTTTCAAAAGCACCATCTCATAAGGTATTCCTGCGTTTCGAAATAGACGCAAGAATCGATCGCCCTTAGTTCTCACCTCTCTGGCTGGCCTACAGAAGAATAATTCATCTCGCATCGACAGTCGTCCTTGAGGCACAGAGAGGCCTGCGGCCTTGGAAGGCGGGAAATGTTTCAACACCAAGAACTCCCTTTTGCGTGATTTCCTTACTTTTACTACACTTCGTCCTTCCCTTCGGGCTTCCTATTTGTATTTATTTCTGCAGTGCCTCCTCTATTCTTTCGTGCTCACTTCTTTCTTCCTTTCTCAATGGTCTCCGTGCAGTCTGATTGAGGCCGCGCCTATTGCCTGAGAGGCCAACAAGAACACGAAATCAGAGGGCCAGGGTAAACCGCACTGCTGACCGATGCTGGGGTCCAGGTTTCCCGCATCTGACACGGCCAAAGGAAAGGGAAGGAGAGTTTCCTGGGATATGGCTTCGCAACGGCTGCGTAATCGAGAACCTTTATGCCTCGCCATTTTTTAGGCCTGATGACGTTTTCTTTTTCCATCCCTGTTTTCCCTTGCGGCAGCGTTTCGTTTTCTTCCGTCTCGTTATTTTTGTTTTCCTGACGTCGCACTTTTTTTCCTGCCCCGATGGCAGAAATATTCTCGCTCTCGTAAAGCTGAGTTAAGTGCAGCTTTCTGACCATTGTCAGGCTGTTTCTTCCGTTGTCGGAGTGGGACTCAGTCTGACGGATTCATTCCTCGAATCCAATAAATTCTGGAAATCCTGGCAGGCTCGCCAAATCGTGATGTAAATTATGGGCCCAGGTCCGTTCAGGAGCTCTGGGCAGATACCAGATCAGGTTCACGGACACACGCACGCTTTTCGTTCCTTGACCATTAACGTATCACGGATCACACACGCATACAGCCTAGCTTAATGTCTAATGGGACATGTCCAAACAAACGTCCTACTTCTGTTTAGTCCGCTCGGGGACTCGACGCCGGTGCAGGCGAGTCCGACGGTGCTAGAAGTCTGGTTGAGGCGAGTCCTACGATGCTCGAAGTCCGGTTGAGGTGACAGACACTGACGGCCGGGGTATGACGCGCGCCGCACGCGGCCGCACTTCACTTCTTCTCGAGCAACCCGCGCACTCGCACACAGGATTGCCATCATGACACTCAGCTCAAAGAATGCATGCCCTCGTTTTGTGCGTTAACTTGTTCTTCCATAGTTCGATGCCTTTTTTTCTTATCTATTTCTCGTTTCACCTATCCGCACAAGAAGACACTCTGACTTCGTTTTCTTTTGATGGCCTGTGCGAGCCTGCGAACTACTCAGAAGCTGCTCGCTCTTTTTTCAAAATGGTTACCTATGCACTAACATGAGGCCGCATTTCTTGAGTTCATGTCGAGTTTCCTGCTATGTTTCACTTTCTTAGTAAAATTTTCGTCTGGGTAGTAATAAACGCAGAAAGAATATTATGTATCGAAATTTTCATATAATAATGATAATATTGAGCGATAGAGAAACCAGAGGTGCTGTACTCATCATTCATCAGCTTTGCTAGGTATGCATAAAGGAACAATTGGTGAAAAGAAACAAAAATTTCCGCTTACTGACGAGGCAGGGCCGCAATCTTCGGGAAATATATATTGTGAGGTTTTGCTTCGATCTGTTCAAATAACGCATGCAGTCAGTTTCACTCACTGCATGGGCCCAACAATCGCATGTAGAAAGCGAGGTTTTGCATACGTTAACCTTTTCTTTTCAGACACAGTCATCGAGCCGTCGTTAAGTGGCACTGCCAATATTAAAGCACTGAGTCAGATTTCAACACCCGCCAGAGGCCTTGCTTTAATCTTTTTTTTTTTTTTTTTTTTGAAATGGAAGCAGAAGCATTTCACGAGATTGATTTCCAGCACTCACATGATGCGAAGAAAATTCGCTTTTATGAAAATTTTACCTACGTATTTATCTTACACGAGAGCTAGCTTATCGTGCACATGGTGCGGGTAAATGGAATCCAGACGTAAAATTTCCCTTGTTGGAGTTATTTTTCGCTGAGTGCTCACCGACAACATTGACGTCTTTCTGTTCACCAATACTGAGAATTGGCCACCTTTCATCACGTTTAACACACCGATTCAGCAGTGCGCATTCCTCCGAGCGCGTGATGGTACTGCCAACCCACCGCTTAGGTTTAACAGCCCAGTTCTCAAACTGGAAAAGGAAGGTAAAGTTCTAGATCTAACTTTAATTGATAATTTTCTCCCGAAGGCTCTAAATGACTCAATTCCCTATGAAGGATTGGGTTCGAGCTTTCCTTTGCTGAGTTACGTGGGAACATATCTGAAATTGCGCTTGAACGGCCGTTCCGCATATCGTAAATACGGACAGAAAATGCTATTGACTGATCGAATAAATAATCAATATTTACTCAGTAGTTAATCTATTAATGTTAAAACTGAGAAGCGGTTCTCCTGGTGCCATTTAGTTGGCCAGAAACAAAGCATCATGTTTAATTATTGGGCACCAATAGGGCGGCTGTTTTTGTTTTAAGCCGTACTCTTTTGCTCATAGCTACTCGTTTAGGCCTAAAACGTGGTTTGTTGGCCTGCCCTTCTTGTCACTAGGATGTCTGGACACACAGTACAATTTTATTTTGAACCATGCTAGCAGTTGCCGATTGTTACGTATCATCAGCAGCAGTGTGACGGCGCCTGCTGTAAGGTAAGTGCCCCTCCCATATATTTCCTTTTAACCCGGTGCTTTGCAGCGGCATCTGCATAATCCCCGCAAATCTCCCGAGCTCGTCCAACCAGCTCATTCCAATTTCATCTTGATTTCGACTGCAATGTCAGCAACTTGCTTTAGCTTCCTCACCCACACTGCCGCTTATTTTCCGTAGTTGACTGTATCGTCCTCAATTAAGGTCGAGGAGTTTTCGCCAGTCTCTACGTTTCATCCTCATATGTAGGGTGGTTTATACTTTTCTGATGAGGAAAAATGGTCAACGGCCTTGCATTGTTTGAGGCCACTTGCCAAATGAGCTCCTCTCTATTCTCATTGTTCTTTAGTTGTACTTCACCCTCACAGTCAATATAAGCGGCCGCCATCAGCCCTACGTAGATGTATTTATTTGTTTACTACCTCTGGCTGCCCGCTAACCAGACAAACTTCTGCTCACTTCCGAGAACATCAAACATTACTTTGATTTTGAGCACAATAACATTTATACACATCATTCTGCTTCGGCTTTTTAAATCACTAATCATCCTTGCAGTTCATCATGAACTGCAAATAATGATTGATGACCTAGACAGGAAAAGTAGAAAGGTAGGCTTGAAAATCAGTATGCAGAAGACTAAGGTAATCTTCAACAGCCTCGCGAAGGAACAGCAGTTTACATTAGGTAGCGAAATACTAGAAGTAGTAGGCGAATATGTCTACTTAGGACAGGTAGTAACCGCAGATCCGGACCATGAAAAGGAAATAACAAGAAGAATAAGATTGGGATGGAGCGCATTTGGCAAGCACTCGCAGATTATGACTAGCAGCTTACCGGTATCGCTCAAGAGGAAAGTATACAACAGTTGCATCTTGCCTGTACTCACCTATGGGGCTGAAACGTGGAGGCCAACCAAGAGAGTTCTACTTAAGTTGAGGACAACCCAGAGGGCTATGGAACAAAAAATGGTAGGGGTAACATTAAGAGATAGAAAGCGTGCAGAGTGGGTCAGAGAAATAACTCAAGTTACCGACATTCTAGTGGAAATTAAGAAGAAAAAATGGACATGGGCAGGACATGTAGTGCGAAGAGAGGATAGCCGATGGTCGCTGAGGGTAACAAACTGGATTCCAAGGGAAGGAAAGCGTAGCAGGGGGCGGCAGAAAGTTAGGTGGGCGGATGAGATTAAGAAGTTCGCAGGGGTCAAGTCGATGCAGCTAGCACAGAACCGGGTTAAGTGGAGAAATATAGGAGTGACCTAGGTATAATCAGGCTGATGATGAAGATGATGATGATGAATCATCCTTGACGATTCTTCTCCAGAATTATTCAGAAAGACAATATTATCGTTAACAGGACATTGGAGGTTTCTAATATATTCCCTATTAAATTTTATCCCCACCTATTCTGAGTCTAGGTATCTGAATAAAACATTCTATATATACAAATATGCGGTGAATAGCATGATATGTATGATTATTCACTAGCTTAGTAAAAAAGCAAGAACTCTAATATAATCGCATAGCTCATTCCTTGCTGGTACAGAGCATTGCGCACGTCTCTTTCTTTAACTATATACACGCGAAAAGTTAAAATGTAAGCAATAAAAATTCCCGTAAATCCCCTCTTTCATTTCTCTGTCTAAGAATTTTCCTCTCCTTTTCACTTGGTTTTAACAGCGGAAGTATCGCAAGTCTTTAGAGCAAAACCTACCAAGCAGAAAAATAGCACCCAGGCCGCTAAGTAAAGCGGTTCAGAGGAAGCTCGCTAAAACGAATTAGGGTTATTACGTTCCTAGAGGTCAGTGGCTCGCTACACTCCCAAAGTGCGTATTAGGGCTTTTAAGAAGATGAAGCCGCACAATAGAAGCAGCATATTTTTTTTTTTCCGCCGTACAAATATACAACGGTGATGCGTTTATCCCTACCTATGTGCACAACTAAATTAAGATAAAAAAAAAAAAAAAACCAAAAGCCAGCAATCGAAACAGCAAAGACACTTGGCCACCGCCAGCACACCAGCGAGAGATTCGCTGCTTTCTTCAATTCGGTTAGTTTTCAGATAGGCCGCGTGAATGCTGCTTTCTTTGTTCCCTTTTCTCGTTTCTGTCGCACGCTCTTGCCTTTTCACCGTCGTTTTACTCTTCTTGCGCAAGAATAACCGCGCTTGCTCTTAGTGAGTTATCTGAGTGCTCAGCAAGCTCCCTCCTTCCCAACTCGATTCTCTGCTGTTTTGTTTTTCCGTCATTTCGTTCTCGATTGATTCCAGGCCGTCGTCGTAAATGTATCTTCTACGTCATCAGTTTTCGTCTTCTTTTTCTTTTTTACTCACAACTTAGCTGTTCCACAAGAAATCGGTCAGGAAGGCGTCTCGTTCCTGCCGTCCCCCGCCGCGCTCTTCATCTCGTTAGTGAGAGGGGAAAGAACGAACAGCAGGTTGAGCTGTCAGCCTCGCGTATACGGCCGCACGCCGGAAATGTGGAACGATCTCTCACCGCATCACCGGCCATGTTGCCCTCCGCGTTCAGACGGCCAGTATAGAAAAAAGACCGCACATCTGAGAACAACAAACAAGAAATGAAAAATAAAAAATAAAAACACAGGAAAGAATGATGCCCGAACAACCACTTACCCGCTAATTGCGTGTCAAGACCAGCGCAGAGCCTGTTGCGGTTCGGCTACATACCGGTGGTGCACGCGCGGGGAAAATGGCTTGAGAGAGAAGCGGCGATGCCAGAATGTGGGAGGGATGTGGGGAGAGCTGGAGCCGCTGATTGTTCGCGATGCAGTTGACTCAAAACTAAGCAGGCGTGTTCTTATGTTTCATATTTTGCTATATGCTGCAGAGTAACAAATTTAGCTCAGGCGAGCCAGAAGCACTCGTTGAGCACTGTGGAGAGTATGGTGTTTAGATATATGTAAATATAAACAGGCAATCTTTTGCGCTGAAGCTGTGCTTTAAGTGGCTCGTTACTGTAATCTCCTGTCGACGAAGAAGAGCATTTCAGTATATTTCCGAGACGCTCGTTTCCAAATACACGTGCTTCAAGCATGCTCTTCGCAGGGAGTGATCGTTACCGGTCTCGACGTATGCATGTCATCTCAATGGCGAGGATTGAAGTAATAAATATAATAATGAGCAGGAAACTACCAGGTAAATGCATCTCAATTGCAATTTTTGTTTTTTACACGAACAGTAAAAAACAGAAATTGGGGCATGAAAGCGCCACGACCTGCTCGTTTTCAAAGATTTGAAGAAGCCACTTGCAATGACAATATACAGCTCGATAAAACACATCGTAGCTCCAGCATTAATGGACGACGATAATCACTGCAAACACAAAGTAATCTGTAGACGCCATATTGAACAGTGAACAATACACAATAGGGGAACAAAATAACGATAAGCAAACCCACAAAAACATTGCAATAACCGTTACAACTGGATAAAATAAATAAATAAGTAATTACATTCAGAGGGAAATATAACTAAGAACATTTGGACAAGAATGACGTAAGCGCCGAATGATGAACGGAAACTCGAAAGTGTTTGTACGGCTACCATCACCATTATTTACTACTGGTATCAGCGCTTGAAAATAAGCACTAAAGGTATTGGAAAAGAAAGAAAGGCAGTAGTTATAATATTTATTAGTTCAATTAAAATAGCACCTAGGTACTTCCAGTGACGTCGTTACCCTCAAGGACACAAGCGCTGTAAGGGCGTCTTGTAGCAAACCAATTAGACCACTTAAATTTGTGTTCACATTGGCGCTTTCAGCATTACTGCTCAGCGTGTTAATTGTGACCGCCAACAGCCATATCGCTTTGTTCAGGTAACAATGACAAATTACCCCGTAAATGAAAAAATAAATCTATTCGATACGCTATCACGTGCTAAGGTTCGGAAGCGAAGAGGAGGAGAAAGAACTGGAAGAAAAAAGGAAGAAGAGAAAGCTGGTGAGCCTTGGACTCACCAGCTTCCCCAGCTGAGAATAAACGCCTTGTTACGTTCTCAGTAAGTAACAGTTTGGTGGAGGTGCGGTGTTCGCTCTATATCAGAAAGCGCTTGTAATTTATTAATTTCATTTATTTCGATAAGTGAATTTTAGATTGATCGATTCTCATCCTGTCCGATTCTGGTTCAATTCCCATCCTGTCCAAGTGTATTAAGTTCTCTTTTCAGTTTGATTGCTTTCCTTTTTTTTACGGGAATTTTCGTAAAAGATTGACTTCCACGGATATCTTTGTAACATGTGAAATCATGAGGTCACGTGGGTTTGGGTGCTTTTTTGTTTTCCTAGACAAACACTGGGTAATGTTGTTGATGTCCCATATAATGTTTACGCCCTGATAGGAGTTTACCGAATTACCTCTTTACCTCTTTGTATTTTCTTTTATTCCGCCTATATGCCCCGCGATTACAGCTAGTGCTCTCTTCATAGACTTGATAAAATGCTGAAAAATTCACCCCTACTAAGCAGCTTGCGACAGAGCTTTGCATTGCTGCTGAATCCTCGTCGCCTGCTGAAAGCGCGTGTTTTTCGGGCGCGTCGGCCGCAGCGCTGTCACTTATCTTCGAATCAGCGGCAAGCAATGCTGTGCTGTGGGAATTGCAGAAGGCGTGGATATGACAGCGGTAACAGCGGTTACCCGTTCGCAGGGGGGGGGGGGGGGGGGGGGGGAGTAATTGCACCGCATTATGGCTAAGAGAATGCGCTGTCGAATGAAGGAATGAATGAATGAATGAATGAATGCCTTTGTATTTAACTTCGTAGGCTTTCATTTACTTGGAATAAAAAGAGGTAGGATAACTATATGCACACCTCGTTGGAAACACCTGGGCCGGACTATTTTTCTGGCGCTCGACAACTTTCGAATTCGCACCTGAGCCTTTAAGTGTTATTTAGAAATTTGCTAAGGTGATGTCGACTAATTATTCATACGGACGAAACAAAAAAACAATACCAATGGGTACTTTTCCTAACAAAGTTTGCGCGATGCAAATTCGGAGGAACGCTTAGGTTATTTTTCTTTTTTTTTTTTTAACGTTGGTCCATCTTAGCTGGTGCACCATGTAAAACTGCAGTTTAAAGAGCACCAAAATGAGAAGCATCAAGGAGGCAATATCTGAGCCCGTGGTCCGGGTTCTTGGATTCCTTTATATCCTCCTAGGCCTAGTGTCGACGACCCCAAGTTCACGGGGATGATGGCGTAATTAGCAGCTTTGCGTACACCGCGCACGTAAGAAACTTTGCACCGTCGTCAAAGCCACAGCCTGCAGCTGCTCTTCCACTTCCCGCAGAGCATTGTCTCTGATGCAGCTAGGGCGCTCTATTCTCCTTGCTTGTTTACGTTTGCGCTAATGCCTAAGTTTTCCCCTCCCACAGCGCGCTCAGTTCCCGTTGGAAGCGGCACCTCGGCCGAGTTCGGTGCTGGGTGGCTCGGCACGACCGGAAGCGATTTATAAGGCCCAGCATGCGGCGGCGAGTGCCTTCAGAAGGCCGGCGGCGACGGCAACGGGAGAGCCGTTAACTTCTCCGCTTCCTTCCTTTCACTCGCTAAAGGAATTCCAGCTAAGGGCCTAAGACGCCCTTTTGCCTGTTCGTGGCAGGCCAGCATCTTTGGAAGAAAAGGAGGAGGAAGAGGAGGATAGAGAAGAAAAGAGAGAAGGAACAAAAATGGGAGAGGAAGGCAAGTGAGAAGGGTGTAGTCTCGGAGTGCCAAAGCAACAAGTTCGCGAAAAGGACCATGAACTGCAGGAGGAAAGACGGCAGCAAGGCAGGAGAAAAAAAAAAAAGAAGTAATGAGCTCTGTCGCAGGCTGCCTAAGCGCCCTCCCCCCCCCCCTTTCTGCTCTCCGTCACTTTTCTCTCTTCTCCAGCATCCCGCTCATCTCGTGGTCTCTCCTCCTGCAGCATCGCACTGTTTGCCTCGCCTCCTTCGGCGATGTTTTGACTCGCCGCGCGTGCGCGCCGCGCGCGCTGTTGAGTCTCAAGCGGGTTAATGAGGCACCGCGCCTCCGTTCGTGCTTGCACTTCTCCCCTTCAGCCGCAGCCCTAGAAGGGAAACTACGGCGCGCACAAGCAGCATCTTACCGCAAAGTTCGCTTCGCGCGTTAAACATTTTGTATTGAGTTATTTTTAAAAGTGTCATTCTATACTTCCTAGAGTGTGCCTTTTGAGCTAGTCACAGGAAATAATCGGGGTACCGTGCATACATGGCAAAATTACTTTTAAAAAGGATTTAACTTACATTACTAATTCCTTTCCTGAAGATTGTAGAAAAGTAATTAAATTACGGTACTCATTACTTCTCCCAAAAAGGAATTAAATTACATTACAATTACTTTTACTGAGTAATTCAATTACTTTTAAATTACTTTCTAGTTTCCATCCATGCAAAAACTAAGTAAACCTAGTAAAAAAAAAACTTGTTCTCCTGACGCGAAGCACACACATTCTTTCCGCCAAATTCCGTCCTTTCCTATAGCACTTGCCATAACAAAAACAAGATCAGAGCAAAAACCGGAGCAGACCAGACGCACTTCAGTAAAAGTAATTTCGAAAGGAATTAATTACTTTTGGTGCGAAATTACTACCAAAATTAATTCATTACATTATTACATTACCAAACGGAAAACGTAATTAATTACATTACAAATTACCAAAAAATGTAATTAAATTGCAGTAATTTCAATACTGTAATTCAATTACTGCCATGTCTGGTACCGTGTGTGCACCCCGGTTGCATAGTTTCGCGGTGTCTTTGTCGAAGAAAGAGGTATTGGAAACGAGCTCCGATTCGAGTGCTTACTGCAAATAACTTTGTGACACTGAATAGCAAACACAAGAAGTCAAATTTGCTACTGATTCTTTGGAATAGCTAGGAAGAAGCAAGCCTCGTGTCTTCAGTGCTTAATTTTCAATGCAGCGTATGTTTAAACAAAGGAAACCTGCGCCATTCGGCGCACTGCATGAAAAAGAGAAATGCAAGAAACAACGGGTTCTTGGCATCGTTCCGAACGTTGTTTTATTCAGCAAGCTGGCATCGAACACAACGTGCTACTCTCAAGCCTTGTCGCTGGTCGATAATATGGTGAATTGAAATAGAGGTAAGAAATGGAGATATCAAGGTAGTGGTGAGAAATAATTGCAACCATTCAACTCTCCGTGGTCGGAATCCATATGCAGTTGTCGATTAAATTGTTGCCTATGGCCAACAACAGGCTGACATGAATATCGGATTATAAAGTACTGTTTCAGCCAAACCCCTCCGCGGTGTTTCAGTGATTAAGGCACTCATCTACTCATCCCGTGGATGCATACTCGATCTTTCTTTGGCGGCCGCGTTTCGACGGGGCCGAAACGAAAGGCAGCCGGGGACTGTGCGATATTAGTGCACGTCAAACAAGGTCGAAGTTTTCACGGTGTCAGTCGTAGCCTGGACTGCTACAAAGCATTAAAGGTTGTAAGCTAAAACAACCATTCTTCCCTTAACGTATTTTCATACAGACACCATCAGGCGCTCAGTGGAAGAAAATGCTTAAAAGGTGCATTTCGATTTGTTCATCATGTTGAATAACCCACAGTTTATTTTGGAGTCAGAATAAAAGTGAAAAAATAATTATTTTATATTTCGAAATCATGAGGGATTCTGTTCGGGGCTATCGTCCCGGCAAATTCCAAAGCCACCCAATAAATATCGCTTGACATACATCAGCCCCCTCGGACGACGCCTTCTTAGCACGTATCTTTAACTAAACAGAGCTTTCCCAGTAAGCCTCACTTTCGTCGCCAATGTCTCCCGATATCCAGCGCGCAGCCCCTCCTTCCTCTGAACATCTCCTTCAATGGCCAGTCACAGGAATCAGCGGCTGCGTCCAGCTCTTGTCCGGCCGCCCGGCGCGATGACGATCGTTCCCCGAGAGACCGGTCCAAGCTGTGGTATAGCTACCCAGGCTAATGGCCGCCCTGCTCAGCACCGCCGCGCCGGAAGGGACACACCACCACGCGCTCCGTAGACCGCTTCGCTAATGGGGGGGCTTCTTCCTTCTACCGCCGTCGTCGATGCCACCATTGCCACAGCTCTGCCTGTTTTGCGACGCTGGCACACGACTTCTTCGAGGAGTGCCAAGGGCCTGTATCTGTGCCCAGCACTTGTGCTCGTGCCTCGTTCCCGCTCAATGGTTTCCTGTTGGGAGACGCTGCCGCCTGTCTCTTACATAACTGGCTTCCCTTACCCCCCCCCCCCCCCCTCACTTTGTTGCTACACTCCTCCGCCCTCTTATCTCGGTATCTTGCCTTTGATTAACGGTGGCCGCTCGGATGGTCGTCTATTGGACGTCCCTTCTGGAGAAGAGTGCGCGTTGACGGGAGGAGACCACCATCGTCGAGGAGTGCCGATAGAAAACGTAGCTACAGTATTATTTACAACATGGTCGTAATTACGGGACCTCTACGTTACGGCCTCTCTGGCGTACGAGGACGCCGCACTTGTTTTCTTTCTTTCTCTCTCTCTCTCTCGAACAATATTGCATATTTCCTTTTCCAAGTTCGGGTTTTACGTTAGTGAGAGGGCTACATGGAATACTGCTTCCTACTTCATAACGTTAACACAAGAACTTAAAATCAGGAATGCTCTGGTATAATGTGAATTATTACGGGGCACCTATGCATAAGTGCTACGAGTACCTCCATCAGAGATGAATTCTTTAAAGCTGTTAGTCTTATTGCGATGGATACAAATTTTGCTGAGGCGTTTAATATTCAGTTTTAAGCGTATGACACTGCAATAATAATTGTTCCTTTTAGCGGCTCCCTCTGTGGATCTATATTCGCGTACTGCAAAATGCACTTTGCGACATGCTTACGCAGGGCTCCCTCTATTTCTTTTATTATCGTACGCATGCAAAACTGATTAGCCTGCAGCGTGCCTTCTTCGGGAAGTCACGGGATCGACTCTCATTTACGCCTGCCGTTCTCAAAAAATCCACCCGAGTAGACAGCTCCTTCCAACTCAACCATGTCACGTGGTCTCGTGACGTCACACAGCCCGCCGATCAATCAGTGCCCTTCCACGCTACAGCCGGCTACCAGCGGCCGAGAGACACGCTCTTGCTTTTTCGCTCCCATTGCTGACATCGCCGACGTTGTATTTCCTGCATAACGGAGCGTTCAAACGCAATAAAAATTCTACGTATGTCTCGCCCTGTATCCGTCAGGGCATTCTGCCCTACTGCGTTTTCGAAATGACAAAACCGCCAGCTCCTTACTCCCACGCTTTTCGGCCCAGTCACAAGTCGTGCAAGAAACGACCCCAGAAGGGTAGGTGTTGCTCATTACCATTTCCCAAATACCAGAGCGCTGACGGAATCTGTCGGGCCACCCCACGTGTTACGGGCAGCGCGAACGAACCAAGACAGCGTCAGCCTCCTTCTTACGACGGACAAGGAATAAATAATATAAGCGAGAGATATCCACACACGAGCCTTCTCCTCGGCTTCAGCACGGATGCGCGTTGAAAGGATTCTCGGCGCATACCTCGACCCACCACCAGTCGACGGCTTTTCATCGCTCGCATTAATATACGAGAGCCTCACGAGGCGGCGGCGTCCAGCTGAGAGCCCAGCTGACGCGGACAGACACGCCGAAAGGGCGCCGCTCCGATCTGGACAGCGCTGCGGCGCCTATATTGGCCCGTCTGCCGCGGCTGTCGCCCACTGTCGGACAGTGCGCCTGGGGTGAGAGAGAGAGAAATTGGACGAAGAGGAGGGAACAGATATGTGCTACACCGCGGTACAGGCACGCACGCAGCTCAAGCGATGCCACTGCGTCTTCGCTGAGCTCTTGAAGGACAGATGGACCTGAGGAAAGAAACAAAGCGAGCTTCAAGCCAAGCCGTTCTATCCTGCTTATCCAAGAAGGCGAGCGCCGACCGAAACGTATTTGTTTCTTACGGCACGCGGTAGAAACGTAGAGAAAATGTTCCTGCGTGCTGAATAATATCATGAGGACGTTGAAAATTGTCAAGCTAATGCTACGAGTGAGACAGCATCGAAGGTGCTAGATAGTAGCTGGTGACAGTAATCGCTAAGTAACTTTATTTGGCCAGTTTTAACGTTTTGTGACAGAATGGTTTATATACTGATTAATTTATTCCGACAGGAATGAGAATTTGCGTGTCATCCAGCTGAATTCCAAAGAAATTACTACGCGCGCGCTGCTGTACTCCTTTGACGTGAATAAATGCACGTATCCGGTTTTGCGTTGTGCTTTTGACATCTCAGAACCAAATAGACATACCATAACAGCACGACGCCATAAAAGCAAATGCATGAAATATTAAGTGAGCAAATATTAGACGAACTGTAAAACACAACGTCAGGACCACCTTCCAAATGTGCAAATGCAGAAAAAGAAACGTAAAAAAGTACAGTTCGAGGCAAATAACCTTACGAAAGTAACTTTCTTGAAGCTTGTGCACGTCTTTTCTTCTTTTGCGTGTGATGCTTAAACAGTGCGTGGTAAGCAATGCTCCACCAAAAATGGTTTGCCGAAGCTCTTTTTTTTTATCTATGTATTGCACGCACTTCTTTGACACTAACAGGAACAGGATCAGGAACAGTTTCGCGCTAAGAGGCCGCATGCCTGGTCGGGCAGCGCAGCATGCCATATGATATATAAAAAAAAAAAAAAAACACTAGCCGCGTTTTAATAGCTCCTGCGGTGACAAATTACAGGAGACAATGTACCTAAGCGACGACAAGGTGCAACCGAATTGATAAGCAGACTCAAGCAATGTGGGAAAGTCCGTTTTTTTCTGCATTACTTCGTTACATCTTAAGCACTCGCACGTAGTCAGGCATGCTGAGTCACAAATGTTTTCAATATACAGCCTAAGTATCACTTGTTTGACACATTATTCCACAAATATTAGTAAATACCTATTGTATTAGCTATTAGCGTTCGTCTGAATTCATGCATTGTTTCCGTTACTATCTTCTTTTTTCGCGCATTTCTTTTTTTTTTATGTCGTTCAGCTGTGTTTATATTACACATAGTGCAGCAAAATGTCCGTACCCACGAATGTCAGAGATAAGAAATTGGGGTGCTTTTCGCATTGTTTTGCTATAAATGGGTGTGGAACTGCAATGAACAACCATACAACGCTTCTGTTATAACATATGTCACAAAGCTCCAATTATTGTATTCCTAAACGTGACAACCAAGATAAAAAGGGGGGTATTCAGGCTTTAGCTGCTATCACATTACAATCAGAGACAATTTGAGTGTTTAAAATAAAAACTGCAGACTGTTTCTAGCATGGATATCGCTGCAAATATACGAAGAAATGCTCCTAAGCACGCCTACGTAACACGGAAAGCTAACGGCTGCTTTACGATACGACCGAACAAACGCGCGAAGTGCTGGTCGGTGCAGAAGCAGGCATGGATCCATTCTGATCAAATATTAAGCATGTCGTGCACTCATGCATTGAAATGCGTGACAAGTCAGGTTGTGTCTTTCCTTCTGGAAGGCATTGATGGCGGCGTCAGTCACTTAATTGTCTCAATTAGACACACTTTGATGCGGATACCCGGCGGTGGTTGCCCTCTTCGACGGAATGAGCCGAGTAGATTTGTCACTGTCACAGCCAATTAAGCAGTTTGTGTCGCTCACGGAGGGACATGCGTGCGGTCTCTCCTACCTCATCCCCTGTAATTAGTAGTATATCGTTGTCCTGCTCCTCCAACCTAAGAAGACCTGGCGGAAGAGATGGATGGGGTAGGCCATTTTAAAACGCTAGGGTTCCGGTTTTTTCTTATGGTTCTTTCATTCGCTGGTCACACTCTGTCTGCAGCAACCTGGCGTCGCATTGCTCTTTTTTTCCATCCTTCTTTGTACGATTGGGAGATGAGCAGGTTTCTTTGTTCTTGTCGATGGTGCTGCTTCTGACTTGTTAAATATGAGAAATTCTGCGTTCTTGATCCAGAGCACTTACCCCCCCCCCCCCCCACTCCCCCCCCCCTTTTTTTTTTACGTGCAATACGATGCAGAAACATGAGGTGGAACTATTTACTTTGTGTAATTAATGACCGAGTGCTACTAACCAGTGGAAAATGATCAGCATATGCCTTTTAGAGATATGCTAGCGAATAGAAACCAGCAAGCAAACATGTTTGCTTCGAGCTACATCCTGAGCAGTGTTTTGATTGGTCAAATCCTTTCGTGCCCAAAATAGACTGATGATCGGATGGCGCTTTAGTTACCGTCACGTCTGCCGATATCTTCGGCGAGCGAGCGAGGCAAGCCGCTCACAAACATATACCGCTCGAACATGTTTCTTCTGATCTCATCAGCGAGTCCCTATCCGCGAAGACTTTAACGAGAGAAAGCAAAATAACAAGCAAGAAAACGGTCGCTATATCACCTCGTCTGCCATAAGGTGCAATGTCATTCCATTCAATGAAAAGTTGTTTAGAGTAAGGCCTTGATATGAACCTGTTGGTTCATCGCTATCCACGGATGATTGACCCAAATCGATGGAATGGGAAACAAAAAAGAAATGCGCAACACAGCGTGATGTGTTTGTGCTCAGCACCGTCTCCGCGTTTCTGGCCGCTGGGATAATGGCGGACCGCGGATACCCTGATTTGTTTTTCATCATCTTAAAGCTCACGACTCGCCGCAGTTATGCAACGTGTCCTGCAACGCGCAGCTAAGGCAGGCCTTATAGGGATCGAGAAGAGCTGAGACGTGGCCGTTTCCTCTGTCATTATGTGAGTTCACTTTCTTTTCACACGCTCCACGGCGCTGTTAAAATTTTTTCTTGAAACGATTTGGCGCGGTAGCATTACAGATCGAGCTAAAAATCGAACTCGCCCGGTCAAAATAAACGCGAAGAAGTGCTCGATGGAGAGGTCGATCTGACCGCGTGACGAAATAATGCAATTTACCGCTCCACTGGCTAGCTAATTATCGCATTATCCAACCAACGCTGGCTGCTGTGGCTTCCCTCCTAGTAAACGCATTTGTGCCGCCACATTCGCGCTCAATGAATTCTTTTGCTTCTATTTATTTATTTACATGATACTGCAGACCTCTTTGGTCCAAGCAGGACAACAAAATCCGTGTAAAGAAGAAATAACAAAGGAAAGGAGAAATTTTTGCGTGTCATGCACAGATACACTTATACAAATAACCTGGAAGCATGAATTGGTACAGATAGCCATTTTGATTATGTCGCCATCAAAAAAATATAAAAAGAAAAAGAAAAGAAAGAAAGAAAGAAAGAAAAAAGAGACAATAACTCTCTCAGAGGTCAAAAACATTGCGACAACCAGACAAAAGCTCTCTCAGTGGTCAAAAACATTGCCAATGGCTTCCCTGAATTTTTCACAAGTGAAACTCTCCCCGGGCAGTACATTCCAGTCCCCGATTGTTCGTAGAAAAAAGGAGAATTTGTGGATGCTGGTTCTGGCGAAATGGGGAGTTAAGCTATAGTTGTGTGTGTGTGTGTGTCTTGTTTTTCGAGTGAGGGATGGTGTGACATAAAGTGTGGCCGATATTCCGAGCTTTCCATGAATTAGGGAGTGTAAAAATTCTAATTTTGCTATCTTTCTTCGGGTACAGAGCTGTTTTATTTTGTTTGTTTCCATAAGGAAAGATGGAGAATCAGAATTTCGGTATTTGTTATAGATGAAGCGTACGGCCCGCCTTTGAACGTTTTCTACCCGCGCGATGTCTTTTTTCGTGTGAGGGTTCCACACTACGGCAGCGTACTCGAGGTTTGGCCGAATAATAGATTCATAAGCTAATTTTTTTACGTTACTTGGTGCACCTTTCATCTTGTGTCCTAAAAAACCCAGATTTTTCATTGCAAAGGAAGTTATATGGGAAATGTGATCACTCCATGTTAGCTGGTCATTAATTATTACGCCTAAATACTTGTATTTATTTACTTTAGTCACATGTATATTTTTAAGGGTGTAGACAAAGTCCAGAGGCATCTTCTTTCCCGTAATACGCATAAATACGGTTTTCTCAAGGTTCAGTGACATTCCCCATTGGTTACACCAACACGCAACATCATTTAAAGCTGTATTAAGCAGGGCTTGATCTGAACCAGGGCGAATTTCTTTAAATAGCATACAATCATCAGCAAAAAGGTTAAGTTTAACATTTTTATCAATAAAAGAGACCAAATGATTTATATAAATCAAAAACAATAAAGGACCCAACACACTCCCTTGCGGAACACCGGAGGTAACATCAAGTGGGGGGGAACAGAATCCGTCAATCTCCACATACTGTGTTCTCTGTTTTAAGTAAGCAGAAATCCAGTTGATGAGTTGTGCAGGCACTCCAATTGTATTAAGCTTCAGAAGTAGTTTATTATGCAGAACCTTATCGAAAGCCTTGCTGAAATCGAGGTATATGACGTCAACTTGTCCGGATTTCTCTAGTATTTCGCTAAAGGTGTGAATGGCTGTAATTAATTACGTGACAGTTGAAAATTTCTTTCTGAAGCCATGCTGGCATGAACTTGGCCGGCCTACGTGTGGCTGTTTTTAATTTCGCAACATTTTCTGCGATAATGAAGCCTCCCCACTTCCAACGAAAAGAAACTTGGAGATTGAAGTTCGCGGATACAGACTTTTGAGGACCTTTGATTTTCGTTTAAGCCCGACGAGATGAAAGCGTGTGAACTGAGTAAGAATATTCAAAGTACGGGCTCGATTTTACGTACCTTAGACTGATATAATTGTTGATTTATTGCCAACGGCATGCCACGGCGCAATGTGATTATCAGTACACTACTATTATCTATATCAGCATTCGGCCAAGCATGCGTGTCCCTAGTGAGTCGGCCCCGCCAAGAAATCGTTATTTTTTTGTTGGGACGCGTTATATAAGTAGTGCTCTGTGCAACGCACAGTCAGGCACATGCAGGGACGGGAAAATCGTTACATCACTCATAAGCATAGAAACAGAGTGTTGGAGGTAGCTATTCGCTCGATCCGGTCTCTACACGTGCGTGTAGCTCTGGGAACTACCCAACTCATCTGTCAGCGCTTGGCGACGACGAATAAAGCTTCGGCAATATGCTGATGACATCACAGTACGGAGCACTCACCAAGATCTGCTCACTCAGAAGACTGCCCTTCAATCAGGTTTAGACATTACCTCTGATTACGCTTGTTCCATTGCCCTTCAGCTTTCCGTGTGTAAAACTACATACACGTGCGTCGCTAACCGCTGGCGACGCCGTAAACTTACTGCAAATCCAATTCGTCTCTGACTATCAGGCACGCCTCTACAGGAAAGTCCGAGCGTAAAAATTCTGGGCTTAACGATTCACCAATCAGGATCAGCGACTGCTTGGCTTTCTCAGGCAAAAAAGCAAGCTATTCAGACTATGGTTTGATTAGAAGAATTGCTCCGAAAACGGCTGGCACTGGCTCGTCTGTTGCACGCCAGTTGGTGAGGGTGGTGCTGCAGCCACGTATTGTTTATCAAGCGCGGTGCCAACCTCTTACAAGAGCACGATGGGACCGCCTCGAAGCTGTGAACCGAGAAGCTATGAGAACCATTACATGCCTTCCACGAATCACTCCGGTCGTAGCATTACAGGAGAATGCGCAGCTCAACACGTGTTCATCGATGAGCTGGTGAAGCAGCGCCCTGATGCGCGTAGACGTAAAGCCTCTTTATCACATTCGATGCAAGCACTGAGGGTTTATACAACTTCACACACTATGCTTCAGCCACCTGCGCCAGTTCTCCCTCCCTGGACGTTTGTGCAGTTAGGCGACAACAAGCCAAAAGATAACCGTAGACCAACGTCTGGCAACACGGCATCGTCCCTTCGCCAGAGATTTGAAGAGCAAGATGCTCACCTGCCTCAAGGATCCATTGTATTGTACTTGGATGCAAGCATAGAAGGCTGTGAAGCAAAAACAGCAATCTACTGCCCGTGGTCACCTAGCCTGAATCAGACCTTTACGTTTAAACTTTCGGAACAACCTACATCTTTCTGCGCTGAGCTCATGGCAGTTCAGGAGGCACTCTGCACCGTGGTCACCATTACTATTCTCTCTACGGCTCACGTTGCCATCCACACTGACGCACTTCAAGCGGTACGTTTGCTCCGACGTGTCAGCCGTTGCCCAAAAGTATGTCAAGACATTCACCAGCTTGCGGTACGCATCCCGCAGTCAGTACATATTGAGTGGGTCCCACGGGACCTTCTGCCTTCCCAAAGTCAAGCAGATTTAGCGACACGCCTCGTGATCCAAGACTCATCATTACCACGGCTCCTTGGTGTAGACGACGCTACCCTCCTTTTATCAAGAAAGGAACACCTCCGGCGCCGCACACGTGGTCTTATCCCTCCGTGTGCGGTATCCCTCCCCCGCGGTCTCACCCGTGCAGAGGAGGTTGCCCTTAGGACGACCCGGGGCGGGGTTGCCCTAACACCAGCTGTCACTCTGACGAGGTCTCACTTTCGATACTTATATCCCCGCCCAGGGTGTCCGATATGTAAAGACGAAAATGTTGAAGCCGACATTCATCATTTGCTGTGGGTCTTCCCAGCTCTGAAACCGACAAGAATCCGGCACTTGACGATAGGTGGCCTTTCAGCAAGCAATCCTGCCTAATATCTCGCTTGGACGCAGGGACCGCATCATCGCTCACGGTCGTACTTCATCAAATTAGCAACCTTTTTCCATTAATTTAATCATTAGCTCATTCTTCATCTCATACTCTACTGATGTCCTGAGGCAATAAATATCGTTAAAAAAAATCTTCGGCAAGTCTCCACCATGTGCAAAGTTCTAATTAGTCGTTAATTATACATTATTGAGATTAAAAGATAGCCGGACACTCATCACCACCTCCCGTGGTGTTGTTTCAGCCCGGCTACATAGCCAAGGAAACTTTCGTTTCTTCTCTCCCAACACCTTTTGCTTTCCCTGGCATTGCGTCTGTTTATTTCTCCGACAGACATAAATCTTGTTGGGAAACGCAGACCTAGACCGCGCGCTGCGCAGTCAGTGAATGCAATGCTCGACGCGTCTATGGAGCGCAAGAAAAATCGTGCGTGCTTCCTTGGCGCAGCAGAAGGAAGGCCACCGCTTTCGGCAAGCTATTTTGAGGGTGGCTGACTGATGCCGATGGAACGGGAACTGCTCGCATTTGCTTGCATTGGATGGTGAAAAGGAGAAGGAAGGAACCACAAACACAAACAACGAAAAGGTAAGCATCGAAGAACGTAAGGAAAGCCTCGAAGACGAAACGTCGCCGACAGTTACCCGGCGCTGAAAGCTGTTTGAAAGGGAGGGCGCAAAAGAGAAAAAAATCAATTCGGCGCCCATTTTTCAATCGAAGATCAATACGTTTTCAGTTCTCTCCCCGCTGTCGTCGCATCCTTTACTCTTTGGCCGCAGGAGATTTCATCGAGCCCTCCCGAAACGCATCACCGGAGCACGCAGTGAGACGTTTGTTTACAAGACGTAGTGCACGAAAGGAGCAAGCTTTGAAAGGATGATTTAGACGACACGGTGTGTTTAAGGCATCATATACGTACAACAAGGAGCAAAAAAAAAAATCGTTATATAAATAAACACGGGCCGCATACCACAGAATTCACTGCACCTGACAAGAAGCTTAAAATGCAAACATTGTTTGTGTGAGAGGGCTAGGCGGGTAATTTTCGCTCTGCATGGCACACTCTTCACTCCAGACTCCTCTCGTTACGAACCCAGCACGAAGTCCCGGAAGCAAGGCGATGAGCTCCTGGCAGCGTTCACTGCTTATACAGCTCAATGCAAACCATTCTCTATGAAGAACAATTCGCAGAAGCCGAAGAACAAGGCAATAAACTTGAAACACGTGCATTTTTATCCATTCCCCTTCCTGTTGACCAAGCCAATCTCTCAGGGTAGGTACCGCATTCATTTAGGCACGGAATATCTTGGAACATCCTCTACTCACTCAGAAACCAATTTGTCTTCATGAAGGTGCATTTTAGCCAACTTTCATCGCCGCATGCCTCGTGTTCGCTTTTTCAGGTTGCCTTCATGCATGTTTGCGTTTACCGCATTGGAGTTTGCTCTTTCAGTCTTTCCACGACTGATCTGCAGCCGAGGTGTGATGCGTTTATGCTGCGATTACATTACTTGCTCCGTTTGTTTATCTGCATGCTTCCTTGCTCGCTTCTTTGATCTTTTCATTCGATGCGAAATTAAGTTTTGCCATAATGTAACTCGTGCTGTATGCTTCCAGCTGTCCAACGACAGCATTTTAAATTTGTTCCTTGCTTTCTGCAATTTCTCTTTGCGCGAAGCGTGAGAAGTGAACAGCGCTTTATATATCCTACAACTTTTGCTCAAGCTGAGCATGAATTGTTTAAGTGGCACCCTTTTTTATGTTTACTGCAATTCTGAAGAACAAAGCTTTACGCGTAATGAGGACTGCTGCAAAATATAAAAATGGACGGGTGACCAGAGAAGTTTTCGAAACATTTAAATCATAAAAAAGTTCAAGTTTCTCGCTGCTGAGAGACGCGGTCAGGCACTGACAAGTGCACTGTAGTGTTTGGGCAGGGGAAGTTCAAAGCACCCCTTTTATTTCCCTGCTCTACGCTTGCAGTACCCAGTATATTCCAAATCCAATATTCCAATCTATTTCCAAATGAAATAGCAGCCCATCCCTCATGTAATACGTACCCACTTCTGGGGCATTTGAGGCATTGATAATAAATAAACAAATAATAAATAGGAATTGTTCGAATTATTGTCTATTTTCTGTTCAGCACCTTAAAATAAAGGTGCGCTAACAAAATACAAAGGGATAGCATAACAGACCTGGCGGATGGCTGATGTTCTTTGAGACTAGGATTTCTCTCCTATAGGAGAGAACAGGAGAGCTTCTTTCGAACCTGCTGAATGCGTATATATCTCCTGCAGGTTTGAAAGGAGTTTGTCCAGTACTTGCGTGTACGTTTGACCGCGCAACCTTTAGCCATGAATGACATCACTGAACAAGATTATATGTCCTTTTTAGGATTGTATACGTAAGGCAAGGCAAGTATTTCATAAAATCATTTGAGAAATGCGGCTTCAAATGAATTTCGTGCCCTGTTGTAAGTGCACCGTTATTTCAACTCTGAAATTTTTTCTTAAATCCCCTTCTCCATGTCTCCTTTTCTCCTCCCTTCTCTCAGGGGTAATTGACAGACGCCAATGAACACATTCATTAGCATAAAGGCTTTTAACGCTCACGCAATAATAGCGTGCTGTGGAACTTCCCAAGCCTGGCTTTCTGATCACTTGAGCACCCTTATCGTGCGCTTGGAATTTGACGACGATTGTCTCTGGTAGTACTTTCTACAATCCGCAATACGCAGGCGCCCCCGCTTTTTCCGTTACTCCGTACTTCTAGCTCACTGAAGCTGTTCTTAGCCTCGGACAGTAAGAAACCTCCGCCAGCATATATTTATGTACATATATATATATATATATATATATATATATATATATATATATATATATATATATATATATATATATATATATATATATATATATATATATATATATATATATTTTATATACCTAAAGTAAGTTTCAAGCAGGTCAATGTCCCTAACCACATTCGTTTCTTCCCTTAGCCACGATGGAACAACAATGCTACAACCACTACACCCTCGGAATATTTCTTCGCCATCGTGGCTGATCAGACGAAGCCGACCCAACGCAAGTAATTATCCTTGCGTACAGTAACTATGGTCAGGTACCCATTAATTTGTGTCCTCTCTGCATATTTAGATAGGCATCGCACTGAAACATTTGTTAGATCTGCCCGCAAAAGCATTGCTACTTCCGTGTACAGCTTCCATTTAAGGGCTTTGTTAGCATTCCATCTGCATGCCCGCATAAATTCCAGGAATGGGATATGAGAGGTTGTGAAGGGCGATCGTTCAAGCAGCTCCCATACTGATATATAGCGCAACAGTCTTCTGAGTACAGGCAAATCGTTCTTCTTCTATTGATCCCGAAGCGCCGATGAAAGGGGACTAAGCGAGTGCGTACAATAAGTCCAAATATTTAACCGAGCTAACAAATTGCCTTTCTCAACTACATTGCCGGTAGGCGGCATATATTTATTATTATTTTTCACATTTGTTTATTTTTCTTCGAACATGTATAACCTGACTGTTGTTAACTAAACTATACAGCTGAAAGCCGCACAACATTGTGCACTCTGTATAACCAGGAGAAATGTCTTGCCTGAAAACACTAAAACTACCATTGTTGAATCGAAGGAACTGTTTCGATGGGGTCGTAGAGGTGCTTGGCGCATCGCTGACGCAACAATTTTTGCGCCCCTGCATTAGAGCTTTAAACGAAGAAACAAGTATACATAAGTGCGTAAAATAGCAAATAAATGCACAAACACAGCGGATACGTTATAGGAGTGCAAGTCGCAGAGCACAGGCAGGAGAGTTCTTTCGTCTCGTTTTCCTCACATTTCCCCATCGCCGGCATTATTTGCACGTTCTTTGTTCACACTGCATTGCATGAATACATCGTCTACATACGACCGTTAACCATTTGCCTTTCCGACAACGTCACTGGTCTGCACTATAGGATGCTATCGTTTGACATTAATATATTTGGCTGTTGGGTTTCATTGGCAGTCATGATTGTTCACCGCGCACTTATTACGCGACGTTGTCGTGTCTAAGAGAAGACTGCTTAATGGTCGAGGCACATATGTTAAAAGATTAACGGAAAATTTTCATGATAACAGCTGCAGCTTGTTTTAATTCACTGCCCCTGCATCATATTCAGGGTACCAATTTTCGAAAAGTACGCCTGTTTATATGCGACCGATTTCAGAACACAGTCTGGTCTTAGATATACCGAGCTAGAGAATTATAGCTGCTGAAACACCATAGGCATTCCCAGTTACTAACACTACTCACAACTCCAGACATTTTGGTCACTGTCGTCATATCCGCTTTGCCTGGACAAAGAAGGAGGCTACAGACTCGTAGTCGAAAGGAAGGCTGCCGAGGTTCATCTAATAAGCCACTCATCCTAGCCACTCACGGAAGTAACACGACATTCCTCTCTTATCCCTGCAGGGTTCTGCAGGGCACAGTCTTTGGGACGCTACAGCGTCCGCAGCGTTGACATTATTCAATAATAGAGCACAATCTAATTATAATCCTCTGGGAGCAGCGCAAACACCACGAAGAGCTCGACGCGGCCTTCGATTGCGTGTTGGCTTAAGTGCGGCCTTCCTGTTGCTTAGCTGTGCAGAGTTTTCGTCACCGCCGGGCACTGCAGCGGCCACTTCGCTCTCCCGAGAAGATGTCCGCTTTGTATTCGACCTTATCTTGCTTTGTTCCAATACCAATGTTATATATCTGATGAGGTTGAACGCTCACTCGAGTTTAGCAAATATTAATTTTTCCTACCCCCGTTAACTATCTATAGCTAAGCTTGCACTCACTGGGAAGTTTTTGCGGTGTACACCACAGAGCATTTCGTTAGTTTGGACATGCAACATGAGGTAAGGTGTTTAATAATATACACCTACAACCCTTCCTTTTAAATATTCGCGCATTATTTTTTTTTATCGTTTCTGAGTGGGTAAACAATATTTCGCAAACGTTAAATCTTCAATAGCGCTGAACTGTACAGTTTCATGACGTAGTGCTACATACTAAATTAAATATCATTGCAACTGTTTGGAAACCTGCCCAGCGGAGCCCCCTTCTGCGCTGAGTATTTTGTATCAAACCGCGAAATGATATGAAGTACTGCTGCTAGAGTCACTCGTTTTTTACGCATGGCTGAGTCAATGAGTTTTTGATTATTCCATTGAATTTTGCTAAATGTATTAAATAACTTATTATCAAAAAATAAATTAAAGAAGAAAGAACACAATTTCAATACAGAGAATTGTAAAGTCTGGAAAAAGATATAGAGTATCCTTTGTGGATAACAATTCATCAAAAACAAATAACTACTGGATCACTCATTTGAATTTTTTCACAAATGCTGTAGTTCATTGGTACGCAGAACCGAACAAATGCGTTGGCGTGAAGTCTATGGAGAAGTTATTTATACAGTACAGCCAGCTATGCAAATCATCACCCGGGAAAACTCAAATAATTGCACACAATTAACATCACAACTATTCGAGCTATAAAAGTTTTCTATTCTTGTTTACACATATTTAAACCCCGAGAGAGAAATATTTACGATAGGTAAGGAGCATATTGCTTGCACAGCTATTACTAAACAAATCAGAATATTTCAGCGTCGGAAACGTAACTCATTCGTCCAATAACGTGCTGCGGGATGCCTCAGTTACTGCAACAATAGGGCGCACTGACAACTCCAGCCAATCATTGTTCTCAGTAAAAATTGGTTCTGTGGCTCTTTGTAGACTTCCTGGCATTTTTATTCCGGTAGCAAAGAAGAGGCATCTAATGTTCAGATGATTCGGATTAACAACCTTCCCACCAGCCAAATCTTACTCATGGCATCCTTACCGAAAGGAATGGCGGCGAGCGTTGCGAAATAATTGGCGGTATAGCTTAGCCTCGGAGATCCGCGCTTAAAGATCGATGTCGAAGCGTGAGTTTAATTTGCAATGTAATCTATATTTCGAATGTGACACTTCAAATGTACGAAAACGACATACTAGAAGTTGATGATGAAGCCATATGATGTCACGAGGTCACACTAGATGCCGAAAACCTTGACCGCTTTGTTGTAAAATTGTGAATTCATTGGTAATATTTCCGCGTTCAGGAATTTAGTGCTGAATACTTTAATATGCTACATTTTCTCACGTTGTGCACGCTTTCAATAATTGGAGTGTTTTTGAATTTGGTATATTGTGACTGCAATTTTATTGTTACATTTCAAGCGGACTCTCGCTCGATGACTCGATTGGGAAGTGGACAGAAATTTTTTTAATCATGCAGCTGAAATCTGGCGAAGCCTTTTTAGTGCACTTGGTCAGCATTACTCGGCAACAAGTTCTCTTGGCGAAGCCATCAAATCAATATGCGCACAGCTTGTGCAACAAATCACATCGCCAAGTACTTCGGCGTCAGGTGCACATGACCTCATGGTGCGTTGCTTTCCCGGTGGCTCCGTCAGATCTTGAAATAAACCAGTCAAAAGACGAAGGACAAAGAGGGAGACGAAGCACACACATCGAGTGTACCTTTCCTAGGAGACTGATCTGTTTTAAATAAACCACAGTTGTTAGTGCCCCAGCTGACCCAAGTTTCAGCTCTGTGGCTCCTTCAGCGCTTTCACTTCACCGCTGGTGTCGCTGGCACCATCTATGGCAGCTCCTTATACCAAGGCATCACCAGAAACATTTTGACCAAGAGAACTGCATCTGGGTCAACTACTATACTTATTGTTAAGAACTGGCACTTGTTTTACACATATGCCGTAAACACCGAGTATTACATGCATATGATGTTGAATAAGTGGAGTCGTGGACTGTTGCGCCTCTGTAGCTCTGGCTCCATCTCCAAGAGATGTCGCGGAGTATATTGCTCTCATTTGTGCTAAAACTAAAACACTCCACTAATAGCTTATATGAAATCTGTCGAATCGCGTAACATTTGAACCTACTTAATTACATTTTCTGGCTCTGTAGCATATGAGGCGCCGCTGTAAATTGAGTGGACGTCTTTGTTGTTTTACGCCAAAGCACACGGGTATGCTCCATTCAATAGTAACTGAGCTTCTCTTTCGCTTCGTGTAACCCTTTCCTACGTGTAAGGTAACCAACCACCCGGCAATCCTGCTAGCCTCGCCACATAAACCAGTTATTTCAACTTAAGTCATTTCCCACATGGCGCGATTGTGCTGAGCAATTATGTGTGAGCGCGTGTCCTCCGCCCTTCTTGTCCGATGCCATTATTCCTAGTGGTTCATGTATGATCATGGAAAGCCAGCTAGCCCAATAGCAAGTTTTGAAATTTGCTCCGGCTTTCCTTTCTCAAAACCAACCTTCTCTTTTGGATTTCCTGCTCCACCATGGTGGCGCAGTGGTTAAGATTCCCGACTACTGTGCCTGAGTACTCAGGTTTGAAAACTACTGCCGGCGGCGTTTCGATGGAGGCGAAACGGAGAGAGGATCGTGTGCTGCGCGATATCAGTGCACGTTAAAGATCCCTGGGCGCCCGAAGTTACTCCGTAGCCCTTCACTACGGTTTCTTTCTCTCTTTTCACTTTCACTGCCACTCTCCTCCTTTCTGTTACGGCGCGGTTCAGGTGTTAACTGTAGTAGTGTGACAGATGCTGCGCCTTTCCTTTTCTGCAAAAAAAAAAAAAATCATTTTAGATTTCCTTCTGCTGCATCGTTCTTTGAGTACATTTCTTTAAAGGAACCTTGACCATACTCGACTGAACCTACAGAATATTTACATGGATCGTGTTATTCTGGCTATATGAAGCGCACAGCCAATGTTCGAGTGATCTTCCTTCGAAAAGCAGCTATTCGCAGAGCATTCGCTCGCGCATTCTGTTGACGAAACGGGCGAGCACACGGGTAAGTGGCGGCGCGTAGTGATCCCGACCAATGACGCCGTCAGAGAGCGCTCTGCCGGTCGGCCTCGGGCAGCAGCCGGAGCCAGAGTCGCCACCTCCTGGCCGTAATAGTGGACCGCGAGAAGCCGCGCGCGCAGACGTCCGTCGATCTCCATCCAGTGCGCGCGCACAGCTTTCTCTGCTTTTAAACCCGCGGCGGATTCGACGTGCTGCACGTTCGCTCGCTTTGTGGAGGAGTGCGTTTTGTACCTTTCGCGTGCTTGTGGATGACTTCCCTCTCCATACTCCCGCGGGCAAGCGGGAAGACTCGGCATCTCTCCATCGCCTGCACTCGTCAGCAGTGATGGATATGCCTTCCGAGATCACGTGCATCGTCCGGATTCGTCAAGCCTCGTAACAGCCAGGTGGACGTCGGTCGTGGCACTGTAAGTTGGGCGGTGCGACCAAGCGAATCGAGTTTCCTGAGCTGTGCTGCTACTGATCTCGAGATGTTGGTGTTCGGTATTGTGATGTCCATTTTTACGCGGAATCCACAGACCTGTAGCAGGGCCTTATGTAAACTTTCTATACTGAGGGACAAGAATATAACGCATTCAGTATGCAGCCTCAAGGAGGTGTTTGCTATGTACCACATCTTTCCAGAGCATGGTAGATGTTATTTTGGCCACTCGCCATGCGTTAATTGTGCGTTACTTTCTATACATTAACTACGCAATGCCAAATAGTAAATAAATGAGTTATGACACAGTTCTGCGACATCGCCAAATCACACAATCACCTGCAAGCAATTGCGCTGAAACTCAGTCGCTGTTGATAAGGACTTAGTTTGCAGCAGAATCTTGCCAGTATGTCTTCTTCCCCCCCCCCCCCCCCTCCCTCAAAGTAAGATAACTCAATAAAAATCGCAAGGCTTATATTGGTAGGATATCAGACAGAACATCGCCTTGAATACGTTGTTCGGGCTTGTGCATTTCGCTAACCTCTCCATTTCGCTAACCTCTCGACCAATTAAAGCAGCAGCCAGCTCGACTGCAATGACGATCAAAGCTCCATACATCGAGCCAACAGCCAGTAATGTAAATATGATAGTGACTGGGCGCAATGGTATTTAATTTTGCAGGGTAGAGTAAGACATGTAAAATAATCTGGCTATCCTTATTTCGCAGCTTCTCAGTTGGACGATCTTATTTAAGGTTCCAAAACACTATGAACTATTTCAAATAGTCGTTTTCAGAAAGAAAGTTATCCAGCAAACCATTCACTCTCACTGAGTGTGGCAAAAAAAAAAAAAAAAAAAAAAACTTGCATATTCAAATGCCACGACGCAGAAAACCGGTGTGTTGTCTTTCACTGCTTTTATGTCAATCAACAGCTTAGAGAACGGGAAATATTAACCTAGTTTCACCCTGTCAAATTACGCCCATATGTGTTAATGCGCAGGTATGGAAACAAAACTCACTGCATTCTAAAATAGTGGAACAGTAAAACATAATTCGAGTTTCTTTTTTTCCCACATGATCAAGTGTTTGAATTTTCTGCCACAGATACTTGCGTAGGTTTTTGAGTGCACTGAGGTATCTGCGTCACTAAGAAAATAAAATTCCGGCAGTAGGTCTCTGCACTTTGCTCACTATTATTCATGAATTAATGGCCATAGACAGGCATTGCCTAATCAGCAACCCCACCACTCTTACCAGCGCTTTCCTTCTACTACCGTCCTATGTTGGATCCACTGCACCAAAGCAGTCGCTTCGCTATGCTAGAGGCGCCCGTCGTAAGAATCGAATGATTAAAACAGTAATTTGTTAGGGAGGTCATTGCGACGTACACACTGTAAGCGCACTTAAAAGTATTCATTAAATTGCGTTCGGCGCAAAAGCTTTAAGTATACTCTAACTTAAAACAGCTAAAGCTCTCGACTTGTTGTAATTGATCAGAACTTGGAGGACAATAGGACTTATGCGGCACTAAATTTCCTGTCTTTAGCTAGAATTTTGCCGTGGTCATATTACATGTGGCGTAAGTAGAGCGCACGTGCGTGATTAGTCAAAGAGCCCAGGCCGTTCGCTAAGCAGTCGCTCGTTAACAGGCAACGGAATGCGCGGCGCAAGCGACTGACATATAGTCGACAAAGTTCAAACCGGCCGTGCAGCTTTTTATATGTAGAACACCACTACCTAACTTACAGCTCATCTTTATAGCTTGAGAAACAAAAGGCTAATAATGGGGCTTTTGCAACCGCTACAGACGACGGACAAAGAAAATAACAAAACGATCCAGCTATCAATTTTATCCTCTATCTTTTGGTTCTGGTTTTTTTTATCAGAATACTCGCACTGACAAACTATCATATCCCTCTTTTTTTTTTTTTTCGCGACGTTACTACTTATACTTCGTTTCTTTATTTTTTTTATCAGCTCTGGCCCATATAAAGTGCACCCAAAAAGCCATAACAAGTGTGCGTGAGCCGCGCGGATGTTCCCTGAGAAACTCGGGACCGTGCAGCGTAACGGATATTTGAAAGCACGCTTGTTTGGCCAGTTGGTTGCAATCCACGGTGAAAGATTCGGAGGACAAAAAGGACGAAGGCACAAGCCCAAGGAACAAATAAGAGAGGACAGCATCTGCCCCGCCTTGTTTCTTGCACTTGTGCCTTCGTCTATTTTGTGCTGTGAATTTTTTCACCGCACTTCTTTTACTTTGTTCCCTTATGACGTTTATCTTCCTTATTACTTTGTTTATCTACCTCTTTAATTTCTTGCTCAGCGACATATGATGACTTTCAGTTGACTGTTTAGATGATAACACGTCAGTTTAAGAAACCATCACCTGCCTTGACTCTACTAGCGTTTTGGTCCTACTGGGCTGGACTGTCGAATTTCGCTCGCCGGTATAAAAGCTATTCTTATATTTTTTTTTTATTGCATACACATTTTGCCTTATGTGTTTATAGCTCACTACACACCAGTGCACACATAAAACACATATTTCGAAGTTAATAATGACCTTAATGACTTCAGGCAATAATACGTGAGATGCTCTTGATCAGCAGTGAGCGAATGAACGAAATATGCAAATAAGGAATTTCTGCTGCTCCATGCCGGGCAATTTCCGAAAAACCATTGCTAAAAATGAGGCACTTGGGCACGCAGAACGGTCCGGTGATGCAAATTAATGACCTACCCAATATCAGGTTCGAAGTTACGTGCACAAAGGTGTACAGTTGGTCATGACTCTGAAGGAAAAGCTCGTGCCCAAGGCTTCAGATATGCGAAACCGCTTCGAATTTGTAAATTAGACCGAAATCGGAAACTTCTTGCAGAGTTATACTTTCTTATAACATTATGCACTGTCAACAGTTTTACCTTGCTGCCTTTTGCGCTTGTTATCAAGCAATACTGAAAAAACTCACAGATCACCCCACTTGACGCTTCTTGAATCTGGTAAAAAACAGTGTATCTTGCACTCAGGAAGGCTTATCTGCATGCAGGCGGGTGAATTGATACCTCTTTCTTGCATAAACCGTCGATCGTTCCTTACATTTTTAAAGTTTCAAAGAAATTGAGAAAGAACACAACACTAGAGCCACACATATCTGCTTTCGCATCATCAGAAACGGGGAGACATTAGTTAAAACACAAAAACATCCTTTTTAAAGACGGAGGTGCTTTTACGCCTCCGAAACATCAGTCAGTATGCAGTCGCAATAAACGAAGAAACGTATCAGCGCTTTTCGCAGTATAGTTTTCAAAGCACTTCAATGAGGCGGCGAATTATATTTGTGGAGAGCATGACCTGGTACACCTCGCATCACATTACTGTATAAACTCCTTGGTTAACAGGGTTCAATGCGACTCATGCAAACACCGTAGTGGAGGGCCCCAGAAAGTTAGACCACCTGCTATATTTAACGCACACGGACATTCCACAGTACATGGTCACTTCCCTTTTCGTCTCAATCGAAAAGCGGCCCCCGCAACCAGGTTGAAACCCGCGTCCTTGGATTCACCAGTCGAGTGCTTTAACCACTGAGTCACCGCGGTGGGTTATGAGTGCATTATGCACTCATAACATTGCATTGAGCATAACATTGTGCATTAATCTCTCCGGTCACCGATTTTTCTTAAATACACAAGGATGTTTAATTTACCGGTTCAACCGCGTGTGTAGGGGAGTGGTTCGCCGCCGAGTTGGTTAAACATGTTTAAAAAAGTGTGCGTAGTGCTACTTGCAAACTTTAACCTCACGGGCATTTTTTTTTCCACATAAGGTAGAGCAGATTGCAACAAATAAATTTATCAGGCTTATGCAATCTCGCTCACTTAATTGTTTTATACCTTCGGAATACAGCGCTTCTCACGATTTCTAGCCTTCCACATGCATTTCGCTCCACATTTTGTTTCTGCCATGGCGAAGTACAGGACAGTCACTGTTTAGACCATACAGGCCCTATGGTCGTATACGTCGCATACCCTCGTCTCCCTTTACGTGCGCGCACTAAGAATATGTCCCCGGAGGGCTCCAATTTCCCCAGTACAGAAACCGAAAAATAGAAAAGGGCTTCGTTCCTCTGTGCTCTCTGCCGCAAAGCTGAGTTTTTGCTGCTTCGTCTTTCTTTGGAAGACCCAGAAGTCTGTCCGACGAACAGCGGGTGCGGCCTTGGCAGCAGGAGATCTTCGAAATGCCAACTGTTGGAAAAAAAAACAACTTCACACCTCCCGGCCGACCCGCTCCGCATCCCACGCCTTTCGAGCTTTTCCTGCGTGCCGTTGAATGGCTGGCGATTTGAGGCGCTCGCGGTATTCCCAGGATGCGGCGCAACTCATGCTCCTGGCAGCTGCAAGCATCCATTTCCCCATTTTTCTTTCCTTTTTATTCTTTCCTTTTTATTCTCTCTCTTTCTCTCTCGCCTCTGCATGATCTGTGGTTGTAAACTAGCTTCGCGACGCCACTATTTTCGCTTCGCCGAGAGGCGGGAATGCGACTTTGTCCGCGTGTTTTATGCGCACTTTTCTTTTCTTGCTCTCTGTTATGTAGTTTACCGTATCAGCTAGAACGTTTTCCTCAAGAATTACATTTCTGCGTACGGCTTCCTTAGTACCAATTACTTTTTTTTTTATCCCGAGAGCCAGAATTTTCGTCTTTCCGTAAAAAAAAACCTTTTCAAATGAAAAACGAAAATGGGACACAAAAACCAGTTCTGTCTCTCACGCCGTGTCAAAGTTTCCCCGGTTCCTGCAGCGGAATGTAAAATTAAACAAACGCGAGCGAAAAGAAAAATGCGTGTGTGGTTCGACTTTAGATAACTTCGGGAGTCGCCGACGTATAGTGGTTTGTTATTTCCACCTCCCTGGACTCTGTCGAAAGGTGCCTGCAGAGTTGCTTGCTTTTTTTTAAACGCCCTTATCGTCTCCGCACCCGCTAGAGCGCGATCCTTCTTTTCAAAAATGTCATCTAGGCTGGCGTTGTTGTTTTGTCGTGTCTTTAAATTTTTTTCCCCTCTTTCGTACGTTACCATTGAAAGGTTTGTGCTTTCGCGAACAATCTGTGCCCGCCGAAGAAGAGTCTCTCGAGGTTGTACTTATTCAAATCTTCCACTTCTTAACGCCGGTCAATCCGGCGCTCTGCAGATCTTCATACACATTGTGAGTCCTCCTAGAAGATGAAAGGAGTCTTTCGACTTGCGTACATCGAGCGGAGCTGCTTTGCTTTTCAGCGCATCGAAGAGGTGAGCGGCAAAGGTGGCTGCGGGTTTATAAATGATTGCCCAAATACTGGATATGCCCTGGGACGCATAAAACATCATTTCCAATGGTTTTGTTGCCTTTAAAGACTGTGGCGCGCCGACCTGTGGTATCGATTCTACCTCAGCAAAAATAAAAAAATAAATAAAAGACAACAGAAGGCCAGAAAGAGCAAGCACACAGCATTGAAGCTTCACAATCAAAGTAAGGCGCGAAACTTAACATCATGAGATTTTTCAGAACTTAGAGATCCAAACTAGTCTAACGGGAGGGAAGGGGGGGGGGGGGGGGGGGGGCAGAATTTGGCGGTATAACGCCATCGGTGTTTCTTTATTTCATTTTAGTTATTGTACTTAATCATGACCAGCCAATGACTGTACCAATAATGTTTTTGTTTACCTCAGTCGCGACATAAACATGCGGGCAGACCTATGCCATTCGATGGTTTCCGTGGCAAGGGCCAGTACATGTCACTGGGTAGCCTGTGGATCTTTTTTGACATAATACAATGAAGGTATTGCTTTTCCGTAATTTTTGGGAACTGATGGCTAAATGGAACGAAACGTCAGCCTAATGATGTGCATTTACCTTTCTTTTACCTGTAACTCGTCTTGCAAAAGTACTTCAAGATGAAACATCTTCCAATAAATTGCCATACCATGCTAGACCAGCCGTTTGAAGTAGATTTATCGAATTTCCCTTCCTAGTATTTTAGGGCTTTGCATTGAAAAATGTATCACTGCCATGGTTTCAATCAGTGCTATTAAAATATTTACTGTTCATTAATTGATCTACATTGTGCACACGCGCCTTCCTCTTACCAGTCCGCCCCACGAAATTACGTTAAATCAGGTCGCAATCACGTATTCAGCGCCTTGACTTTTATTATATTCCCTTGTATTTTGTCTGCGATTCAAAAACAGTTGATCTTGGATATATCGAACTCGATGGAGATGGTTGAATATTTAGATATATCGATAATTCGATATTTAAAACATGCCTTCAGATGAGCTTCTCAGTAACCCAGTATCGTTATTTCGGTGTACCCGCACGTGGCCAGCTTCTGGCAGCGATTTGCTGCCCGCCGGCATATTGGCAGCCCACCGGTCGGCGCGGGTGCGGCAACTCTTGAGATTAGCGTGCGAACCTCTGGGCCGAGCGTCACGCCAGGCGTCGAAAAGAGGGCTCATCTCTACATGCCGCGCCGTGAACGCGAGCGCGCTCCAAATATTTGATAGGAAAAGATCGGAATGTCGGAACTCGCGCTGCTCCCACCTCACGCGTAGAACCGCGTGGCACAAGTGTCTTTGGGCCGAGTTGGGGTTCCAGTCTATACTGCTTCGGACGGCGCTTTGTGAAAAGCCGCTACTCGTCATAAGAGGTCTGATTCTGTTACTAATAACGCATAAAGGCAATAATGAGACAGCTAAATTAGTTTACATTTCATTGTCTCATCTCACTTTAGCAGCGCAGCAGGCCACGTGAAAGACGCCGCAATCTTTCGATCAGCAAGGCTGGCTTCACCGCAGAAACGAAAAGCACCGAACCTCTGCTTCTTCACATGACATTTATGTCGCTTTGGAAACAGGCTCGGCGTTCGAATCGTCAACAGGTTTCCCAGCGTGAGCGATGCCAGTAGGCATCCAAGGCTGCGCAGGCCGCCGCCCACTCGACTTCGTGCACGAAAGTGATCGTTGCAGCCATTAGGAGAAGCGCTCCACGCAGGGGCACTGCGCGCAGTTCGATATATCGGATGTTCCGAACGCCTCGAGATCGGTAAACGCAAACCCTCTTCCTATACTTTTGGATGGGGTTTTCAAATGAATATTCGGAGAGTTCGATATAAGCAATAATTCAATATATTGGGGATCGACTGTAGAACTATAGCCTAGTTTTCAGTAAATATTTACTTCGTTTTCTTCCTTTTTAATTTCCCTTTCGATTTTAGCGTCAAAAACAAATACAAACCCAATAATTTAAGCTGTTGTCTGACACAAACATCCCCTTGTTCTGAGCTCTTCTCACAGGGTAGCCGTTTTCTTGGAATACCCTTGCCAATGGTCATACATATTTCGCGTCCACGTAAAGCGATCTCTCACGCAAAGGGTTGTGTTCTGTATAATGCAAAGCTCATTTTGCTAAATGAAAATTTATTAATAAATAAATAAATTGGCAAATCATGCCCTCCGCTCACCGTCGAATTGTCGATAGAGGTCAGTGAGACTTACTCATAGGTAACATCTGCACTGGAGCGCGGCCTTTTCAGTCTAGGCCAGTTGCATGTCATCTCACTGCAGAATAATCCACTGTGACGTCACTAAGTCACTGAATACGGATGTTACAATGTGCACGTAAGACAGAAGTCCAACGAGTACGCAATGATGACCGGAGCTCACACACAAATAATAATTCCTTAATGCTGTTGAGCCTCAGATTCATGCTTTATTTTGGTAAGAATGCATCACCATTACCTCGTATTTGTTTGCTCTGCCCTTCCGACGCAGAATGTGAAAAACAAAGAAACTACTGTTACAACCAAGAACATCACAATATTCATAAATATAGGTAAGCATCGCTACAATGCAGCTGAGAAGCCGCTGAAATGCCCCCTTCATGCCAGCTTCTTTGTTAAGGCTACATTAGCACTAGCCGCAAATTTGGTTTTTTACGAGTCTAGGAACGCAAAATAATTTTATCGACATCGCTTTTCTTGCATGCTATAAAAAATTCAATGAAATAAAAGTATTTATTTATTTGAGGCATTCTTTCAGACACAGTTGGTCTTTGATGACAGGGCAAAAGGCAGATACTCTCTGCCTGACGAGAGTCCTGTCACCCATACACAAGACGGCAAGCACAAGTGATAGATTAAATTCTTATACAAGTGCTAATGAAAACATAAACACAATTACACAAGTTTTCTCACACGTATACATTTGTGGCATTTTAAGACGACGGAAAATACTCAAGGAATTGAAAGCGACAGCATGTAAATTTTGAAGGACTTTTTAAAGCTCCCAGGCGATCTAAATTGCTGCATGGTATCTAGGAAAAATGGGTGGGTGTTGAGAAAGTTAGGGATTAAGTACATCAGTGCTTGGGTACCATAACTCTTCCTTACAGCAGGCAGTTTGAAAAAGCTATCTCTCATGTCCTACCATGTATTACTGGGAAAGCGCAAGCTGGATATGCTAGATGGATCTAGTATAGTCGGTTTCTGATATATGTAGCAAGTTTCATCTGGTATAATTGGTTAACTTTAAGAACGTTGTGCCTTAGAAACACCGGGGCTGTGTGTTGCAGCCGCTCGAGGTTTTCAATGCAGCGCATGGCTCAGTTCTGGAGAACAATCAGTCGATCAATGTTAGTCTTAGTGGTAATTAGAAGGTATGTGGAGTACGACCGTCTTTACGCCACAGTGAGTGCAGTCGCTAACGACTGTACTGAGTTCACGACGTGGCAGTATACTTCCACGCAGGTCTTGCACCAGAAACATTCAAGGTCACTGTTTATTAAAGAAGAGGGTCTTCTGGGTCATGCGCGATCCGTTTCTGTTGGAGATTACACATCCCGAAATGCAATGCCCAGGTCGTTCAACGTACTTCGAAAGCGTTCTATTTCTGGCTCTGCGCTAGATGGCCAGATTTATGCCTGTCTCAGCTTCCAGATTTAGCGCAAAGCGTAAAATGGCCGCTATACATCAAAGCCAAAGCCTGATACTTGGCTCATGATAGGCGCGGACAGGAAGGGGGCAAACACCTCATGCGAGCTTGTGACGCAACCATAAATTAAAATATATTTATAATACCTGCTAGGTACCATTTTCCCACTCGTCTTCGAAGCGGCTTTGCAATTTACAGCAGAGACCCATGTGTGAGGCACAAAAAGCCGATTCAAGCACCGAACCACCTTTCGCCTGTGGCACGCCATTCTATCGTACAGCATCACTAATGGATCTCCATATGGCGACAGATTTCCCTTTTTTTTTTTTCGCATCTAAATGGGCACGCAAATGTTGATCGTGCAGCATTTCTGGCGGTGTCATACCTTTTCGCTTCCTAATTGGCGTACATTTGCAAGTGTAGTTAGCGATAGGGATTTCAACTGACGACCCATGCACCTCTAATTGTATGCCTTAAACAGCTCAGTACGCCACGTGGCCTAGCGCAGCGGACGTTTTTAGAGGAGGAGCAGGAGTGGACAGGGCGTCGTCAGAGAAGCAGAGACACTGCAGAGGGCATCGCGCTAGTGGTCGCGTGGTGGCGCTCGTCACAGAATGAAGCGTGGGAACGCCCCAACGCATCGCGCTAGCGGGCTGTCACATTCCTACACATGGGCGGTGTTATGTTGTCTCTGCTAAATTATGCTCACTCTTTTTAAATAAAGTATAGTTGACTATAATCGTAGGCAGGCAAGTTATCTGTGTTGAAGCGACGTGTTAAAATTGGGTTGTTTTTTTCTTCGTTTTTTTCACAGAAGCTGGTTTTAATGTCTTTACCGTTTATCACGTCACGATAGAGCCAATGTTTGTGGTATTTTTATACCTCTTCGCATGACAACCTTTTCTGCGTGTGAATTTGGTTCCTACAAGGTTATTCCGTTAGTCAGACCGGTCCATTACAAAAGAACCGACCGCATCAGCGACTTCTTGTCTGGAGAATCTGCCTACTGTCGACCATGCAGGACGGTTGTACCACAAGCTTATTTGCTGACCTGAACAGTTAACACAACTGCCACCAGCTACGCTAGCAACCTTTTTGTTTTCTTACCCATTGTCTTCGCCCAGGCGGCAAGCACGCATTCCGGGCAACGCACCACTTCGCCAGTATCCTTTTTCGACTCCCTTTTCACGCTCAGTTGAAAGGCTTACATTCTTCTCTTCTTTCCATCTTACAATCGCGGGAATCTTTGCAGCGGCAATTCGTCTCATTACAACCAATGACGAAACCGTCATTCGCCGGTGTTTCCATGCATCCAGAGCGAGATTGCCGCAAAGTATTTGCTTGCAGCCTAAGCCGGACTTAGGCTACGTCTTTTTTCCGGAGGCTATTTGCAGTTTGCACAGAAACTGCGCAACAAGCTGAACGGGAGATCGATACAAGCAGGACGTTTTGTGCACCCGTAGCTTGCTACCGCAATGAATTTATTGCAGTGAGCTGAGCTTCATGTTCCCTCTTTTCCTTCCCAACTGATCTTGCATTTCCTCTCCCTCCTTCGTACGCCCTCTCTGTCATTCTTGAGAACATACACAGCGTTAAAACGTCGCTGAATATTGTATAGTTAAATGCCTAGCTAAAGACCCCTCTCAATCCCCGATTGGTAATCATAATCTCGGCTGGAGGGAGTTTAAACTGCATAATAAAGAAATGTAAATAAAAATACTCTATGAACGATACTCCTCTCCACTCATTTTCAGCTCAAAGCGGCCGTTAACTTCTATATCGCGGCGCGTTAAACAACTCTTTCAACCGGGATATTAGTAAAGAAAATAACACGAGATTAACGTAGGCTTATAAACGCAAAACGCTGCGAGTCGGATTAACAGGAGCTTTGTGAAAACCGGGAGTCTGCGACTGATCGTACCCAAACGCGCGTGCCTATATGAATACTCCCGTTTTGAATTCGTTACGCAGCCATCTTTGCGAAACAAAATTTAGAAAAGCAACGCAAAGGAAGCGGAAACCCGCTCTGGGCTTTCCCAAGAATAGAAATTATCGACACGCGAGCAGCCGCGCCGCTGTGCAGTTTTTCTTTTTCTCAATTAATTATGAGCTTAAACGCGAGAAATGGCCAGGAAAGGCGGCGGGCGGAGGGAGGAATAATCAACGTGAGCGCACATTTGCACAAACAAGCCTTTATCCGTCGTTTTCTTTCTGTTTCGCTTTTGGCGCCCACAAATCAAAAAACCACCACCACCGCCAGCACCGCTGCAGTTCGGGAGAGGAGGACGACGTCGAAGTCCAGCACAGCGACGACGACGGGTCTGTCGGTGATAACGGAGCGCTAGTGCGGGCCCCGGTTCATTACAAGGATGGTGAGACGCGTCGTTAGTCCGAGACCCCGCGAGCGCAGTGTCTTGCACAGTGGGCGCAGTGTCTCGCGTTTGTGCGCGCCGAATACATTACGCGCCGGAACGGCGGAGGGAGGAGACTCCCCTCAGCTCCCCACTTCCCCCGAGCCTGTAATTAGGCGTGAACCGAAAAACGTCCCGATGTTAGTGTATGCGGGAGAGGAGCAAAAGCAATGTGGATGAGGAGGAGAAGGTCAATTTATGGCCTGCACTGGTGACTTTTTTTTTTTTTTTTGCCTCCTCCTCCTTCTAACGGTGCGCGGTCACTCTTGCGCTTGTTATATAGTATGCGCTGCTGATAAGAGACGGCTGCTCTGGATGCACCGCAAACGACAACCATCAGTATGGGCGCAAGGCGCTTGGACAGTTCATGCCCGGTGTTCGCGGAAATATCCGGCTGTGAATGAGTCGCAAGCGGTTATTCGTAGCGGGCGTTGCTTTCTGCCCGAATGCTCACATGCACCATTACGCTGGTTAACGTTAGTTTAATACTTAAACTCGTCATGCTTTCGTGGGTTTTGTGCATGCGTCGTTAATTATGGTGCACAATTTAGTCATGGCTACCCAAACCGTAAATGAGCAAATACATTTGCGATAAATATATGACATTAAAACTTTTCGCTAAATACATATCTTCCATTGCACGAATGCCACGTCATGAAGCGCGGCGCATATGTCATCCAGATGAATGCACACACTGTATGTGGTCAGTCCCGTTGAAACACAAGCGACATGATTGGGTATCTCGCGTGCGAACGTTTCTGTTCAGGCGAAAAAAACCACCACCCTGAGAATAAAGTCACCACTTCTTTTACTCAAAGTATGCTCATTTTTTTTCCTTTGCTCCAGATCGAAGAAAACAGGGTTGCTGTCTGCGGCTGTTAAAATGCAGTCCGTATTTTAGCGGAATATTACAAGAATAGCAGCTCGCACTCCCCTCTGTACTTACAAAAGTGCATCTGCAGATGGTAGTCTTTATACACCTTTGGTTCCGGTCAGCGTTCTCTGCCCTGGGTTGCACCCTTGAGACAACTAATAAGTGTTCCAGCAAGAGTTACAGCACTCTCTACTCATAGGTCTGAGTTGTCGCGCCACGTTCTGAACTTCTATATTAAGCATGAGCAATAAAGACGGCTCAGTACAAATGAGGAGAAATAGTAGGACTAGCTGGCAGAAATTTAATAACATGCGCTGTATTAGCTTAATCATTCTTCGTGCTTTTATTGTCTCGTCTGTGCGACCTTTGCGCACTACACCCCAAATAAAGCTCCGTATGCCCGCCAAAACAGAAATGCAACAAAGTGAACCATAAATTAGTGCCACGGCTGTCGCTTATCGCTATATTTCTAACCGCGGCTACGCTTACGACAGGAACATTACATTACAATTCTATTTTGCGACATAGACGAATAGGCGGCTCAATAGCGGTGTGCTTTTGGAATCGCGGGACTGAGGTCGTGACTTGAATACAAATGGCATTCGCAAGCGGACACTGTTTTCGAAATGGCGGGAACACAGGGCTTAAAGCGCTCCGTGACATTTGGCCGAAAATCGCGAAGCCTCCGTCTATATGGCTGGATTACAAGCACAGGGAAAATGGAAGGGAATAGGGACGAGTTACGTCTCAGTTTAATCCTGCTCAGACTTCCCGCGTAAAGGGTTTACTTAGAACCAACACCAGGAGGAGCCTTTACAATACTCTCACATTTTGCTCCCTTATTTTGCTTCGCTTTTTCCTTTCAGGGAGGGCACTCGCAACAGACAATCTAAAGGAAGCGAAGCCACATCGAGATTCCAAGTGCACATTTTGCCCATAAGCTTTCCCCCAGTCGGACGCTGACCGTTTTCTCTCATACCGCGTCACGTCACGTTTCGCTTCTGTCAAAGAGAGCAGAATCGAATCTATCGTCTCCGGCAGAAACGAAGTGAATGGTAGGGAGAAAAAAAAGCAGACTTCGCCTCCACCTTTTAACGATGCGTGTTCGCGTGTGGGGTCGTAGCGACAAAGCGATTTGGTACTTGTTTTGTTTTGTTTTTTCATATCAGAACGTGTAGAAAGCAGAATGAAAGGCTAAAGAAGAGCAAAAGAAATGTTTTCAGTAGGAAGCACACACTACAAATACGAAATACATTCTGCATACTACGAGTATCCTCTCACTGGCTGCACTATGCCAGCACATGTTGCGCGTTCTTAAGCCTTGTTTTTAAATAGCTGCATGTAATTAGTAATACAACAATCGAAACTAAGTAATATCCTAGCTATCTTCATTTCTCTCAATGAGAAGATGCTCATGGATCGGTATATCGAAGGAGCTGCCAGTTAAAAAACAAGGAAGCAGTGATTGTGTTAGTACGAATTTACGTGACTGCAGAATAAAAGGCGCTTACGGTGAAAGAGTGCCTGGGTGACTTTGTCATCTCCTTGTATGCGTGTGAAATAAATACGCTTTGGGCTGGACGAAAATGTTAGTATTAATGACAAAAAAAAAATAACAGATGTATTTCTAACAAAACTTAAAATCAAATTCCGAACATCCACTGCTCGGATTAACAAAAGTTAATGAGGCAACTGTGGCGTTTTTCGAACTCTCTGAATTTTATTGAAACTTGCGCAATACGTTCGTCTCAGTTTTCCGGTTATTTGCACGAAATTTTGCAGCGCTGCAATTCTTTGTTGCAGCGCAATATAATTTTTAAAATTCCCAAAATTCCTGACACAAGTCGAGGATATTTCTGCGAGCAACCTTGAGCCGGGGCGTAACTGAATGGACAACCGTCTGTATCTGCTCTGCGTTTACTGTGGGACAAAATTTTACGCTTGTTTTCGGTCATTTCAGAGAAATAGTGACACTAGACGTTACTTACAATTGCCAGTTTAGCTATAACACGAGCACGATTGTTTTTACGGTCGCACAAGTAGCGTAGTATGTCACGACGTCATATGTTCACCAAAACGTGCTTTTGGTTTCATCGACATTGCTCCTGAAATTACTTCGACTTAATGTCTTGAAAAACGTTTTTTTTTTTTTTTTGCTCCGCGAAGAGGGGATTTTAAGGAACTTAAGATTATTCCGAAACCAAAATGTTGATAAAATCCATGGTGTCGCCCTTCGAAATAAACGGCACATGAGAATCTTAATGTCGCTCATTCCTCGAAAACGCCGCTTCATTCCCGCTTATCTCCGTACTTCAGCCTGTACGGTCGGTACAGCATGGATAATCAAATAATCAGCATGACTTTTATTCAGCTTTTTTGTTTTCTACTTCTAGTCTATTGAAATTACAATAGCGCACAATTTCCGAAGAAATGCACGTTTTCCACGCATCCCTAGCATTGATGAGGACGCTATATACTCCGTCCTTTCTAAGACAGCTCGGGTTGCCGCGGTGGTTGAAAACACGTCTTTCAAAACGCCTACGCTCGCCTAACGTGGGCGCTTTGAATGAATAAGGGTGTTTGCAGTGAACAAAGTTTTCCTGCTTTTCCTCCTGAACGCACAGGGATACCGGACGGAGTCGTCCCTTTACCTTATGCCTGTAGTGATCGAGCTTAGATAGGCTGTGTGGGTGGCAAACGTCGGCACTGACCTTTGCTGCTTTCTCTAAATATCACAGCGCACGTGTATAAGGGGTCTGTTTTATTTTGTTGGCCCAATGAGCGTTCATTGCCGTTTCATAACCATCTCCCATCTCCCAGACCCCTATCTGCTTATTTTATCACTAGCAGCACTGCAAACTATGTCGGATCACAGCAGCAACAACAACTTCAATAGAGCGTCTCATCACTACACAAGACTCTTTTATAATCTAATCCGTGCTAGATTTGGTAATATAGTTGGTACGTGTGCAAGTATGGCAAAAGTAACCACTTTTTATAACCATCCGTTAGTGAGGAGATGTTCTTCACTCCCGGTAATTTGTCACCGTGCACATCATTAGGAACGTGGAACATCCCATTCGATGACGCAATCGTAGGATACGAACTGTTGCCACTCTACGGCTTCTTTAGAGCATGTTGGCATAAGATGTTTAGGCAATTATACTTGCGAGCAAGAAAAAGAGCCTATAGAGGTGCCAACTTTTAAGTCCTGGTAGCGGCGCGTAATATAGGAACTTTGGCATCCTTCGCACTTTTATTTGCCTTTACTTATTCCTTCGCTTAACGAGAAAGTTCGAAGCTCCAAAAAGGGGAGCGAAAAAACCTTCTGAAGAGAACTAATACCAGCCAGCACCAGAGGCCGCAGGATAGCGCTTGGCTGCTGTAGTGGTCAGCACAAGAGGCCCTAAAGCGCAGCTATCACCTAGACACTACGTCTTGGTAAACCAGAGATATCGAGCCGTTTCATGACTTGCGGCGCTACGGTAACTGGGAAATTAAAAAACAGCAGCCTACAATATTTTTCTGTTTATTTTGCTTATATCATTTTTTACATTATATTCCCGCTTTTCTTCTTTTAAAGTCATGTTGGATCATGTTTTGCACCTTTCCAGCCCCATTAGACAAATTTCAGACCACGGCCGACAATAATCCTAAACATACGCCATCAAAAATGTCAGTCAGCTTAATAACGCAAAAGTGTTGACATCATTATCTCGTGACACATAGCCATCCCCAAAGAAGAGCCGCGCCACTATAGGTGATCCTGTACATATAGCGGGTTGTAATCATTTATTACACAGTATTCCGGGTAGTGTCATCGCCGGAGTGGCGCAGTGGTTACGGCGCTCGACTACTGTTCCCAATGACGCGGGATCGAATCCCGGCCTCGGCGGCCGCTTTTCAATGGAGGCGAAAAGCAAGGCGCCCGTGTGCTGTGCAATGTCAGTGCACGGTAAAGAACCCCAGATGGTCGAAATTTCCGGAGTCCTTCACTACGGCGTCTCTCATAGCCTGAGTTGCTTTGGGACGTTAAACCCCACAAACCAAACCAAACAATTTCTCGCTTCACATAAACCTCTCTTAGTAAAGTTGCAGGCTATCTGGCGGCAGAAATTCGTACTGACGACACATTCACCTTTAAGGGTATACATTTTCCCGATGTTCATCTCAAAATTGTGATGCAACCGGTCGTCTACAATGTTGTACATAGCATACAGCTGATAGTTAAGTTGGTGGCTAGCTGGCGACAGGGATTCCAACCGACGACATATAAACTCTCGATGAGACAATCATGCTTTTGTGGCAGGTAAGCAGTCTTATGCGCCCGCCGTTTTTCTTTTTCTTTTATTGTGTGTGTGTGTGTGGCGGGGGGGGGGGGGGGGGGAAGGGGGGGAGGCCTTCAGTAATTATTTTATGTTCAGTCATGGTATGAACCGAGCTTTGAAAAGCCTGTCTTAAGTAAACATTGTTTCTGAGTATCCGCAGCAGGTGTACTAATATTCAAAAATGGAGACTTATAGTTTGATCAGAATATTGCGAAACGTGGGAATGCAAGGCAAAGTTGAATTCCACAAACCCGCTCTCTTGTCAATCGCTGGCAGCTCGGCTCCTTCAAACCTATCCTACGCATACCTTGCATATAATGCACCTGGCATCAGTTACCGCTTCGATACTTCGCACACCAACGCTCCTGCCTACTGGTGTTCCCTTTCGGTCCTAAACTAGCACTATTCATCGTACACAAATGTGAATTTAAGACCTAATTTTTATTGTTTTTTTATTTGTTTACAGGAAGGGAAAGGCGCAGTATCTGTCACACTTGTTCTGTGGACACCTGAACCGCGCCATAAGGGAAGAGAGGAAGGTGGTAGTGAAAGTGGAAAGAGAGAAAGGGGAGCCGTATTGGAGGGCTACGGAGTAATTTCCACCACCTGGTGATCTTTAACGCGCGCTGACATCGCACAACACACGGACGCCACTTCGTTTCGCCCCCATCGAAACGCAGCCGCCGTGGCCGGGTTCGAACCCGGGAACTCTATGTTCGGGATTGAGGAAGACGTCTCGACTAAAGGTGCCTTACCGGAAGCTTGCTGCACGTGGTGACACGTTTAGTGACACTCGGTAAAAAAAAAAAAAAAAAAAAAAAAAATGTTAAAATGCGATAATAGCACGGTTTTCATCCTCAAAAGCGCCGTCTGAGCACAACAGTTTCGTGAGCGTAAAATGTCACTCTGGTGGGCACAATACATGCGTCTCACAAAAACAGAACGGCCTCAAATTAGCACCAAACATTTCCGAGTCGCTTTCTGTAGACAGTACAATAAAGCAAAACTAGATTAAAAAGAAACCTCCACATGCTCCCACTATGTTAACGTACCTCGGCAAATACTCTGCGAGTATCCGTGCATTTCTTTTCTGGCCGTTCCGGAGCATCGCGGCCTTTTCGAAGGCAGCGAGCAGACTTCGTCCTTCCGCCGCTGTAAATTGCCCGCGAAATTTTTACGACTCCCGTGAGACTTCATAAAAGTCAGTCCCCCAAGCAGCAGGCAAAAGGTTTGCCTTCAGCGCCAGGTTTTCCTTTCGCCAATGGCGCAAGGAAAACGGTTTAGGCCGAAGGAGTTAACCAAAATAATAAAAGAAAGGGAGGTCCAAAGAAATGAAGGAAGCAAGGCACGGAAGGCGCTTAATAAACAAGAGCAGCAGCAAAGCATGTGCACATCCCGTCAAATAAATGACAAGTCGTTAGGGTTGCCAATCGCTGCGTTGATGTCCGTGGTCTCCAGTGCGCTGTTCGCCCCGTTTTGGAAGGCTCCAATAAACTGCAGGTCTGTTGAAAAAATCAATTGAAGGGAGGAGTAAGACGACTGAAATACGAAATGGTATGCTGTACGTGTTAATAACATCCTGGGGCACCTTTATATACTCCTTTAGATGAACACTGTTAGTTATTCAAATACTCTTCTAGTGCCAGAACGAGTCTGATGCAGCATATTGTGATAATGAAGTTGGTATATTACTCGTTAAAGAGTTGTTATATTGCAGTTACTAGTAATAGAGTGAAGCGCTAGAAACAAAAAAGCAGAGTTAACGAAAAAAGTGGCAATAGAAAAATGCCTTTTACATAATTAAGCACTCTCAAGCACTATCAACCGAAATTCTTCAATATTTTATTTAGTCACCTATATCCCCTTCGCGCTTATAGCTACCCAAGGTAGTAACGTGAGATAGTATTTCACAGGCTTCCTCCTCTCTGTAATCCCTCCGTCACTGCGCTGAAATTCTTTTAGTTTCTAGGCTTCTTTTTTTTTTCTTGCTGTCAATGAACACAGAGTGACCATGGTACCATAAAGAGAACACAATAATAAATACAACTTTTCCTCTCAGCGCGGTCGATGGAGCAAAAAAGAAAATAATAACGACTAGGGATACCAAGTCCTACGTAGCCAGAAAAGAAATACTACCTAAAGCTTCCATTAGCCTAGCTTAAAGTTCTCTTTCTTTCCAAAAGTACTTCTAAGAGGCTTTCGTGACTTTCGTCTGAGAATCTACCTATCGACAGTGCGCGCACCTAGTTTCGACATAGCGCGCTCATGCAGGTGCTTGTCTTTTGACCGTTGCCATGAAGCAGCAATTACCTGAGCGCAGTTAGTATGACTGTTCTGTTTCGAAATGTTGGATAATGTTGAGCGAAACTGCTCGCACCGATGAAAGAAGAGGGTAGGGAGGGGGGGGGGGGGGGTAAATTGTCTGCCAAATGTGTGCGACAAGTCGGCTTCTACTTTAATTATGAGCATTTTGATTTGGCTTCCAAAAACCATAGACTATGCATATTTTAAAAAGGATCGAAACGAATGGATTCGTTTGAAAAAAAAAAATGTGAAAAGGCGGACAATGCACGAGTCTGAACAAAAGCTGCTCTATTTATGGTAGTATAATTCACAGCCGAACGAATAGAAACACCGACAAGGTGAGGGGGCGGTGCCGCTGGTTGTATGACAACAAAGAGAAGCTTTCAGTCGTTTCTATAAAAGCTTGGGTCGAAAAAGGACCAATATAAATTATGCCACGAACAGACTGCGAGGCACGACACTTGCACACGTGTACAATTTATTGCCTCTGTTATGACGCATGAACACCTACATTTGCATATCTGCATATATATTTGCACATGTAATGATTGCGAATCACTAGTCCTTGTATGTAGCATAAGCAACTCGTACAAAGCAGTGTTATTGACAAGGGTTTTAACATTCGGCTATAATTAATGCTCTTGTGGGAATCATTTGTTAGCGGTAAAAACACGGACACAAAGAACACGAAACACAAGGGAGACCCGGGTGTCCCTTGTGTTTCGTGTCTCCCTTGTGTTTCGTGTTCTTTAAAATGATTTCAACAAGAAATTACCAACTAGCCCAACTTGAAGTTTTAACGAAATTAATGGTAACACCTGTTTGACTCCCCACGGCGACATGGTTGTTTTCTCACGACGTTGGTTTTCAAGAACCTTGTAGAGGCAAGTACTGGCACCAAATCGCGGCAGTTACGGGGAACCAAGGGCAACAGTGAGTAGCCTTTTTATTTAACGGTGTCATAGGTGACCTCTGAAAACTACGCGCGCTGTTCGGTGCTACGTTCAATTATACGTAGCAAATATTAAAGGAACAGCCTTAAAAAGCCTTGATTGGTTCCTTAATGCTACTCGCACAATTCGGCTGCATTGAATCACCACACGGCTCTTCAGTGAGTCCAAAATGGCTTGTGTACGCAACTGGGGGAAGCGATGGTATATTGTAACACTTGCGCGGTGCATATAATTACAGCTCTCTGAATTTCAAGGCTATGCAAGGATTGTCCGTACGGTAGAAGGACACAGTGTAACACAATGTTTTGCGTGTACGTTTCAGAAAGCGCACATCTCTTAGCGGTTGCGCAGGAAATTTTGCTTTCGCCACACCCTGTCAATAAGTGAGGCTAGTATTACTCTCTTTTCTTAATTTTTCAACTCCAACTTGATGTCTGTAGAATGGTGTATTCAGGTATTTACCTTCGTTTCTGCACTGTAACAATTTGTTTTGTCGGTAATAGGTGATGAAGATCTTCTATGAGCACCATTTACCGACAAAAATATTAGCAATCATCATCATCATCATCATCATCATCAGCCGGATTGTACCCACTGCAGGGCGAACGCCTCAGTCAAATTGCCCCAACTAACCCGCTCCTGTGCTAGCTGCATCCACATTATTCCTGCGAACTTCGTAACTTCGTCTGCCCACCTCACATTCTGTCTCCCCCGGCTACGTTTTCCTTTCCTTGGAATCCAACTGGTTTCCCGAAGTGGCAATTGGTTGTCTTCTCTACGCACTACATGCCCTGCGCATGCCCATTTCTTCTTCTTCATTTCCACAAGAATGTCATCGACTCGAGTTACTCCACTGATCCACTATGCAGCTTCCTATCTCTTCATGGTACACCTACCATTTTCCATTCCATAGCTTCCTTCGTTCTCCTCAACTTAGGTGGAACCTTTGTGTTAGCCTCCACATTTCGGCCCCATAGGTGAGTACAGGTAAGATGATAAAGTTGTGTCCTTTCCACTTGAGTAAATCTGCGGCTGATTCGGAGACTGAAATTTATCGTCAGATTCACCGGGAAATTCATCCACAATTCATCTTACCCAATATTCTGGCAACCATGCAATATTTAAGGCATGGTTTCACGGCACCTACAACTATCTGTCCATCATCTGCGGACACGGTTTCTTCGTAATCGTTTTGGGGTTGGAGCTAAGATGATTGCAAACAAATTTACCTTACGCTTCATCTTATACCGTAATAGAAATATGCATTTTCTGCCTTATAAGTCTGGCTCTGGTTTTTTCGTCGTCTGGTTTTAACACTGCCATTTTGGCAAACGCTTCCTTCTGATTTCGCCTTCCAGGAACCCGCCTAACGTGGTTGCATGCTGCATGGGTTGCATGGATTGCGATGGACGAGGTGTGTTTGCTTTCTGAGCGTACATTTGTGGTGCAAGTTCTCTTCCACATCCATCATCAAAGACCCGCAACTGGAAGCTTTGCGCAATGCCCTTCTTGGGCGTGCTTGCACAAGAACGTGCCTCTTACCATGAGGCGTCTTCTTACATGTACGACACTGGCGTGCCGACGCAGGCTGCAGATACTATAGTGCACCAGCGTAGCTGCAGCTGCTTCCATTAACGCGATCACCCGTGTCTTCAGCAGCTCTTGGTTTGGTAGCTTATTTGAGCGCTTCATTATACAAAAGCTGTAGCAGTTGTAAGGGTGCAAACAAAGATGGCGCAACTTGACCACTTACCCCGCCTCAGGCGGACGCAAGAACTATCATGCCATGTCAGAAGGTGGGCAAGAGGCCGCAAATCATTGGCGGAAAGCATGGCCCGAAATGCTGCGTATGTATTCCGGCCCCTTCTGTGCTCCACGTTGGCCCAATCGCCAGCAGAGGCCGCTTTCAGTAAGACTAATGAATTCAGACAGTCTGGGCCATGCACCCCGGCGCAGGAGAGTGGTTTGTGGCCGGCGCTCCCAATGCCGTCTCCTTTCATTACCACTGCAGAACATCTCTCAAGCTTCCTTCCTCCCTCCGTTTCATTTTTCTGCTGCCGTTTCATTTCCGTTTATTATTTTCTTTCTCCAGGTCGTTTCCGTACTGCTTACAGTCAAGGTCCACCCCTCGCATCATTAATTACTTGCTTTTCTCATTCATCGAGACTGCTGTGGCGGAAGAAGAATGGCACTTGTTCTGTCGAGGCTCGAGTGCCTGCGACTCCTATGGGTTCTCCTTGTACGCAGACACTGTGCACTCAGCACTCTCTCGCTCTCTGTAAGGGTGGCAAAATGGTGACGCAATCTAAATCTAGTTGTCCAAGCTCGACTGCTTCGAAAGCGGCTCGTTCTTAGTGGCCTAGGTCTGCATATTACAAAAGTTGTTTCCATTGCCAGCTTCATTCCTAGCCTGACAGACCGGTGGGTCGCGTCGAAATTTTGGTGCTATAAGAGCTCACGAAGCTAAAAAGAAACTAGACAAAATCAAGAAGTTCAGCAGAATCTTCATCCAACGCAGCAAAAAAAAAAAAAATGTGTTCTTGCTAGAAAACTTTTCAAAACGATTATGTTTTGGCTGTGCTCTGAGAGGAGCGGTGTAAGAATTTCGAATTATTTTCTTGCCAACGCGAAGATCGTAAATGGCAGTCGTGACTAACATTTTGCAATGACTTGACTGCCACAGACATTTTCAATGATTCCATCGAATCCATAACATGAACAGACTGAAGTGCGCTATATATAGTCTAGGACGCTGAATAACAGCGAGGGCCCGACAAGACATTTAGAAGTTGCAGCCGCGGCTCCACGGCGTCGTAAACTGGGGCATTTGTGAAAGGGCCAGAACTCCGCTAAAAAGCGCGTACATTTGCAGGAACGAAAGCTTTGGCACCTTCAAATTTCGTCTTATATATATGCATATAGGCAGGACGACAACATCCAAGTGACAAATGCAATTTGCTAGCCCCGATGCGCAGCACAAAGGGGAGAGGAAATGTCGACTCTACCTCCCACATTCCCTTTCCGCCACTCTCCACTTCACACGCTTCACTGTACATAAAGCTGGGGAACCGCTCAATGTGTTTTTCTCTCAACGTATTTCTGATGTGTTACTAAAACCCTGCCCTTCGGCATATTTTTTATACGCGTCCTACTGCTTATTTCACTTTCCGGGAGGTCTCTGCTCTATTTCCTCTCAGACGTCGATCCGCCCAGATAACTTTTCCTTCATATCAGCTTTCGTCACCGTTGTATTGTTGTTCACTGTTTGTACCTACTCGCGCAGTCGCCGTCATCGACGCGGCCAGTTCACTCGCACTTTTCTTATTTTCTTCTTTTCGCCTCGTTCTTAACATTCGCCTTTGCCTCGTTCTTTCGCACGCGCCATTTTGCGTGGCCGTTCATCCCGCCACCGCACGCTTTTCCCTTCCGTCCGCTAGCGAATTTACGCGCACCCTTTTTTTTTTTTTTTTTTTTTTTTTTTGCGCGCCTAAGTCCATCAGACGGACCGGGCAGAAATCAATAACGGTGACACGTGTCACTTGAGGAAAGCGAGCGCGACAGAACGGGTGCATCTGGTGCAAGACGCTGAGATTTGGCTTCGACCTATCCCTTCCTCATTCGCTCTCTTCTTCTTTCCCTCGTAATGTCGGCAGTCGGGTCTCTTTTTGTCTACTCTTTCGCCGTGAGCAGACTCATTCCTGCCACTGCGGTAAAGAAAGGAGGGAGAAGGAACTGCGACTGAATGTGTGGCCACAGCAGAGCTCGTCCAGCTTTGGTACAAAATTCACTCGCTTTACCTACACTCCCTTGGTACGTAAATTTTGTATGAGACCTGCAATAATCAGAAGAGATGAAACTTTTTGCCCTTGTTTGGACACTACTTATAGGATTGTGTCGTTTAGTGTGTCAGCTTTTTAGTCGAGCGATACTTGCCGAGTTTGTTTTTTTTTTCTTCGCTCTTTACTCGTAAACCACGGGGCTCCCATTGCATCCTCCATGTATTAAATCCACGGGGATCTTGCTCCAGATTTGGCATGTCACATTACGCTTCTTTTCGTGCAGCACAATACAGGTAACACGGCATACGCCTGCCATCTCTCAACTGCGCTAAGTTTTCAGCAGCGCTTCTCGATAGTTCGCTAATGTGACTCATTCGCGCAAAAATATCGACCCACAAAAGCGTTTTTAGGCACGCCAAAATATTTTCGCATAGGCTCAGATTATCACGTGATTCAAAATGTGCATCTATTTCAGTGTAATGATGCATAACTAAGCTTGTGGCTGTGAACATGGCTGCCACTGTGGTGTCGTCCAACATTTATCGACTTCCTTTGCTCTACAAACACAGACCGGCGCTTCGACTTTCGCGTATACTTAGTGTAAGGCACACAGAATAGGAGGCGCAGGACTAGACGGAGCATGCAAGATGATGTAGTGACTGAGAAAATGCACTACTCCGTTCCAAATGTTCGAGGCCACGCTGAGAAGTCTACAAAAGTAGTCCGCAGAAAAAAAAAAGTAGAGGCGTAAACCTCCGCGCTTGTTTTGCGGCGCCAAAGTGAAAAAGCGCGAAGCTATGTAACTCGCCCTTGAGCGCGGCACATTTTTCCTCTTTCCTTTGGGAAAGAGCTTACACCTACTCTTCAGGACGATATCTACTGTGACGTGAACTAAAACGACAAACGCAAAATACAAATTTACAGGTTTAGATCATACGACCAGCAGTACGAGCTTTTTTTAGGTAACTGGTGAGAAATGTATATGTCAAGTCTGCGGGCGATATATTCATTATTTTCAGTTCATCGTCACCAACGCACTATTTTTGGTCGCGGACGCAGGTTGAGTAGACAACAGTGCGAGCCTTTGCAGCGTTGCAGCGTTGGCTTGGATATGTGAAACGGAGTCTACTTCGCGAGTATGCTCTAGGGAAAGGATAAGAGGGACATAAAGGAGATAGAGTGAAGCGTGATGGGAAAGAAGAAATTCCAATACTGCGCATGAACAGCGGGGTGATCTAGTGAATTTATAGTTTGTCCAAAACACTAGTAGCATCTAAATAGGCAAATAAGAATGTCATTGCATGTCGTTGCTGTCTGTAGCAGCCTGCAGCATCCGACACAAATAAGACAGGCTGATTTTTTGCATCGCGAAATCTCAAGATAGTTCGTTTCTGTTGTAATCACATAGTCTTCATATATGTTAGTTCGATGTTTGTTTTCGAATATGACTCCCAACACGTATGGCGAATCGCGCGATTGGAAATCTATGTGCGTATGGGGAGACAAGTAGAGCGTGCAAATACGATTCCTTCGCACCGCGATGGCGCAATGGAAACGACGTTAGCAGCTACAGTCGTGCTATTTAATATGGCATTCGTGCAGCCGCGAAATGCTATTGCATTCGATTGCAAAACCACGCTGAGCAGAAAGCACAGCGAGTGTGCAGCGTACCATAATAGGCGAGTTAGAAGACCGCAATAAACATTAGCAAGGTTTGACACTGAGCACAAAAACTAGCAAAGAGTTGCTTCTGGTTTGGGAAATATAGGTTGAGCGATAACGGTGGTATACGGATAATAGCGCCCCAATCAGACAAGAACGCACCCTACGGGGTAACGGGGAAGGTAATCAAAGCTGGATATAGATTTACAACAGGAAGTGTGCAACGAACTTTGGTCCCTTTGGGAAAAAAATATGTTAAGAATGTTTGTGCGTGCGCGTGTGCGTGTGTGTGTGTGTGTGTGTGTGTGTGTGTGTGTGTGTGTGTGTGTGTGTGTGTGTGTGTGTGTGTGTGTGTGTGTGTGTGTGTGTGTGTGAGTGTGAGTGTGAGTGTGAGTGTGAGTGTGAGTGTGAGTGTGAGTGTGTGTGTGAGTGTGAGTGTGAGTGTGAGTGTGAGTGTGAGTGTGAGTGTGAGTGTGAGTGTGAGCGTGAGCGTGAGCGTGAGCGTGAGCGTGCGCGTGTGCGTGTGCGTGTGCGTGTGCGTGTGCGTGTGCGTGTGTGTGTGTGTGTGTGTGTGTGTGTGTGTGTGTGTGTGTGTGTGTGTGTGTGTGTGTGTGTGTGTGTGTGACAGAGAGAGAGAGAGAGAACACATGAGTAGATACCAGCGCCGCGAGGCGCTCTCTGTCCATTTGTTGTTGCACTATACGTACGCTTTGCGTGTTTTGTTGTTCATTGGAAAACTTAAATTAAATCTCTCCAAATTTCTCTTCGAAAACCTCATACATTATTGTGATTTTTTTCAGGAAAGCAAAATCGAAAAATAACAGTGGGAAAAGGCCTGCACCTATTCTGGATGCAGGCCTTAACAACGCTGTGCGGGACAGTATGGGAAGGAGGAAGTGAATAGTGGCAGTGAAAATACGCTCCGTAATAGAAAGCTTCACACTTTTTTCGAAATTCTGACATTCTTAGACACGCACAGACATCGCATATCACTCGGTAGTGTGGGCTTTTTATGCCCCAAAATGTTTCCTGCGTGGCCGAGACCACATGCCTAACTGCGTGAGCAGTATCTGAGCGGCACAGACACTAAGCCGCCTTGGCGGGTATCACTCTTTCATTTATTTCCTCGTCTGGCGACGCGTGCGTTTTGTAACAGCAACAAGACGTCACAGTAGCGGCAGGTTACTAGACGCTTGTTTTCCAGCTACAAATCCGTGAAGCCTCTTTTGCGTCTTTGTGAAACGCCGTCAGAAAAACAAGTTTCAGTAGGAAAAGATCATACGTAAAGTCGCGACATCGCAGACAGCGCATATAAGTACACGTTACTGTTCCTGGGAGGTTTGGTAACCTAATAGGCCTAAAGGAAAATACATGTTTAACGTTAACCATTTCCTCCTTCACTGAAAAACTAATGTAAAACCGGCATTTCAGAAATCCGGCTCTTGCAATCCTGCTGCCACAGACGCAACGATCGAGCTCGCCGCTCACGTTTGTAAGCACAATTTCTTTCTTATCCCCTGTAACAAAATACAAAGAAATTTATACTGGTTTCCTTCAACACCGATTTAGTCAGGAAACCACCGCGCTGTAAGAGTGCAATACTCGTAGCATATTTTTCGCGAAATATTTTGATCCGATATCCAAACCATAACAGTAGCTTACTCGCTCACAGCACATACCCTATCTCAGTCACCTTGTGCTCAGTCACCTTGCGTCTCGACATGTTTCTGCACTCTTATGCTCGTGCACTAAGTCCCTCGTGACAACTAGTCTCTCTTAATAGTATCGTTTATCAGGGCATATATATCCTTAATAGACGCAGGATTCTCAGACAAGCTTTCCTTATGATGAAACAACAACGGGCCTTATTAACGCTGTTCGACGCGCGCGTTCTCATTTAATTGGTCGATCACACAATTTAATGCGCTTTTGTTGTGTCCTGGCTTTGTATGTGCCAGTAGGGGCTGACGGCACCGTTATTTTCAAAGTACAGTTTGCAGTCTCAGTGTTTCATTATCACTGGGAGGCAGAGGCTTTTGGAGTCAAGTACAGGAATTTATAACACGGGAAGCAAAAAGCATACTTTTAAGGTATACGAACCCCTTTCTAAACACATATCTAAAAAAAAAAGGGTTTTTATCCTTTTTACGCTTTCGCGTCAGAAGCAGGCGACAGAACTGTGCTCATTAGACATCCACGGCTGCATACTCAGTCGGAAAAACTGCAGAACCGTGTCAAAAATACGACAAAATATTCTGTAGTTCTATCGTAAATGTCGAATTTTCCTGTAAGCCTGTAGTTTCTTCTGTAATAGTTTTCCGTTGTCTGTAGTTACATAGTACTTTCTGTAGAAACTACAGACAATTATGATGTCACTACAGAAAGTTCTGTTTTCACACCAGGTTTCCTGTAAAAATCCGCGCTGAAATTCTGTCGTAGCAACAAAAATGTTTCTTTAGTTGTTGTTGTTTTTTCTTTAACTGTGTAGACGCTGGTATGCTGTAACAACAACAAAAAAAAAAAACTCCGGTATGTTTTTAACAGTCACTGCCATTAAATCTCACAGAAATATAGTAATTCTAAAGAAGCATAAAGTAAAATGGCAACAGCGCAGAAGCTCTGAGTCGCTTTCTTGACGCGAAGTCGTGTAAGCTCAGTGAAGGAAAATCTCTAGACCCACAACAACCGCTTCGTCGTCGATCTGTGCGTGTCAGAGTTACCACTTCGAGGCAGGGCAACGTTACAAAAAGCGAGTGCTGTAGCAGGCACCGGCAAAATAAGAAGCGAAATTAGTTTGAGCGGAGAAGACCGTGCGATTTAGCACCGTAATTATGCCTGATCAAATACAAAACAGCCAGAATGCAGCGAATGGCAATTAAGAACACCGCGTGGAAAAATGAGCAAACATGTTTATAACATGGCGACAAACCTGCCATTGGTAAAGCGGTTATTGAGCTGGCAGGTTCATCATTAGCGCCGACGAAAACACTGAACAGAGGAAGTGGAAGCAGCAGACGCAATGCCAAACAGAAATGACTGCTTGTTTTCTCGCGTCGCATCGGTGTATAAACGGGAGCTTACCTCAAAATAAATGGCCCAGGTAGGGAGCAGATAGCCTCGTCGGCTTGCAGCATTCAGACGTTACTGCTGTTCCCAGTAGGAAGCAGGCGATTGTTTTCTTTCAAAAATTCCGCGGCAGGTATTGTGGCTTTGGGCTATGCATTCTATGCATGCAGTCTTACACTGCCGCTTATGCTTTTCCGGTTTGTTTTAAAAGGCTTAACGTCCCAAAGCGACTAAAACGTTGAAGGATGCCGTAATAGAGTACTCCGGAAAGTTCAATCACCTGGGGTGCTTTAGAGTTCACTCACATCGCGCACTACACGGGCGCCTTGCTTTAGGCCTCCATCTCAAAGTGGCCCGGCGGCCGGTATTTGGTTCAGCGTCCTCGTGTTGAGCACTCGAGTGCCCTAGGCACGGCTTATATTTGTAAATATGCGCCTCCACCGGCTTCAGCTATTGGGTCAGCAATTCCTGGCGTATAGTACAAGAACTGCTGAAATAAAATTATGTTGGTGATGGTAATAAAGGCGATGATGATTAATACTGGATGGTCACATGGAAACCCACGACGATCGTCTACTTGGCTGAGAGATTGACAGGGATAGCATTACGGTTAGAAGTTTCCAGTGTAAGTAGATGGGCATTGCGATAAAAGTTTATCTATTTAACGCGATAGCGTTAAGGGCCTCTTGCAGCAGAAAAGCCGGTGTCGGCATTGTGGTTGAAATGGAAAGATCAGAAGTAATGAAACAATAAACATCTTGCAGAAACTCGCGGAGTCGGACACGGTTACTTCACATTGCGAGGAGAGCATGCAATCACTCCGTCACATAACCGCATTGCTTCTCCCCGAATAAAGGTGGACCGAATGTATGCATTGTCTTACTACTATCAGGTAATGTTAGGTGTGTCATTAGAAAGAAAATAACTACGCAAGTAATAATTAAGCAAGTAGCAAAAAACGCTCTGTCCGATCTCAACCTTTTTTCCTTGTAGTTTTCGCGCTGCTGACACGAATGAATTTCCGCTTTGCTCACCTGCTATGCGGTGTTCACTGGAAAATTCCTTCGATCGTACGGCATTGTGGCAAAAGATAACGCGAGCTGCCGCCCGATTCAAAGCTTCATACATGCATCCATCGTCTTCAAAACCCTGGGGTTTAAGGACAGCGGAAAAAAATACAGACTACAGACTTTAGGCGGGAAGAAAGAATCAAACGGGTGTTATCTGATTGGTGGTTAAAATCAAGGCAAAAAATGAAATTTCACCCTGCCCTAAAAAATAGAATTAGTGTGCCGTGAGAAGTATGTGGTCGTGAAACTGAAGAGCATAAGAAGGCGATGCGAACGGGTTGCTTTGAACTCTTAAAGGCGAGGCTTAAGCTTCATCCATTTTTTTTTTCGACGCTTCCTTTGTAGCTAGCTACAGCGTGCCGGGCTCATCGTTATCGCCTGATGGCGCCAGCAGTTGCATCCCACACTAACCCAGCCTACCGAACTCAATAAAAACTGAAGTTCCCCGTTCCCGCAGGCACAATAACTTGCAGTCACCATAAGCTCCGGGACATATAACATGCAGAGAACTTCAATGTACAGTTTTTCTTGGTGGAACCAGAAAGAGACGCCAGCTTATTACTTCATTGTGGTAACTCATGCCTCCATTCCTATACACTACTATACCTACACAACACTACTATATTCCCAATTATCTTCATCGTCAGCCAGACTACACTCACTGCAGGGCAAAGGCCTAGCTTTTCCATATTCTTCTAGTTAACCCGGCCCTTTGCTAGCTGCATCCACTTGACCTGTGAGAACTTAACCTCATCCGCCGTCGTAACTTTCTGCCGACCCCTGCTGCGCTATCTTTCCCTTGGAATCCAATTTGTTACCCTTAGCGATCATCGGTTAACCATTATTCGCACTACATGCTCTGTCCATGCCCATTTAGTCTTCTTGATTTCCACTAGAATGTCAGTAGCTTGAGTTATTTCTCGAACCCACAATGCACGCTTCCTGTCTCTTAACGTTACATTTACTATTTTCTGTTCCATGGATCTCCGCGTTGCATTCAACTTAAGCAGAACCCTTTTCGTTAGCCTCCACGTTTCATCCCCATAGGTGAGTACTGGTAAGATGCAACTCTTATGCACTCTCCTCTTGAGCGATACCGGTAACCTGCTAGTCATAATCTGCGAATACTTGTCAAATGCACTCCATCACAATCTTATTCTCCTAGTTATTTCCCTTTCATGGTCCAGATCAGCGGTTACGACCTGTCTTAAGTAGACATATTCGCTTAACACATGAAGCGATTAGCTATATTTATGGTAAACTACTATTCCTTTTCCACGCTGTGCGCATTACCTTACTTTCCTGAATACTAATTTTTAGGCCTAACTTTCTGCTTTTCCTGTCTAGGTCATCCATTATTTGCAATTCGTCTCCTGATTTACTTAGCAAGGCAATGTTATCAGCGAATCGCAGATTACTGAGATATGCATGGTTCATCAACTCTGATCTCTAACTGCTCCCATTTTATGCCTCTGAATGCTTCCTCTAAGCAAGTTATAAATACTGAGGAGATTGTGTTTACGTGTCTAACATTCTTATTTATTGGGATTTTATTACTTGTTATACAAAACTATGCTTGATGTGTAGCCAATACAGATATCTTCCAGTACTTTCCCGTATGGCTCAGCGACACTCTGATTTCGCAATGCCTGCAATCTCTTTTGAGGTTTCGGCTGAATCAACCTCGTGGTACATGATTGCTATGTATAGGGGCTGGTATATTGCAAGCCCTTTTCTATCACCTGGTTGATAGTATTAATACGATTTATGGTAGAGTACATTTCACGAAAGCCTGCTTGATCCGTTGGTTGATTGAAGAGTGAGGTTGCCTTGATTATATTAGCGATTGCCACAGAAAATACCTTGTTCGTAACGGTTAGAAAACTGACTGGCTTGTAATTTTTCAAGTCATTACCGTCCCCTTCCTTTCGAATTATGATGTTAGCGTTCCTCCAAGCTTCCGGTACCGTCGATGTCATGAGACATTGTGTATACGAGGGGGTCAGTTTTTCCCAGTTACAACCTCATTGAATAAACAAAAGAAGGTAAATTCTCCCACGTTTTACCTGGCTTCATTTTCATTTGGCTTATTTTGTATACACGCTCTCCACAAGCCATTTCAAACTATTTTCATATATTATCAAATAATTGAGAGCACTTTCTAAGACATGCGTATGATACTGAATGCCATAAATCTTGCGTCCATTTCAGATATGTCCACTTGACCCGATATTTGTGGATAGATTCGCTTGAACGAATCAAGAAATCATGTACCCAGCTTCTTGCAACAAACATGCATCGAAAATAGAAATTGTCAGGTGCTGTCCCAAAGCAAGATATTCGCTGTGTTCCAGCAGATGCCGTAGTACTACGTTCTTTCTTCCTCCAGCGTTTAAATTACCGCGACCTTGCGTGCTTCGTGTATTCACAGCTCACCTTAGAACTTTCTGTAAAGTGTCAAGGAAGTACTCTACAAGTAAAAATGCGGATTCCGAGAAAAGAGTTACCAAAACCCCAGCAAATGAGCATCTTGATGAGCCCTGACAACGGGAAAATATTCAGTAATATTCGACTGTATTTGCTTTACCGTTGCAGACCACCAAAGTTAGGTCGACAGCAATTTCCGTAGTGTGAAGGTGGGAACGCGCATTTCGCCTTTGGAAGATACGACTATACCAACGGCACATGGAGTCGCCTTGAGCGGCAATCCTCTGAACATGCTCTTGTAGCGACTGAACTGTCGATGGTGCTGAAAATACAGACCATAGGTTTAAAGGGCTGTTTGCGTTCATCCACTATACATGAATAAAAGTATTGTCATTCTAAAGAGTGACCGTCTTAAACCAAACAGCTGTGGTTTGTGTGGTTCAGGCGCACTGTGGCGAGATATGCTCAACCCAGACAAAATGCACAAGTAATATTTCAAAGAACATCAAATTAAAATATAGACGAATCGATGGTTAAAAAAAGAACAGGTGCACTTTCACTGCTCTCACTTAAAGTAGCTTTAAATTATTCGAACACCATGCCTATTTCTCTCAAGGTTCGGCACAACGCATCTACAAAGCCGGTGAAAAATGAATCTCAGCTTGAAATTTTCAGTTGAAATCTCAAAGGTCAAGAAGCGCCATTTGTTCTTTCGATCATCCTCATAATCATTAAGCATATTTCCTTCGCGACTCGGGGAGAACCAACAGCGACGAAAACACTGCGGCGAAATGGTGAAACACAAACAAAACAAAAAACAGCTAAAGGGGAAACGAAACTGAAAAGAGAAGAAAGAAGCGATGTGCTCAAAGTAGGACATAGCAAGGCTACACTTTTCGATCTGCGGGGCAGCCACAAGCGAGAGTACTCGGTGCTTCTGAACACATTTGCATAGCCATGCTCTACTGCAGGCTATCCGCAAAACACGTGGCTCGCTTGCCGTTGTGTTTTGCAACGTGCACCGTTGCAAATACGTATCGATTTCAAGTTAGGCACGGTTGGCTGCGCAGAACGGTATTCGCTGCACACCAACATATTTTTATCGAAAAAATCGTCCAGTACAGGACGGGAGCTGAATTGCTTCTCATCAGCTGCCTTATTGTTTAATACATACCCGCAACTCATGGTCCTGATGTGAATTCTTCGGTTAGCCGACTTTGATCGCTTACCTTGCAGACCTGACAAACTCGAATGGAATGGCTGCAAACGATATGCATCTATCTTCTTTTTTTTTTTTTTTCTTTCTTCAGGGTGCTAGCAACATGACGGATCCATGGTTCGCCCCCACATCTCGGTTTGTGATTGGCCCGTCCCGTTCTGAGGTAAGAAAAAGCACGAATCCTTCGCTTAATGTGTGTCGTTCTTTCGACGCTTTCGGAGAAAGAGTTATGTGTTTTTCGCGACCATTTCGCACGAGAATGCTGTCGCTAGAAAGTAAGCGTGGATACGTTATGGAGAGAGCAAAGCTTTGAAAATCAACCTCGTGACGTCACATTCGTCGCTAGCAGCTGGTTAATAGCGACGATGCAGTACGTCAGCATGGCTATACGCTGGTATGTCGGTAGTGACATTCGGTTATCAGGACGAGCGGCGCATGCCGCATTTGGACGTCTAACGCAGACGGAACGGATGGCAGGAGAAAAAAAAAAAACAAAAAACGTTAGCAATACACGGGGAAAGGCGCTCAGAGCGCGACGTGTCTTTCCGCTTTCTATTTCTAATAAGCTTCAATTACTCCGCGCGAATAGTCGTACTGGGCTGTCGAAACTGAAGCCGGCACAAGACAGCATCTCTGCGCCATTCTGTCTATAGGAGAAACGATACTACAAGGAAACAGCGCTATTTGCAACATGCGATATATACTCGACTGCGTGTGTATGTTTGCGTAGCGCAACAACTGCTTTCACTAGTTCTGCGTCGTTTAGCTCCAGCGGGCTTTTTTTATGGAAGTGAATAATAGAGGTTCTGGCGTCATGTGCCTCTGTCTCTCGTTTTGTCGTTCTGTCCAAAACGAACCGGCCGTGGTGATCAGACTAGTAGGCTTCAAAAAAAGGAAGTGGTTGAGTATAATCGCGTGATCTGAAATTTAATTCACTACAATGATCCATTTACAGCCCCCAAAATGAACAATTACACTGCAGTAATTGTTCATTATAACGTTATTTTCCTTCCTATATTTATTAGCATAACATACATGTCATACGCACTGTGCCGCTCCGTATCCCTGATCTCTCGCCTTTCCACATATGACGTTACTTTTCAGCCATGATCGTTTTTACATGTTTGGGACAGTAAAGATTTTGTACGTTTCCTCCTGAAACACCAGCAGGAATGTTGAATACTCTATCTTCACGCTGGAGGAGAGGGTGCAATTTTAACTTACGAATACTTCACGCCCCAACCCTTTGTTTAGCGAGGCGCCATGCTTCGTCATTCTTACTCTGAAGGGACAATATCCGAGCTCATTAAACGTGGAATCTTGTTGTGCCTTCCTGAGGCAATGCAAACCACGCAATAGAGGGCTTTCCAAAAGCAGGCCACACAGGCTTACATCTGCGGATATCCTTGTGCGAGAGGCTTCTCCACATTCCGACTATGCACGCTCTATCACGAAAGAATGTTCAATGCTAGCAGTGATGTTTGCCATCAAGTCCACGCTTTTTGAACTATATCGCTAATTAAAACTCGTGGAATCGCCACAAGCTGTCTCAGACATTGAAGCTTCAGTCTAGAAGCATAGGCGCAAAGATAGCAAATAACAATAGGCGCATGCTTCTATGCCTATGCAATAGCAGCTACGGAGGCGAGGCACTGGCTTCCACAAATGAGCTGATTGCACTGGCTCACAAGACAGACACACAGTCCGGTAAGCTGGCGGAGGGCTCGTAGCGTTCACTGCAGAGCTACAGAAAACTGTCTGCGTTTTAGTAATCAATTACTAAATATTATTAATTAACTCCTTAGATAAATTATAGTATTCTAAGATTCGTAGAACACTTAACTAATTATATGCGATTAAGTAATTACTTGCTACGTGCAACTCTGGCGGAGATACACGGGCTAAGTGGGCACAGGGGTGCTCTAATAATAACATGAAAGCTGCTTGTGTTTATAAATGCTTTTGTTCACTATATTCTCTATATTTAAATCTAAAATGGGTTGTGGCTCAAAACGCCACCAACGGCTGGGTTAAAACTCCAGTCGCCAGGCTCTGCAACTAAGTGCTTTAACCAGTGAGCCCCCGCTGCAGGGTTATTTATCTGAAATTATTCACAAGTTCAGTACAAGTGCATCATGCTCAGGTAGGTTTCTTAACTTCTCTCTCTTGTTGATCACAAAAGCAAACCTAACAAAATAGAGTTTTTGCTCGATTAATAACCCGTCTAGTTCTTTATTGTGTGCGTCTTTCCAGTAGCGCAACTGAAAAGAGGCAACTCTAAGTGCCTGTAGTTTATTCTCGCTCCTACAGCCCCGCTAGACTAAAGGGAACATTCAACGCACGCTTCACTGCCTCCTCCTACCTTACCATGATCTGTTGCCTGTCACTTGCAGCAGGAGAAGGGTATAACTGCGGTCCCTACTCGACTACTCGTGGCGACGCCCCTTGGCCTGGGTAGATTGGCTTGTCTCCTTCGTATATTGGTCACAATACCTGCTTTTTTCTTTCAGTTATCTTTCTTTCAGGTTTAGCCTTGCTGAACTACACAGATAAAGAGAGGGGAATAGAATGCTGCGCGGAGGGAGGCCACAAAACTAAGCAAATCATAACAAAAAAAAAACGGTTTCTGATAAAAACGCTGTAGCTGGTACGAAGGACGAAAGCCTTGGTTTCATGAATCTGTGTTGTTCACACGATTTACCTTTGCCACCAGCACGGAGACAGAAGATTTACACTGCTGACTAAGCGGTTGCCTTGAAAAGCTACATTTTAGCAACATTTGCTTTTCGAATGCATAAGCAGGATAGCGTTTAGTATTCAGCTTGGATCCCTCGTATCATATCGCCAAAGAAACAAATACATCGCATTGGCGTTTCATGTATACTTGTGTGGCCTTCGAAAACATCGAGTGGGCGTCAACCAGCTGAAGCCTTCATTTGCACAAGGCTCATAAGAAAAGACGGGTGTGCATCCAAGGGCAGGTGCGCGTCCCGCATCACACATGACCGCGTGTTGGAGCACTTTTCTTAGGAGAAAAGCAAATCTTTTTCCAAGTTGGCCATCTTATTCAGCGTAGACTCAAGCCACAGATCACACTTCGCGCACAGCGCTCCGGAGCTAGTCTTGATACCCATAGCGGCGGCCGCTCTTCGATGGTGGCGAAACGCAAGGTGCTGGTGCACTTGTACAGTCAGTGCACGTTACCAAACCCCATGTGGCGAAAATTAACCGCAGCTCCCTGCTTAAAGTTCCTCAAGACCCGACACTGGTCAGCAGAGCATTGTGTTTGTAGAACTAGCCCGACAGATTGTCCTATTTAGAGCCGGTATTTTTTTCCGCTAAGCTCATGAAAATCATGAAACATTTTCCACAGTAACGCAACTCGCTGCCACAACAAGGGACGCAAAATTTAACCATATCTTAGCATGCGCGAATTTTGTGCCCAGCGCCTGATGTCAGGAATCGAATCCGAAATTGCTTTCGTTTTTCTTATTCCTTTGACTGTAGTCGCCTTTTTTTTTCTTCTATTTATGGCCTTAGTCTATTACCTCGTTGATCATATTTTATTTTATTTCGCATCCTGCTTTCGCACTGCACCTGGCAGCATGAGGAGAAATTTGCACCGAAATTATTCCGCCTTCTTAGAAACAGTCTTAGGACAGCGAAGAACTCATTTTTGGCACAAACAGATAAAGGGGCAAACAAGCACAGCATCTCGGTTCGCGACGAAGAACATACCGTGTTCCGTTCGCTTTTTCTCCCTTCCTCACGAACGCACATCACTTTTTCCAGCTTCGTTGGAGAAAAGAAGCAGCGATCGGTATTGCTTCCTGAAACAATCGGTGTGCGCCGGCGTCAGAAGCGACGGCGGGATCGGCAGCAGCAGCAGCGCCACTAGGCTTAGGATTCCAGGCTACACGCGCGCTCTCTCTCGCCGGCGGCGGAGCGCAAGCAACATCGGCTTCTGCCGCTCCGCGTGCTGCGTACCGCGATTGAGATTGCGAGGGCGTAGTACACCCTACACCGCCGCTGCCGCCACTGCCACCGCGTGGCCAGCTGTCGGTATTTGCGCGTGCTCGGGCTCCGCCGTCGGCCCGGTGCTGCTTCTCTCCCGTTCGTTCGCTCGCTCGCTGGCACGCCGGCTACCGTCGAATGCGCCTCCGTGGCCTGCCCTACAAGACAGGCGGTGAAGAGGCCGCCCGAGGAAAACACCTCGTCCAAAACGGTGGAACAAAATGAGACGGCTCTATCCGCAAAGTGAGTTCATCATTCATCGTTCGCGCTTTTTTTCTGCCAGCGGTTCTTGGAAAACAAGGGGGCGTTAACCTGAGTCCGTGTCGTGAACTCGAGGATGACGCGATTTAGCGCGTTTCTTTTTGCTGGCTTCGTTGACCCGGGGATCTACCAGTAGAACTTGCGAAAGGACGTCGAAAATCTTTCAAAAATACTGTAGACAAAGAAATCCTGGCAACTGGGCTGGTTCTTTAGATAAGTTGATGATCTGGTTTCCATGCTGTAGAATGCACAAAAATCACCTTAAAATTATTTTTAAAAAGTTCGTAAAAAGATCTCCTTTCAACAACGCTTCCTTTACCGTTTTCGTTAGTGCGAATGGGTTGTGCCGCCTTTACTGATGAAGGATTTGATTTGGCTAGCATTCATAGATGAACACGCTTTATTCTGTAATCGTGGCAAGGTTCCTTCTCCTCATGTTCAAAGGGTAAAGTGTTTTGCGGTGCATTCTCCTTTGCTACGACAGAGCGGTGCTCACTACATAAACATCTACTAACATGCCAAGCGTTATTCCACCCTCCATTGTAAGAACCTTTATCTTCAAATAACTGAAACCTTGATGTAAACTTCTTTGCTGGGACAGCAACTGTTCTGTTGTCAGCGTTTACTGTTGAGAAACTTCAGGCTTTCTCAATTCGTACTTTCTTAACGGCGTACACAGCAAACTCCACTTTGAACGCATGACTCCAGGTGAGCCAGTATTACTGAGTTCAGTCTCACGCTGTGGTGATTCAGGACCTACTAAATACATCAGGTGCAAAACATGTAACGTGCTGCCCTGCAAGCATCAACGCCACAGCGAAGCCATAGAAACATACCTGTCGCTCTAAATGACCCCCGTCGCCCCTGTTTGCAAAGTAGCGATTGCAGCAATGGTGTCGTACTATTTCTTCAGAATAATTTGTTGGCTTAAAAACCTTGCGACTGATGCTATCGCCCTGTAGTCTCTAATTAGGCGTCTGAGGAAGTGCTTAACAAGCTTATCGAGCATTCGAATTTTGTCATTTCTCCTCCGACGAGAACAAAAGCGTACCTGTCCTCAATTCTTGCAGCTTGCATCAATCGAAGGGGATCAACATTTTTTGCTAAATGTTTCCTCGTCTGGCGCCTCCATCTAATACCGTAACCATCGCCCGAATGGCACGAGGAGAAAGCGCTCAACGTGCGCGGTAGCTTCATGAGGCACCTTGACGGAAAGGGCGCCGACGTCGGCCGTATCGTAAAAAGTTCTCTGCCTCGAAAACTTCCTGTTGTAATCTGATTCGCCATGAGCACTGCATCGAAGTGCGCCTGACAAGCTAAACAAATTGTATCATCGAACGAGGTGCACTAAGGCGCTTAAATAGACGAGAAAGAAATTATATCTGAACTCCGCTTTTACAAAGTGGTATACTCGATTTTCTTTCCTTGCAGTGGGGATGGGAAGAGGGGGGTTGCATCCATAATTCTCAGTCAATGAGATTTACTCCACCAATATGTCCCATTTCCCTTGGAGAAGGCGACGCGAGAATTGTTACCTCACAATTACGGTGTCACGTCGTCGTTTAGTCGCCTCTTTTATATTGATTTATCCGCATGAAAGTATCGTTTTCTTTAGCTTTGTTCACGTGAACATTCATTGTTTGTTTCGCCATCTTGCTTCGTTCTCAGCACCTTACAATTGGAATGAATTATTTCGGCGTAATTTGCCTCTGCGGTCCTTTTCGCTCTGCCACCGCGCACAGAAACACGAAACGAGAGACTTAATGTTCGGTCTTTTTTAATCTTTCCTCTTTGTCAAGACAGAAGCTACATGTCACAAGAGACGCGAAGATAGGTAACCTGCTACCATGTGCTTGGTTGCAGCGGAGGTGGACTTGCATTCACCACACAAATTGAATGTGGGGAGTGATGAAAATGAAAGAAATCGCGTGAATTTAAGGAAGCTTACATTCGTCTTATGTCTGAATACTCTCGAGTCACGCAACTTAATCTGCAAATGCCAGTAAAGAGGCTCCCCAGACAATGGCGTCGAGCGATTCTTGTGACATCATGCATTATCCCTCCGGGCTTGTTAACGTAACCTCGCAGTCTGGTGTATGATAGGCCGTTCATCCTGGAATAATTGAAATAACCATGGCGTCATAAAAATTGGTCGACACCATTTGCTAAAAGGCGTGTTTAGAAGGGCATTTGCTGCTTCGTTACCGATATGTATGCTACTATAATTGCAAATCGAGAGAATGCGCTGGCGGAAAACATTCCCACTTTCACATCAGTACTTCTACAAAAGAAGACTAGCGTTTGTTGAGCACATCAGTATCATAGAGACCGGTTGTTTTTTGCCGACATTGAACAGAAAACGTCGTTGCTGACAAGTTAAATGTTAGCTCGTCAAAAAGTCTAAATTACGGGCATTAGATTTGTTTCTGAAGCCTGACCGCCCGAAGATGGCCACACTATGCGCTCTAAAATTTCCCCTAAGCAAAAGTGTTCTAACACGCGACTCATCATGAGATCTGTATCGAAACTGCTATGAATATAGCTAGGGCCACATTTGGACCGTCGGATAGAACGCCTCCACATGAAAGTTTGTTGAGTTATGCAAAGTTCACATAAAACATCATCCTCAGCCTGACTATACCCACTGCAGGGCGAAGGCCTCTCCCATATTCTTCCAACTAGCCCGGTCCTGTGCTAGCTGCATCCACATGACCACTGCGAAATTCTTAACCTGATCCGCCCACCTAACTTTCTGCCGCATAAAACATGTGTACTGAAACCGCACATCATTGCCGTAGTCACGTGTGCAGTGACGTCCATATAAAATCGTCATTGTCATTTGCTTGCTTTGTACTCTGCTGGCCTGCCCCCGTAGAAATTAAAATCAGCTAAATTACTAGGCTTTTTTTTTTTTTCTGGCCTTATGCCCACTGAGAGGTTCAACCTTTCACAGCTGGCCCCCGGCTTTTTATTTTAATATTCTGAACGATCGTTAGATTGTAGCCAGTGATGTTATTGATGTTATGGCATGCACAGGAATTTTCCTCTTACTCTACATGACTGTCGCGGAGAAAGGTTGGGCATATTGTACAAACTTCTTGACAAAATGTCGGACAGAGTTGTAAATTTTTCGTCTTTGTATCCAGCAGCAAATAAGGATAATGCAATACCCAATATATGAATAACAAACGTCCTGGACCTATAACAGGCAAGGCTGTTCATTTTGAACTTTCCGCACTTTACCGATGTATGTGTGTGTGCGATTCTCCTCACGAGCATGTCTCTGGCAGGTGTAGTTGGCAGGTGGAATGGTCTGGCAGTGATTGGTTCGCGTTTTGTGCGAATTCACAAGACCACGTGTCATGGTCGGATTGGCAGGAGTTGCCAACTTGGACAGCGCTTTTTTATTGCGAATTAATGTCAGTGAGATCTTGATCTCGATTAAAACAAGCTAATCTTAACCAGTGCAGGCGCAGCCGTGCCGATTTTTAAAAGTGGAATTCCACGTCTATTTTGTGTGATCTTTCATATAATGCGGTTGGTGAAGACTTTGTACTGATTGGCATTTTAAACTCGAGACCAAAGTGAAAACTGGTTAAAACTTCAAGCTGGGCTTTGTTTTTATCGCTAACAAAATGATTCCAGCAAGCTGAAAACCGATGTGCTACAGAACCTAATTTTAATTTGACCTAACCATTCAATAATTACCAGTCTTGTTTTTTATTACTGGCTGCACATCTATGCAATACAAGGAAAGCCACCAATTAAACATACCTGGAAGTAATCATACTAATTTCGTGTGTCTATTGCCTCTGTCTCAGTAGCAGTAAAGGTGACGCACTGAAATTGGCCCAGTCACGCTTTAGAACACGACGATCCAAAGCTACAATTTTTTGTTTCGATGCTTCCGCTTGTTTTGGCGCACAGCAGACATACACATTTGTGCATGTATTACAAGCTCACATCTGATGTTGTTTTTTTTCGACCCCGCGGAAAGGAATGCCTTGAGAAACAGGCTTCTCCTTGCGCTGACTAGCTCTCAGGAAAAGAAAGCTTGCAGGGCAGTTTGCACGCACTTTCCCGTTTACTCTACTGGGCTGGCAAACCAATTGATAGATTGATTCTGCACACGCCTTGTAATTTGGTGGTTTCATTTCAAACAACGATAAACTACCGAACCGTCATCGATTCCAAGCCTTCTTATCTTGCTTAATGATCTACCCCTTCTAAAAGCAGAAATATAAAGGTTGGTTGACTTCGTCATTAAACAGGCTGTTTAACTTTTTTATACAACTTAGTTTTGCTTTTTTTTAGTCGTGCAATTTTTGGTATTATTGGACTATGTAGGGCGAATTCTAGTAAGCGTACTTATGCAATATATTCAAAATCTTCTATTTTTGTGTCTGATGTTGCCACTTCTTAGTATGCTGGTGAATCAAGCTTGCTAGGCCCAATAAGCCGATTTTGAAATATAACTGGTCCTGCAACGGCGTTAATGTACGATGTTACCGCTCATTTAGAAAATACTCTGGCTTTATTCAAGTGGTTTCAGTTATCAACTGATGACTGTACGGCGATACGACGAGTCATGGCTGTCATGCGCAGCTACGGCGAAAACATTGTGCATTAAAAACTGAGTAGCAACTGGCCAACTTCCATCACATCAACGTCGATTTTCACAGATCGAATTGAACTTTTCTGGGCTAGTATTTTCACCTACAGAAGGAGTTGGTATTTTTTACTGCGAGATTTTGAATACATTTGCTCTTTGCAGCTGGATTTCGCTGTGAAATACCGGGAAGACAGCTCCACTTTTATGGCGAAAGTATTTCTATACTCGTGGTGAATACCTCGCGTCTGCATAATGTGTACGCGAGATGTGTCAGCGAGGTTCATCAAGGTTCCGCGAGATGTCTCAGTGATACGTCGCAATAGATTCTGACGACGAAGCCAAAGAAAATAAAGGGATGAAATTATAACGAGAGCACAAATACGCATCGACAGGTAGATTCCTAGGCTAGGTATGATTTCATGACCTTCTTGTTTCCATTTTATTTTTTCCAAATTCTAGTTAAACATTCATATTTATCTGAATACGCCAATCCTTGAACATAATTATTTACAATCTACAATGCACCCTGGCCAATCCCCCGCCATGGGTATGTGCCATTTTGTCTGAGGTCATCATCATCATCATCACTAATACGCAAGATAGACGAAGAGAAAAGGTAGACTGAAGAGGAAAAAGAGAAAGATGAAAGGCTTCGCCAATAAGCTCTTAAGCGACGCTAACTGCAACCTGTAATATTTTAAGGGTTTGGGTTTGTCGCGAGAGCGTTATTGACTCCCGTTTGCCAGCTCCAATTGCAGTTCCTTGTTCACGTACACGTTCTTCGCTACTCCACTGATGACTGATATTTTAACTAGTGCCTTTGTTATCCCACGCAAACTCTTTCGCATAAAATAGCAAAATAGCGAACCTGCCTTACGTGGCTTAGGAGTAGCGTGCCGGATTAGAGGTTAAAAGGCACTGGAGCGCTGGAATCCGGTCTCACCCTCCCATATCAAAGGTGAAGCCAATCTTGGCAGCGACTGCCTATACTTGGCCGTGCCATGTGGTCCCGTGACGTCACACAACTGGACGACCAATCAGTGCACTTCCATATCACCTGCCATGTGTTAGTCGTTCCTGTGATACTTCGCTCACTACGCCGAAGTAAACACTGCCCGACACCAGATTTTCTGAAAGACGAGGCATTTCAAACTGTCGCGTTAGAAAATACATTCCGAGCTGAAATACTGCGCATCGAGGTCCTTACAGCATTTTGTGGAATAATATTTTTGTACTTTTCGCATAGAGTTAATACTGAAAGGAAACGAACATTTTCGGCAGAATACGGCCTGCTCCCATTCCATTCGTGAGTGCGCAACAGAACAGGTGCAGTGGGCGATGGTGAAACGTTAAGAATGAGTGCTCCGGGGGGAACAAAAATACTCTGAAAAAAATAAAACATCGCAACTATTCCCATCGCCACTCCGCTTCGTTTAAACATCTTGCGCAACCTGCACGAGGGCGAAATCTCCAACGCCTGGCCGTGGTTGGCTCGACTCGTCAGCTTCCTTAATCGGACCATTGCCCCACTGTTCGCCTTACACAGCGTTTCTTCCAGTTCACCTTCCTCCGTTGCTCAAAATAAAGTTAGCCCAAAGTCCCACATTACGCATTTCCGAGGGAAAAGAGCAAAACGAAAGCTAGCGAAACGTTTCTTGTACCGGCTGCATAACGTCGCGGCCCCGCCGTGTCGCAACTATGTTACCAGATTGAATTCAACCTCTGCTTTCCTTCCTTCCTGCCATTTCCACCTCCTCTCTCTTTTCTCGTCTTCCGACGGAGCTTTCGCGCTCACCTAAGTGCTCGGTGCGTTGCAGTTGCCGCGGGGCTTATAATGATTCCGACTGCAACGGACGGGCGCGCAGATCGGGGCGCCCGCTTCGTGTGTGTACGGCGAGCAGCGGAGAGCTGGCGACGCTTGGCGCTCGGCGGTCCACCGTGTGCCACGCGGTTCGCTTGGCAGCCGGTCGCTAATGGGAGCACATCCTCCGGAACCTCGGCAGCGGTCGCTACTTCTGCACTCGTGGCTGTGCGCTTTAACCTAGGGAGGGTGCGTCACAGTGTGGCAGAAGGGAGGGAAAAAGGGAGGCAGAAAGTCTGCCCCACATTCCCATACTCTGAAGTGTATGCACGCACGCACGCACGCACGCACGCACGCACGCACGGGTCCTGCCAGAGATTTGTCACCGGTCACTGCCCATTTCGCAGCTTCATTCCCAGAAAGCGTGTGCGTCTGCCTGGAGGTATAATTGTTTAATCGTTATGCAGTTCGCCTTCCGCGCGCTCTTTGAACGCATGGTACCTGCAGAGAGTTTGAAGCGAGTAATTTAACTCCCCTGTTTTTTTAAACGCAATGTAGCTAATGTAAAGTGCGGGAAGGTGTTGGTATAGTTAGAAAAATAGGAGAGGGAGGGGAAAGACCCGTGACCGGAGCAGTTATGTGGGAGTGCATTTCACGATTGCCGGAAAAGTGTCGAATACCAGCACGATTCGCGAAGCATTTGCAGTCACTTTAAGGTGGGTCTATTTCCGGCAGAAATTAAAAATTGCCTTCGATAAAGTTGTCAGCTCCTGCTGAAGTCTACTTGCTCAGATTCGAGCTCGGAAATTGCAGTGCAGGGGGCGGCAGAAAGTTAGGTGGGCGGATGAGATTAAGAAGTTCGCAGGGGTCAAGTGGATGCAGCTAGCACAGAACCGGGTTAGGTGGAGAAATATGGGAGAGGCCTTCGCCCTGCAGTGGGTATAATCAGGATGATGATGATGATGATGATGATGATGATGATGATGATGATGATGATGATGATGATGATGATGATGATGATGATGATGATGATGAACTTCAAAACTGGACCAGTCTGTCACCTTCTTTCATATTGCTTTTTTAACTAGTAACTAAAAAAAAAAGTTACGATGAGCTTTTTCTTTTTGTTTTCTACTACGATCGTAAAAAATTAGTAGGACGTTCAAGTTTCACCCTTACAGTATCGCTTCTAATTTAACCTCTTCGCTAATGCTTAGCTTTGAGACACAGCATTTGACAAGGTGTTAAACGTTTTAGCTCATTTATTTTTTGGAAAAAGAAAGGCACAGTGTCTGTCTCATACTCAGTGGACACCTAGACTTAAAATTAATTTAACTGCCTACAACTGAAGGTACGTGTCATTAGTTCCAACCCCTATCGCAAAAAGAGATCAGGACGCTTAAGCTTCGGCTTATGAGTTGATGCCATGGCATGCGCGCTGATGCTATTTTGATCACATCCGCTTCTTTGCCTATATTAAACGACGTTGACGTTTAAGTTAGACATCTTTGGCTTTACGGACCAACTCAGCTTCAGCCCTACGTTTATGATCGTCGGCAGCTTGCCGATGTTCCAGCTCTGCTTTCTCCGCACACTTATGGTACTTCACTTCCGCTTATAAGTTCGTATCTCGGCACCCCGTCTTCGCTCCGTCTAGAATCCTTCCTGGTCATCGAGCACTATCACCACAAGCATCATTCTATTACATGCATCTGGTACCATGTAAGTTGACATTGTCTCAGTAGTACCACCCACAGGTTACCTATTCAGATTCAGTTACACACACACTAGATAATTTGTGTAAACGACTCTGGTTTCATTCACTATACACTATTCACTTATCAATCAGGCAATCAAGCTATCGACCACATCGAATCGATCAACCAACACAACGTTCAATCATATACACTCCGTACAAGGCGTCTATCATTTTTCCGGAATCTTTCGACGCAGACGCACACATTGATGACGATTGAGTAAAATTCGAAAGCGCCATCTACCTTAGCGAAAACGTACGTCTTTATTTCCGGTGGCTTCCGCCTAACCTAACGGCGCTAGCGAAATGTTGGCGCTGGAGGGGATTTGACGCGTCCTTGAAAGCTCCCTCTCAAAAAGGTGTATGGCGATGGCTTTTCGACGCAAACGACAACAGTGCGCTTTTCATTATAGCATGCGACTTGGCTAGCGCTAAATGCTAAATGTCAAGCGAAGTGGTATAGAACCACGCTGAACGCTGCACAGAGCCGTTGCATTACAAAAACACGTGTTAAATTCTGCAATATGGCGACGCAATGGCGACGCCATTTCAACCGTACTGGCTGCATACGTCGTCGTTTCCATGCCTTGTTTTTACACGGGCGCTTCAGCATTTGTTCAAAATACGAGCAGAGAGATTATTTGTAGCATAAAATTTTATTCGAGTATTCGAGCTATCAACATTCTTTTCGAGCAAAAGGCCATATCAGGTACGGTTCTGCAGTTACACGAGGATTATCCTTCCGATGGTCGTTTCATTCCTAGTGATGAGATTCCAAACTACCTACCCACCGCCATGATTTATTCTTGACATGAAGCTTTTTAAATTGAATATCTGCTAATGAGATTCTACCCAGCCTTGAATTGGCGGGCAGCGTTCGTCTACATCATCGCTTAGGGAATGAAACAGTGCTCCTCATTGTAATCTGGGCAGTTCACAGTCCAAACGCACCGCCTGAACTCGGCGGAGATGAGTTCCTGTGCACCCATGCTTCGATATGAGCAGAACCCGTGTGAATTCGGCAGTGTAGTCGTAGATAGCTGTCTCTGCGATATATATATATATATATATATATATATGGACAAGGACTGGTGTATTTAGATAAATATGAATGCTTAACTAGACTTTAGAAAAAGTACAAAGGGAAAGAAAAAAGCAATAAAGTTAATGAGTTAGTCGACGCAACCTCGTCTGCCTCTTCTCCCCTGTCTATCAGCCTGCTTAGTTTAATTTCATGTGCAGTGAACCGTCACATCAGTTTCCCCGTCCCCAAGCATCTTCACGGTGGCTCAGTAGTTGAGGTTTCGAAAACTGAGCTGGGTTTCGTGGGTTCGATCCCGGCACTGGTGGCCGCTTTTCAATGGAGGCGAAACACCAGGTGCCTGTGTACTGAACAATTTCAGCATACATTAAAGAACTTAGGGTGGTGTACATTATCCAGAGTGGTCCAGCACAGTGCCTCCCGCAGACTGAATCGTTTCGGGACGGTAAATCGCAAAAATATATCAGTTTCTTTCAAACCAAATAAAAAGAACCCAATCTTTTCACATTAAAGTTAATTTCGCGACTCTTGCCCATAATCTGAGTAAAAATTTGATTTCGGTTTTATAAATGTTTCTCATGTTCCGATCAGTCGAACCGCGTCATAAGAGCGGCCCAGGAAAAGTATAATCCATTCAGAACGTGTGCTGTGCAATGTCAGCGCACGTTAAAGATCCCCAGTTGGTCGAAATTACTCAGTAGCCCTCCACTTCGGCTCCCCTTTGCACGCCATCCTTCTGCGCTCTGAAGCAAGAGCACCGTGAAAACATCGTCCAATCGTTAGAAGTTAGCCACGTCACAAGTGTCAATGTTGGTGTTATATTGTTGAATTTTAGCACATCATTAAAATGCGTACTGTTTTGTATTATTACCTAGTTAAAGCTCTTGCTAAACAGAGGCAAGTCAAGCATGACCTCCACTAAGACTTTTTATTGGTTAGGGCGCACGACTACACAGCCGATGGGCCGGGATTGATCCCAACTGCTTAGGCCGGGTTTCGATGGAGGCGAAACGCAAGGAACTCTTCTGTTGTGTGATGTCATCGCGTGTTCAATAACTCCAGAAAATCGGAATTATTCGAAAGCCTACAATTATGGGGCTGTCAATAGTTAAGTAGTTTTTTTAACGTTATACCCTATAAACCAACTCATCAAAGGAAATCACCAACGGCGAAATACTTGTAACACCGGTGGGTCAAGGAATGAGTGGTCCATTCGGCAACTCTTCCCCTGTCTTCATCATCTCCTAACATGTATGGCCTCCCACCATTTGACTAGAAAAGCTTATTAAGGGATGCAGCTAGAGGTAGATCATCTTGAGGCGGGTCAGACTTTACTCCGACCGCCCTGGCGGCGCCTGACACATGCGCCTTAGATTATTCGAAAAGTTTAGACGGTAACGTTTTTCATATTTTACCACCCCCATAGTATATATCTGAGTTATATACTGGAGGGACGAAGATAAGGCAATGAATAAGGTCTGTTCTTTCCTTTTTATGGACATTTGCTGATTTCTGAAGTTCTGAAGTCTAGCACTCTTCTCTAGGAGTGCTCCACCGTGGTGGCTTAGTCGTTAGGACGCTTGACGTCATTGTCCAAGAACGCAGGGGCGGTCACAGCCATCCACGTTAGATGGGGGTAAAAAGCAAAGTAACCCGTGTACAGTGCAGTGTTGCGCCTTAAAGAACCCCGGGAAGGGAAAATATCCGGAGCTCTCCACTACGGAGTCCCTCATAGTCTGGTTTTCTCTGCGAAGTTGAACTTCCCTTGGTGTGAGCACAGCGTTTAATTTCAAATGCGTTGGGCTTGAAGAGTGAACACGCGTTTCTCAATCCACTCTGCGTGGAACCGAGTTTGCGCGGTAATTCGTTGTATTCTAGTTGCCATAATCTTCTACTAAACCCGCTCAGCGCTATGAAATCGAGCTGGCGTATGCTAACGAGTTGAAACTTCAAAGCTTCTCGCGGGGACGAGCGGCTTGCATTCAATCGACTCTTATGCATCCGGGAGTCATGAACTAGCCGTACGACGGGCGATGTGCTGGCCGTTATCAAACACGTTTTTCGTGTCGAGCATTTTGCAAGTTTGGCCGCTTATTGTTCGATATAAGAGGAAGACTAACACATTTAAGAAAAGAGTTGGTTTGGTTTGGTTTTGGAACGTCCCAAAGCGACCCAGGCTATGACGGAGACCGTACTGAATGACTCCAGAAATTTCGACCACCTGAATTTGCTTTAACGTGCACTGATATCGCATAGCACACGGGCGCCTTGCTGTTCCCTCCATCGAAACGCGGCCGCCGAGGCCGGGATCCGATCCCGAATTCTTGGGCACAGCCGTCGAGCGCTTTAACCACTGCACCACCGCGGGCTTTGAGAAAAGGAAAGGCGTGGTATGTCCATCTGGCTGGGTACCTGAACCCCGCCAAGAGAAAATGATTTAGAGGACACCGCTTATAAGAGTCCAGCTCTTAAAAGGCCACCCGCACAGAGGGCAACCTTGAATGTCTCAACTAAAGTATGCTTGCACACTCTTCATGGCCCTGCTTGCCCCAGTTAACAAGAAAGTAAGATTTATGGCGCAACATTATATTTCGCTCACGAGGAAACACGCATTTGTATTCTGAGCATTTTTTACCGTTCTGAGCCAGAGATCAGGGAGGGAGGAAGTGAACGTGTCCATCCTTATTTCACCGAGAAAGCCTTGGCAAAGTGCAGGTTCGCTTAAAGTCTATACGTGCAAGTTATGGCTATTGCTGGACACAGCTTCTGTTTTAGTGAAAGCAAAGAGCGCAAATCAGAGCGCAAGCACACACACAGGGGCCGAGGAAGCGTGTAATGTTCAGTAAGACGTCTGTGAACTTCTCCCGGTTTCCAGCATTTTCACTCACGTTGTGGGATGAACAGCCGTGCTTGCGTGGTCATATGGCGAAGATACGTGATTATACGCCTTATATCTTGTCATATTCCGGGCCTCCTTGTGTTATTGGGTTACGCTCGCTCCGTAATCTCATCTAGGGTTTCGTCTCCCGCGCCGAAAGAAACCAGAGACTCCCTCCGTGTGCAAGACGCGCCTTTATGTGCGTGGCGGGCCATGTTTACATAAAAGCACGAATAAGAGGTCTCACCGCGTTTGGCGCGCAACCTCTGCGTGTGTAAATCAGATGAGACGGCTTCCAAGCACAAAAGAAAGTATTGTGTAAAACGAGATTTCAGATGCGTGGTTTTAGATTAGGAAAAAAAAATGCGTGCTGAAGGAAGGGAGGAGGGGGGCGGGGAGGAAGTACGCAGTAGAGAGTTAGAAAGAAAAGGAACATGTCGGAGAGATGTCTAAGCACCATGGAGAAGGCACTCATTGTTGAGTGAACAATGGGAAACTAAGCAGGAGCACTTTCACTTGAGCACTTTTGTGGCTCTGACGGTGAAAACTCGTAAGCATCTAATGCACTGTGTCATGTTTATCATTTTCTTAAGGCGAAAGTCATACATTGCTCACGAGATGCGAAAGCTGAAATCGGAAGTTATCCGAAGAGCCTAGCCGCGAAATGTTGTCCCATTCGCGGGATTGCAAGTTATTGTGAAAAGCATGAATGCAATTAGGCGTGTAACTAACAAGCGTATAACTAGCAATTGATGACGTCACCAATTCACAAGTCTCATGACAATGATCACGTGCATAAATTTATAACGTCGTTAGTGTTAGCATAGTCATAAGTAAAGTATAAGTTCTAAAAATATTGAATTACATCATAAGTGTCACGGCAGTGATATGACAAAGGTGAGTTCTAAAGAGAGAAATTATAGGGGACACTTAAGCTCCGCCTTTAAGGGTATGACGCGATACCGTGGCGACCACCAGATATACAAATCCCCGCTTTAGCATAGCCGTAGGAGCATGCCGCATAGTCTACATCTAGCCTACCTGAATCTGCATCTAAGCCCGCTGGAAGGTAAATTCTTATTCCACTTTCCCACCTCGTATGAGTTACCCGAGTTGGTCGCTCCTCCCAACTTTCTGGTGTCATGTGGTTTTTGAAGTCGCACAAATCATCGGTGAAGGATCGATTTTTCGCTCACAACGCCGACACCGACGCCGGACTTTTTGAGTAACGGGACGCTTAACGCTACCGCGTTAGAATAGTGAGGCAGCGTGTCCTAACTAATAATAGATAACATCACCGATTCATGGGACAGTCACATGATAACGATGACTTGCAAAGGGGAGGGGGAGGCTCGTTAAGTCTAACGAGTCGTTCTGAAAATAACAGCGGTATGTCGTAAGTAAAGGTGGTGTCACAAGTTACATGGCAGTCGCATGACCAAGAACTTGCAAAAAAGGTGATGTCACCAAGACAATGAGTCACATGACAAGGATGACTTGCAAAAGTGACATCAAGCCGCGTCAGTCACATGAGTAGAATGTCATGCAAAAAGTAAACTTTATTAAACCACGTGAGTGGTGACGTCATCAAGTCAAATGAGCAGCATGCCATGCAAAGAAAGCACTGAAGGCGCGTCTAGTGATGCAACAGCAGCAGCAACTCTCACGCTTCCGCATTTTTCCAGTACACGTTCAGCAGTACTCTCAAAATTTCTGCATATCGTGCTGCTATAGTCAGAGAGCTAAATTCTAGAGGTTTCTGTTACCGGGATGGAAGCATCTTCACTAAGGACACAAGTGGAAATGGCAGTGGTATACTGTCTTTTAAAGTATTCTGCTTGAATAGTGCATGATCTGCGTGACCTTACATACCGGTCATTCATGCCAAAGTGGAGTGCAATATTTTTAAAAAGCAGAAGAGGTTCAAACGTGTGTGTGTGTGTGTGTGTGTGTGTGTGTGTGTGTGTGTGTGTGTGTGTGTGTGTGTGTGTGTGTGTGTGTGTGTGTGTGTGTGTGTGTGTGTGTGTGTGTGTGTGTGTGTGTGTGTGTGTGTGTGTGTGTGTGTGTGTGTGTGTGTGTGTGTGTGTGTGTGTGTGTGTGTGTGTGTGTGTGTGTGTGTGTGTGTGTGTGTGTGTGTGTGTGTGTGTGTGTGTGTGTGTGTGTGTGTGTGTGTGTGTGTGTGTGTGTGTGTGTGTGTGTGTGTGTGTGTGTGTGTGTGTGTGTGTGTGTGTGTGTGTGTGTGTGTGTGTGTGTGTGTGTGTGTGTGTGTGTGTGTGTGTGTGTGTGTGTGTGTGTGTGTGTGTGTGTGTGTGTGTGTGTGTGTGTGTGTGTGTGTGTGTGTGTGTGTGTGTGTGTGTGTGTGTGTGTGTGTGTGTGTGTGTGTGTGTGTGTGTGTGTGTGTGTGTGTGTGTGTGTGTGTGTGTGTGTGTGTGTGTGTGTGTGTGTGTGTGTGTGTGTGTGTGTGTGTGTGTGTGTGTGTGTGTGTGTGTGTGTGTGTGTGTGTGTGTGTGTGTGTGTGTGTGTGTGTGTGTGTGTGTGTGTGTGTGTGTGTGTGTGTGTGTGTGTGTGTGTGTGTGTGTGTGTGTGTGTGTGTGTGTGTGTGTGTGTGTGTGTGTGTGTGTGTGTGTGTGTGTGTGTGTGTGTGTGTGTGTGTGTGTGTGTGTGTGTGTGTGTGTGTGTGTGTGTGTGTGTGTGTGTGTGTGTGTGTGTGTGTGTGTGTGTGTGTGTGTGTGTGTGTGTGTGTGTGTGTGTGTGTGTGTGTGTGTGTGTGTGTGTGTGTGTGTGTGTGTGTGTGTGTGTGTGTGTGTGTGTGTGTGTGTGTGTGTGTGTGTGTGTGTGTGTGTGTGTGTGTGTGTGTGTGTGTGTGTGTGTGTGTGTGTGTGTGTGTGTGTGTGTGTGTGTGTGTGTGTGTGTGTGTGTGTGTGTGTGTGTGTGTGTGTGTGTGTGTGTGTGTGTGTGTGTGTGTGTGTGTGTGTGTGTGTGTGTGTGTGTGTGTGTGTGTGTGTGTGTGTGTGTGTGTGTGTGTGTTGCCGGGCCTAGCACTTGCGCTAGGCCCGACAACATTTTCATTAAACGTCATCTCACTGTCATCGACCATCTCTCTGTCCTCTGTTCTCCTGTTTTCATCGGCTTGCCGTATCGTAACATTTGGTTGGAGGTGCTGGGTACTTCATCACCCCCCCCCCCCCCCCCCCCCATCCTGGTCCGGAGCATCAGCGCCCTGCGACTTCTTGCGCCGTCGGCGAAAGGTTAAGAGGCACTGCATGGCTGTTCCCCATCCTGCCAGACCCAGCAAGACCTTGCCGTTCCTCCGTCCCGTCCCCCCGCCCCGACCACAAGACACGACGAAGGAGAGACTGACCCGAGACGCCACACATGACCACAAGACACAAGGAGAGACCCGAATGACCTAATGTGACCCCACTGACCTGATGTGCCGACCAAGGACCCCACGACCCAAGACACCGCTACACTTCAAGACATTCTCCCCTACCTATGCCATGCGGTGCTGCCTTGGCCTCCGCCATCGAGTCTTGGCAACGTGTGGCCCGAGAGGGTCCTGCCAAGGTTCATCGCGAATCATCGTGCCCGCAAGCCATTCTATTTTTCCTCTTCTTTTTCAAGAATCTAGATACGCCCATCATCATGCCATTAAATCATCAACATCGTGCATTTCCTCGTCCACGATCGGGACGATCGCTCGGTGGCCCCGGGTCGCGTATTGCCATACCATATCCCGTAGGCGCACTGGAGCAGACGACGCTTTCAGCGAGTTAAACGGCGATTGTTGCTGAAAGATCTCTCTGAACGCAACCTAAAGGTAACATACTCTCACTGTAAAGGGCGATTATTGCTGAAAGATGTCTGTGAACGCAACCTAAAGGTAACATACACTCACTGAGGCAGGAAATGATTGTGGGAAAGGTAATTGCTTAGTGTAAGTGTTGTTATACCGATTGTTACTTAAAAGTGTCTGTAAACGCAACCTAAAGGTAACATACACGCACTGAAGGCAGGATATAATTACAGTGAAGACAATTGAGAAAAAAAAATTCAGAAAAAAAAATAGAACACAGGAGTCGAACGCATGTTTAAGCGGCATCAGTGAAGACATGCGTGGTGTTAATCCATTGCGCCACCAAAATGACGGGGAAGCTGGGCTTTAAATGTGTTCTTATTCGTTTAGACAATATATCCACCATTTGTCGCCTGGTGGCGCTGCTCAGAGGAATCTGGACATAAACGGGGCGTACGACAACGTAAGCAGGGAACTCCTGTGGAACATATTAAAAGAAGGTATCGGTTATGAGATAATAGAGTTCCTACAGGAAATATACCGGGATAACAAAGTAGAAATTACGTGGGAAGGGATAAGAAGTACGGAGGATGTCAAAGTATGCAAAGGATTAAGACAAGGCTGTCCTCTATCACCGGTGCTGTTCATGCTTTATATGATAAACCTGGAACGGAGGATACAAGACAGTAACCTAGGTTTTAACCTGTCATACAGATTAGGTGGAAAGGCGGTAGAGCAGCGCCTCCCCGGTTTGATGTATGCAGACGATATTGTGCTGCTAGCTGAGAGTCTGGAAGAATTGCAAACTCTAGTTAAGTATTGAAGAGACGAAAGGGACGCTCTAGGCTTCAGTTTCAGCGCAGTTAAGTCAGGTCTGATGATTTTCAACGGTTCAACTGATCAGGGTCTTAAAATTCAAGGCCTTGAAATACCTAGAGTAGCAGAATATAAATATTTGGGGGTATGGGTAAACGAAGGATTGGCATACATTGGAAAGCATGAGCAATCACTTAAGGCCAAAGGGCGAAGGAATGCCGGGATAATGAAGCATAAGGCATTGTGGGGATACAATAGGTATGAGGTATTGAGGGGTATTTGGAAAGGAATTATGGTGCCCGGACTTACTTTCGGAAATGCGGTTTTGTGCCTAAAATCAGAGGTACAGTCGACATTAGAAACAAATCAGAGATCCGTTGGACGATTAGCACTAGGTGCCCACGGCAAAACTACAAACGAGGCGGTACAGGGAGATATGGGCTGGGCATCGTTCGAAGTATGGGAAGCTCAGAGTAAAATATATGAGGAACGCCTGAGGAAATTGGGCAGTAACAGATGGGCAGCTAAGGTATTTAAATACCTGTACCTAAAAAGCGTTGACTCACAATGGAGGAAAAGAACTAGGAAACTAACTAGTAAGTATGCTAGTAACAAGGACGGAGAAATAAAGAGCATTAAGCAACAGGTGAAAAACACAGAAGGTAAAAATTGGATAAATTCGATGGAAAAAAAGCAGAGTGTGGAATTATACCGAAAGTGGAAAATGCAGATCAGGAAGGAAGATTTCTTTGCTAACTCAAGAGGCAGTGCCCTACTTTTTGAAGCTAGATCAGGGTGCCTTAGAACACACAGCTACAAAAAGAAGTTTAACAATGGAGATGACGCATGTGCTGTATGTGGAAACTCCCGTGAAACAATTGACCATATTATACTCGAATGCAATGGTATCCATCCGGAAGTTGATGCAGGCGCAATCACTGTTCCTGAAGCTCTGGGGTTTATAGATAACAGTGACCGAGTGAATAAACCGGCTGTGGAAACTAGCAAAAAACGGCTGGAAGATTGGTGGCTTAAAAGCAGAGAAGTGACATAATGTTAGTAATGTAGGAGCAAAATTTAATAAATAGAATGATGGTTTAGTTAACCATTCTAAATCATTAATTAAGATATATGGAGAAAAATGAGCATGATAGCTACTGCTACCACCCCGTTTCAAAGGGGACGCTCCTATATTCCATCCATCCATCCACGCGCCAGAGCGTCGTCTGCTCGAGTGCTCCTACGGGATATGGTTTGCTAATAAGCCCCCGGATCATGTTACGGACAACATCAAGGAAGAAAAAGCGGGCAGTGGCGCGGACAGGAGCGCTCGCGCTAGGCCCGGCAACATTTTCATTAAACATCTCACTGTCATCGACCGTCTCTCTGTCCTCTGTTCTTCTGTTTTCATCGGCCTGCCGTATCGTAACAATATATATATATATATATATATATATATATATATGATATTTCATAAGTCTTCCAGGATCCAGAAATATGTTTAAGATGAGGTAGGGGTGCACAAACGAGAACAATTGTTTATTTCCGACGTTTCGGCCGGGGCTCTGCTTTCGTCAAGAGATTACCGAAGCTTACTTAGCTCTTCCTCTTCTTTTCGCCATGTGCTCTGCATTCCCTTTTCCACCAGAAAAAGCCAATTTTTTGTCTTTCGAAAGTTGACGGCAAGAAAAAAATTTCGGGGCCAATTTTAACTCATTTGCTCCTAATCCGCACTCTGAGTAAAAAACAAAAATTTGTGTATGAAAGAAAGGACGAATGTGCGGGGGCAAGCGGTGGAAACTGGAAGAAAATGCTACTGCTTGGACAGTGTTCTAGATGGAGTGAATTTATTCGCTATCCTCCTTCCACCTTCTTCCTCTCCTCGCACACCACCGCGCCCATGCACAAAATCTGGTGTCGCTACCCCCCTCGATATATCTCGCTTGTTGGCGGTATTAAATCCTCTTCTACCTTATAGGCCTCCTCCTCTCTGGCGCTGCCACTTTATCCGCACTGTTTATTAAACCGCCACGTCAATGCTGCCAGCGAGCCGTACTTTTTTCACCGAGTACACTCGGCAGCGAGCGGAGCGCGCGTTGCGCTCTCTTACCGCTTTTGCAAGCGAACACCCGAGCGCGGTGTCCGGAATCCAGAGATTTACACTCCGCTTGGTTAGGCGTCAGCCAATCGGAAAAATACGCCGAGAAGTTTTGCATTTATATTGAACAGGGCTCCCAATTCAACGCGCACACAGCCGCCGTGATGTATGGCGTCACCGCTAGCGGAGAAAGTGGAGGCCCTGCCCAGTGGAGCGAAATATTTACACTATTGTACGGGCTCGCTCCCCGCAAGGTGCTTTTTAATAGCGCTCTGAACAAACTTGTCCTTTTTTCATACTCTCGTTTTTTTCTCGGTTCGTTTTTCGTTCCCCAATTCTGCGAGCGTTCTGTCAACTTGCGTAAAGTGACGGCAAAAAGCGAATATTGAGTACCGAATATTGGCTTTTCCCTTCATCCCGTCGGTGCTGTGGGAGAGAATTAAAAGTTAGCGGGAGAAAAAAAAAAGAATATTTTGCGGCCGTCAATATCCACACCTTCCTGAAAAGTTCGGTTTTCAGTGAACGCGCTCCATCCTCCACGCGACGCCGGCGGTCTCTGGAGGAATGCAAATCAGTCTCATACCGGTCTGCTTGCGTGCTTTTCCTTTGCATTCGTTCCCTAATTAGATTTCTCTTCTCACATTTCACGTGCGCTGTTTCGAGCAGCGAACGTCAGCTAGTTTAAATTTCCTGTCTCAAAGTTGCTCATGCCTTCCAACTGCTTGCGCACACAATCTTCTTTCTATTTCGCAAGAAGTGGAGAATAGGAATGTGCCAAGTTCACTCACTCGTCTAGACGGCGCGTCTAACGCGTTGCAATATTAAAGTTTAAAATAGGCATTAATTGTGTGCAAAACAGGCATATAAGTATATAGAGTAAGATGAGCTGCTTGCTGTAAATGTTTTTCAGGTAGCTTAGTTTGCTGAAAATTTCTTAGCCAGCTCAAGTTAATGTTTATACCAAAAGGCCAAGTTTCTTTTGGTCAAGTTTTCTGGTCAAGTTTTCTGTGGTCGTTATAGCCTGGTGTACGCGTCTTAAGTTAGCTGTTTTTCATATTGCATTGCGCCGTCCTAGAAGGCGCTGCTTACTTCCTTTCGCGCCTGCAGGCGCACTACACCAAGCAAGGCCTGCTAAAGCCGCACACGGCTTGGAGCAGCATAGGTGGACCGGACGCCACGTAGACGGGCACAAATACAAGCGAGAAAAAAATGGATATATCCTCACTCGGTAGAGCGCTACTTGCTACAGTTAGGGACCGGTGAAAATGTTAAAGCCCATTTTGGCGAAAAGGTCATTAAGGCGCCAAGATTGTTCCATGAAAACTTAAAGCCAGCTTTTTCGCACTGAACTTGCCCTCTTTACAAACAACTTCGCACTCACTAAAAAAATACCTCGACGTTAAGACTCCAGCAAGCCGTATTTACTTTCATGAACGAAACTTAGCGACTCGGAAAATAAACACTTCATCGGCTTTCTTAGAGCCTTCTCAGCCAGTCTTATCTCCTGGAGAAAGGGCGCTTAATTATTTACAAGCCTTAAAGTTACCTGTAGCATACACACAACTGAAACGCGTATTGAAGCTGATTATTTTATTTTGTAAGTTAAATAAGCCTTCAGGACGACGCTAATATGCGTACGTTTTAGGCGCTGCGCCCATTAAAGATAACGCGTCGAACTGAACATACTAGCCTTAATATCTCTCGTGAAGAGCATGTACATCTAGGTTTGTTTCTTGTTTGTTTTGTTTTTTATACATTCTTCCTACGTGGCTATAAACTCTTTCGACGAGACTGTGGTTTTTCTCTCCAATCCACAAATAAATTATGAAGCGGAAGCGACAGCCTACAACATTATTTAGATGAGGTCTGCAGTAATTAGTAATAGTAAGACAATTAGCGTTAGCGATATTGTGTGAATAATCCATGCACATTTTGACTTTACTGAGTAAATAGGTTCCTCCGTGATGCACGTTACCCAACTAATGGACTAGCTGGCCCCAACTCCAGAGCGAAATGATGTTATCGCGGAAACCAAGTCGACAAAAAAGCGCGATCTATATGTACGTTCCCTTCTTTCCTATGTTCTTGCCATCATTGCCACTGCACTTTCTTTTCCTGCGAGGACGAGGGAAACAAGTAATAGTTCTAGTAGCCAAGCTGAAGGGACACCATGGTATTATGGTACTATTTCACACACTTACCATCTTTTGCGTAAAGCTTTCAAATCTGCCTGAATGGGCCGATTTTTATGTAAATAACCCATTTTGTATTTACTGTCGGATTACCGAAGTTCATCAATGAAGCAATAGAATCTGGAAAGGTCACATGCTAGATGGGCTTTACGAACGCGTTCCTGACTATTTTTTCTTACCATGCAATTTGCCTTCGGCTGCTAAAGGTTGTCGCTAAGCATAATTTGACCGGTTCATAACTGCCGTTCTCAGCTGATAGATAAAATTACAATGCGTACTAGTGAACTGTATTATCAACTCTTGAATTATTTCAAAATAAACGAGTAAATAGAAAACTCTTGTCCTGATCCATACTTCCTTCCGTCTCGTATAGTGGAAAGGCGTGCGCGATTTCTGCCACTTCGTATTGTGCCTTCTCCAGCTATTGAGCGTGCGGTGTTTTGGGCGGCGGCCCCTTAATTATGGACGGCGCCGCGCGTCCGCGTGCTTGCTTAAGTCGGAACGAGGTGAGGCGAAATTCGGCGCGCCCCCGACAAGCCCAGAGCCGCACGTTCCGTCACGGACCGGCGGGTGTTCCGAGTTGCCCGGGTAAGAATCTGCCGTGGCCCATGTCACGCCTGGGTTCCGAAAGCGACACGCTCTTCTAGAGAACACGCCCAAGGAGGCACGAAGTGACGCGCCGGCCCTTCCAAGCAATCTATCGAACTCCGATCGTCAAGGCACATTGTTTGTTTCTTGGAGCGTTTCCCTGAAAGCTGCGCTGGCAATCTTCCAGTGTTTGTCGCTGCGTTAATTTGCTAGCCAGGGTTCTTTAATCCTGTTCTCCACCGCAGTTGCCTTAATGAGGTCCCTGCCTGAATACGTTTCATTTTTGTTCGACTTGCGTGTTTGAAGAGAGAAATAATGCGGTGCTGCGCTCGAGGTGAGGAGGGAACAAAATGCGCTGCAACCCAGCGCATAGTTTTTTTTTTCTAGGCGCTTGAGTCAATAATACTCATCCTGTCTCGACTAAGTTTATAAGCCGAACTCATTAAAAGGTGATTGTGAAATTTAGTTCGGCTTTTTTTCTGCTCTCCTTTCTCTTACGTCAAGTGTTGGGATTAGTTCGCTAGGTTTCTTCTCCAACAGCTTAGCGTAATTCCTGCGCATGCTGGCAGCGACATCTGTCGTGGTGTACGCGCCTCTTTCTTTTCTCTCCACAAGCTTTTGTTTAGCGAGAACGGAGCAATTAGGTTTCACTTGGGTATTACTACTAGCATCGCTAATCAAGAGAAATGAGAGAATCGCCTCCTCCTCTTTTGGTTTGGCGTTTTCTGCTAGGTGATAGGCAATGTATAAGTGAGCGAGGGATACTTTCTGGAAAACTATTGCTAGTGTGTGTGCGTGTGCGTGAAAAAGAGCAATAAATATCTGTGCACTTCAATACTGTCAAAAAGTTTTCCTTTTGAAAACCAGCCGACTTCCCATGACGCATTTGTATGCCACTTTGAGATGTCTTACTTTTGAGTCAAATTCATGCCTGAAAGCGGATACGTCCGATTGTAGGACATATGATTCATTTCAGTCTTTGCCTTCTCCGTGTACTGCTGCTCCAACGGTGCTCAATTAAGTTGTTTAAAGCATGCTTCTTTAAGTTCCCGCTATTAGACATCTCTGCCCCACCGTAAGCTTCTAACCATGTACCACGTCTTTTACAACACCTAACTTCTCACTCATTGTTTTACGTCATTATCAATTTCCTTTTTAGTCAGCCTGAACAATTTGGTTCTTTAGAAAAGAGGTGCGCATTGTATTTTTCGATTTAACATTGTGGGCACATTGAAATGCCCACTAAGACCTGTTTAATTATTGTTGGTGTTAATTTTCCGCAATTCCTCTCTTCTTGTAGCACCTCAAACGGCAATTCACAGCATTGAGTTCAAAAGCTTGTTCTAGGTATAAAAAACAATGCAACGCAGCGTTCCCGAATACGCAAACTTTCGACTGCTCCTTGCAGTTATTCACTTTCTTAATTATCGCGAGAATGTTCTAAAGTTAGTCTAAATCACAGCTTCAATTTGTATCCACTCGAAATCAATTATTCTACTTTTTGTTGTGACTGAAACGACTGACATCACATAAAGAGTAAACCTAATGGTTGAAGTGAGCCACTTGAGTCTGAATTGCACCGCTTCGCGCTAACGAGATAGTACTCCTCTCGAGACGGTACAAATACTTTCTTCAAATATCTCTCGATGTTTACACAACCCATAGCACTGCAACAAAGGGTAAAGAGTTTTTCAATACCACAGCTTTAACGGCACCTTCACTGATGCGTCATGAGCTCTGCATGAAGCAGAATGATTGAATATTATCGTTTGGCTCTGTTATGTAAGCCTCCAGCGTGAAGAGCACTTGAAAACACACAGCCCGTCCCAGTTTACATTGTCAGCTTACCGCTTACCTGTGAGGAGGCTTCCTTAAGGCCGTTGGCGACCGACTTGCCACAACACGGTCTTTTCGATTTGTAGCGCAGTTTCATTGCTTTGTAAGAAATTCGACGTTCACCATTGCCCTTTCACCAGCCCATATAGCGTGCATGGCAAAATATACGATGCTGAGTCCGGAGATAACAGCAACTGGGATACCAGCGATGAAGATGCCTAAGTACAGCTGTTGAAGTATGGGGCCTTATAGCATGAGCTGCCTTCAGGCTGACAGCATTAGATCGGAGTAATTCCTGTTAACAGTTGCTTTCTGACGCTTTACATGCATTCTGTCCTCTGAAGAAAACTCTTCCAATGTTCCTTTTGATGAGGGAGTAATTACTCATTATTATCCGCCCGAGCGCGGCCATGGGGCTTAAAAGGTACGATAAATGGTAGGACGCATTCTTCTATGGCCCTCCGGCTGCGCTGATGTCGGAACCAATGAGAAATTAGTCGATTATTGAAATGATATCAAAAACTGATATCCACTATTTAGACGGGACTAGCGTCATCTGCTTTTTTTTTTCTCAATTCTTAGTAACACTATTTCACTTTGGTTCCATGTGTGTGTGCTGTTCGTTTAGCACGAACCTTTTGTAGCCTTTCATATTGTTACTGCAAGACAAGATTGATGAAGACCCGTTTTATAGCTCTTCATAGTCTTCTCGCTGATCTATGCAATTAAACAAAGGAATCAATTTTGTATTATCCCACTGTCGCAGACTCGAACCGCATTTTCCGCGTCGCTTCACCATCAAAGTCCTCCTGGAACTCAATGCTTTCCATCACTTCACCAGACATGGATGAAAAGTCGCTCACGGCGATATGAACAAACATCGTGATCCTTCGCGTGGAGTGCCAAGAGCAGATATAATTTTTCTGCATTCTGGCTCGTAATTTTGTTGCTTCTGTGTACTGCGCTTATCCGAGTGTATCGTCGCGTGATAGCATTACGGACTCGATTGCTCTCTGTCGATGTGAGCGGATTATTGTTTCCCGTCGGGGACTGATCATCAGTCTGTGCTCCCATACTTTCGGACACTCTTTCCTCTCCACATTACTTTCTCCGCCCACTTCAGCCGAGGTCCCGTTCTCAGCTCTTCGGCTGACATCTTCCGCGTTGACCGTGTTTGCCGTTGGCAAATAGCCGAGGCGGATAGTTGGGCTGTCCCGAAATCGAAAAGTCAAGTGGCCGTGGGCTTCCTCGTCTCTGCCAATTGCTTTCGGCTGTGTTTACTCAGCTTTTAACAGCTTTGCTTCGTTTTACTTTTTTTCTGCGACGATTGATATAGTGAAGTGCAAGATTATAAGTAGGCACCATGGTGAGTGGCTGTACAGCCCTTTTTTTCGGAAATCTAATTAGATGCTACAAGGATCAACGCGTTCCAACAGTACTAGCAGCAGCATACCTGCCGTCACTAGAAGTTTACAAAACCTTAAGCACGAGGTTAAAAAGTCTAATTTGTAGTGACTTGTACGCAAAAAAAGAAAACCCTTTTGGAAAGCAATTATTAGTAAGAATTTTTGTATAATGTATTGTCTTTGACAAAAGTATCATGGACACGTGAAATGCGATGTAAGGCACGCATGTGTCATCTGTGAACACTCGCGTCGTTTACACTTTCAGCTGCTCAAGCCGCAGGTCGATTACAATAAAATATGCTCGCAGCGCCTCTCACGTGTCCTGGATACTTTCACCCCCCAATGGTGCGAGGTTTGTAACTAGTGTTGAGGTCTGTGAGGTCTGTAATTAATGCTGAAAAGCCCCTGAAATGCTACTTGCGCTAATATTATAATGTAAGAAATCCGTAGATGTGGTCTTTGTGAGTATTAGTCAAATAAGAAAGCTTTGCGTAGAGCCTATAGTTTACAAATAATTTTTAAAATGCTCCTGGCGACAGCACCTAACCGATCCTGGGCGACACATCCCACGCGCCCCGCGCGGTGACCTACCATATGACGTCTTTCGGGCTTGCTGGGCGCGCCTGCTCATTGGACGCCTCCAGCTTGAGCGGCCAGGATGGGGCACCACGCCCCATCATTGTCATGGAAACCTTTTTTTTTTGTTTTTTTTTTCTTGCACACCGGCGTGAGCTTGGTTGAGGAGACAAAGGATGAACATCATTTTTAATCGCTTATATCTTCAATGCTGGTAAAGTAGCGAAAATTTGCGTTGCGGACACAACTGACCTTTTCGCGTTTTTAAGATTGAGTAACTAGCTTTTCAACTGCTCTTTAAGCTCAATCTGCTAAATCGTATTACACCGTTACGTACCGAAGACGCTTCATTTCATATAACAGAGATGTGCGACAGCGTTGCTATGGCGACTATTGCCGAGCGTGAGCGCTGCTAACTTGAAATACATCACCAAGTGCTTTTGATGGCTGGCACTCACAAGCCAATATGAGTGGAGCCCTTTTATTCCTCTCACGGCCTGTAAAGGTACGCTTGTTTACGAATGCTGTAAATCTTTGATATTCCTTAATGGAGAGACGGCTTTTCTGGTAAGGCAACTTCACTCCAACAAAAACTCTGCTGGGACGAGTGCGTAGCATTCTAAATAGCATTAGGTACATAATTTCATCTTGAGCTGTTTTTAGAACCTCCTAGAAACCAAAGTATTCAAGACAGTTCCAGACCATTAGGATTAAGTCAAAGTACCGCTCCACGAAGGAACCTATTAGCCGAATTATATTGATTCTGAAAACTACACGCCGACCTATTTGATGGCTGGTTGCTTCGATGCTGTTTCATAAAATCTGAATGTGAACCCAATGCAAATGTTATTTTGTTACCGACTGCATATGTGGTCTGTCCACGCAATAAAGATTCTAGAAGTAAAACAGTTATATGTTTTACTGCTGCCGTTTAGTTCAGTTCAGTTCAGTTCAGTCGTTCAGTCCTGTCCGACTCTTCGTGACCCTATGGACCATTTTACGCCACGCTTTCCGGTCTCTCACTATCTTCCTAACATCACATAACTTCATCTGCAGTGCCTCGAGGATGCCATCTAACCATCGCGTTCACTGCCGACCCCTTCTCCGGTGATCGTCAACCTTTCCCAACATCAAATCTTTCTCCAGCGACTCCTCTCTTCTCATCAGATGACCAAAGTAGCTGAGCTTTAACTTTAGAATTTAACCCTCCAATGAGCAGTCAGGGTTTATGGTCGACAATATCGACTGATTTGATCTTCTGGCAGTCCAAGGAACTCTCAAGAGTCTTCGCCAGCCCCAGAATTCAAACGCTTCAATTCTTCGGCGGTCAGCCTTTTTCACAGTCCAACTCTCGCATCCATACATGACAACTGGAAAGACCATAGCACGAGTTAACGGATCTTTTTTGGCAGACTAATGTCTCTACTCTTTACTAGGCGGTCAAGGCTAACCATTGCTCTCTTTCCCAGAAGCAGGCGTCCCCTAATTTCATGGCTGTAGTCTCCTTCCGAGGTAATCTTGGAGCCCAAGAAGAGAAAATGTGTCACAGCTTCCACTTCTTGTCCATTGATGCTCCAGGACTTGATAGGGCAAGACGCCAAGATCTTTGTCTTTTTAATGTTCAGTTTAAGCCCAAACTTCTCACTCTCTTCTTGTACGCGCATCACAAGTCTCTTGAGTTCCACTTCCCTTTCTGCCATTAAAGTGGTATCATTCGCATGTCTAAGATTGTTGATAAGTTTTCCAGCAATCTTCACTCCAGCTGAAGACTCGCCCAGACCGGCCTTCCTCATGATGCACTCTGCATATAGGTTAAATAGGCAGGGCGACAGTATGCAGCCTTGCCTCACTCCTTTCTCAATCGGAAACCAATCAGTAAGGCCATGCCCAGTTGTGAATGTGGCCTCTTGTCCTTCATACAAGTTCCTGAGGAGACAGATGAGGCGAATTGGAACTCCCATCTCTTGGAGAGCTTGCCACAATCTGCTGTGATCTACGCAGTCAAACGCTTTCGCATAATCAATAAAGCAGATGTAGATGGGTTTCTGGAACTCTCTTGCTTTTTTCATGATCCAGCGGAGGTTGGCAATTTGGTCTCTAGTTCCTCTGCCCTTGCGAAACCCAGCTTCAAACTTTCCATAAAAGCAATACAAATGCATTTGATTCTTCTTAGGTTCTAAAGCTTCGGCATTTTTCCAGCGTGACTGTTTTTTCTTCTGCTCCATAAACACATTAAAGCAATTGTGCAACTCAGTGCATTCAGCTTTGCGATGGAGCCGATGAAAACGCAGTTACCGATAACTTGCGTAGTAGTGATGAAGAAATTTCTTGGCTTCCTGACTCACTATAAAAAAAGTCTGCCCTTGTGACATTCGGGCTTGCTCTGTCAGCAAACATTTATTTATTTGTGTACTTGTTTAATTGTTTATTTATTTATTTAGTTGCTTGTTTATAGAACTCCGATCTACTACAGATCATAGCATGAGGGGAAAGCAATGAACATACAACTATGCCAAAGCACTCAAATCCTTACCATTTGCAGTCACCTTTAAAACATTAGTAAACAAGATTGTATTGGCTTAGCTCGGCTATGCCAGGATATACGTAGCGTTAGCTAAGGTTCAGCTGGTTATTCTTAGCTTTCCCAGCACGTTTAGCCTTCCTATGTTCGTTCTCCGTACGCTCAACTGCCAACTGCCAGGCAGCTACTTCTGCTCCGCTGAGCAGCAATTTCGTTCCGACCCCGCCGGGGTGGTGCAGTGGTAAGACGCCCAACTACTGTGCCGGAGTACCCGGCTTCGAACCCGACCTCGGCGGCTGCGTTTCGATGGAGGCGAAACGAAGAGGCGTCCGTGTGCTGTGCGATGTCAGCGCACGTTAAAGGACCCCAGGTGGTCAAAATTTCCGGAGTCCTCCATTACGGCGTCTCTTATAGACTGAGTCGCTTTGGGACGTTGAACCCCACAAACCAAACCTAAAAGCAAGGCAGCCGTGTGTTGTGCGATGTTTGTGCACGTTAAAAAACCTCAGGTGGTCCAAATTTCTGGAGCCCTCCACTACGGCGTCTCTCATAGCCTAGTCGTTTTCACACTTTAAATGATATGAACCAAATTAAGCTTCTTTAATAATACATCACTTTGCCCTACGGTGAAGCTGACATACTCGTATCTCTCTGAGATATGAAATCCGTGACATTGGTTACTGGAACTTCTCCCAGTAAGGCCAAAATTACTTATGATCCTGCAAGCTCTTTCGATACTGCATTTGAAACAAATCCGTTGGATTAGATGGGGAGTTAAAAGTGAGGCTCGGCACATTAAATATTGTGTGTGCATTTAGTTGCGAGTTGGAATATCTAGGCACCTTTTTTTAGAGTAGACAATATGTCTGCCGCCATTCAAATTAGTCAGAGAAAGCTCATTTTTCCATTCTCCACCTCTATTCCTCTTCCAGGCGCAATGAGGACGTCGTGGTCACCATCGCTACTCCTAGCCTGGTTAACGATCAGCCAGCTGGATTTCCCGGTGGGTTGCCGTCATCGTACAATTACTCGGGCTTCAACCAAATATCTTTCTGACGTGAATCTTTAGGAGCCCTGCAGCATTTTTTCCCGTTTTTTCTAAGGCACATATATCGACATTTGAGTGTGTATGAGATTTGTTAATCTACCCAACTTTGTTGGGGCATCAAAAATGGTAGGAATAAAATACCAGTATCTAACAAATACTCCGCGTTTAAACATATGCTGAAATAGTTTCATAAATGTCGTGCAGTCATATGAAATTATAAAACATCTATTAAGAAATTAAAATCACTCACAGCTAATTAATATCATACACAGCACAACACCGCCGCCACAGCAAAATTCGAACGTCTTCCTGTTCAACTTTAACGTTAAGCTCACAAGCCTTCTCTGGTCCCTGTAAGTAACAACACGTTACGTAACACCTGGACTCAATCCCTTAGCTCTATGGAGCATTTGAATGTGCTAAAACTACCGTTGTGCTTGTATCGCTATTGTTAATGGAGTCGACATGCATTTCAGCATTTATGAACCATCTCGTAATGTTGTTCGCGTGCAATGCGCCCGTTTGAGTACATCCTGAAAGTCTTGTTGGAACGAGGTCACAGAGAGAGCTTTATTTACCCTCAGGACCAGAATCATTAGTGGGTAAAAATATATAGTAATAAACAAGTGTAGTTAAACATAATAAAATGAAACAAGTATCTCCGAATCATGCAATGTTAACTAAATACTTATTCATACAATGCATCAAGATGTTATAAAAACAAGGTTCCTCTAACCATACAATGTTAGCTAAACACTTTCGAAACAGTTCGTTATCATTGATAGATACAATTTTAGCAGGAAGATGGTTTCATCCACGGGATGTACGCAATATGTAAGACTGACAAAGTTTTAATGTTACAGCGACCCAGAATCTGCGTCGGTTCCTCAATGCAGCGCCGCAAGCCTCTATCGTATACCCATCTTTCTTTTTTTTCTTTTTTACTCAGATGTGTAGAGCTGGATCGTCCTCATCGTCATTGTCATCCTCCTCCCACCAATCGTGGTCTGACTGGAGCTACTGGTCACCCTGCAGCCGGACCTGTGGTGGTGGAGTCACTACTAGGGCTCGGTCCTGTGTGGCCAGGTATGACAACGGCTCGCTTCCTTGAGAAACTTGAGTTACATGTTCACAGTTTGCTTTCTGATGGACGGATCCATAGGTTCACTTTTTAGTGCGGCGGACACGCGTAGGGTTCAGCTAACCACCGAAAGTTATGGCCAAGAGACATGACGCTTGATAAGCGTATTAGTCACAAACCAAATGCGCTCCTGCTTCTTACAGCGGCGTTTATATTTAATTTGTTCTAGCAAGACAGCCGCGACTGTAACGTAAGCAACCACGCATATGAGAGTATACGTTCAACGTGTCCATCCAAATAGTACCAGAAGTCGGCAGAAGCAATTCAATTTCCCGGGATGGTAGTGAAATGAATACAGGGGAACGACTTTATTTGAAAATGTAAATTGCTAGTATGGTAGCTTCCATTTTTCATTTTTATAGATTCAAACTTTTACTTTTTTTTCCGGGGAGAAAAGACGATTTAATTGGCAAGCAGTCAGCAACACACGACCACCCTTAATCCAGGAGTCTCTTGGCCATTGCTTCAAGCTACTAGATTAGTCATAACTTGCTGGCGGGGCTATGTGGCCAGAAGAGACGTCAACTAGGGGCAGGGGTTGATGATGTGATTGGAGGAACACAGACGCTTCTTGTAAGATACTATTGCAAGGTATTCGTTGTAACTGAGAATGTACCGGGGCCCTTTTGGTATACAGAAGAACTCATAGCCATCTTTTCTATATATTCTATTTCAGGGTCCCATTCATTGCGACCGATTCTACGTGGTCAAACTGTACGGGAACTTTGCTGGAGCACAAGCTTTGCAACACGGAGGTAAGTTTTTAGGGCCATTTGTTTAACTTACACCAGTTACACCAGTGCAGCAAAAATCCATTGTAGGTATAGGAGATTTCCTACACTGGTGTAGCTGGTGTAGGTTAAACAAATGGCCCTATTGTTCCCTTTTCCATTTACACTCTTAATAGTCCAGCAGCTGTAGAAGCACCGATATCACCTGTTTAAGTGGCATGCTCTGCTATCGTTGTAAAATAGAAATATTCATGAAGACTCCTGTGTAATGTACAGGTACGGATATAAGTAAACGGAGCATGATTTGCTATTGAAATTAAGATCACGCCTTCTGAACTGGAGATAAGGAAATATTCAAGTGAAAGCGCACCTATGTTTACTACCGCTTTGCACATACGGCTGCCAGTTTTAATTACAAAAACCGTGAAGAATTTTAGAAGAAAATAGCGTGCTTCGTTTACTTTTGTCCACACCAGTACCTGGATACGTAATGTAACGCGGAACCTAAAAATGGCTTCGAGGAAGCCCCAACTGCTATGAAGAGCGTGGCTTGTGCGACGCCTCTAGTGCGCGTCGCTAAAACAAGAGGGTTGCGGCCTATGCTTCAAGCTAGATTTATTGCAGAGTTTTTTGTTGTTTTTTTCACAACTCTGCATTTTTGAACTGTTATGTCAAATGCCAGACTGGGGTCATTATGATAAAAACAAGGTGTTAGGTTTCCTATTCGAGCATAGGCTAGTGGCTTACTCAGCAGCGTTAAATATGTTTTACGCTTGTTTAGCACACGACGTATAGCCCTTACGCTCTGCTGACACGCTTCGTCTCTTAGCGCCTTATATGTGCTTCATTTTTAAACGTTATTTTTTTTCCTTAACTCGACCGACTTCCTGTGTGCCGCCTGTTGACGCACTGGCCTTTGAGCTTATCTCAATGATGCCGCAGTTTTTCGACAGCCTTGTGACCAGGTATAGCGCTTTGGCTGGTATTACTCCTTTTCTCCTCGAACTAGATTTTGCGTGCGCAGTGAGAACCCTCGCGTTATACCGTCGGCTATCCTCCTCGTTTCCGCAGCGTGAGCTGCCTTTTGTTAAGGTACTAATGGAGCTACGCTGTCCTGTGGGACCCATTAGGGCACTGAGTCAGGTGTCATAACGTTCGCCCGTGTGCATTCTTGTGCTCCGCGAATGCGGTACGGTATAGTCTCATCAACTTCCGGTTCACGCCGGCAGGCTCCGTCTGTGGTTGCAGCCCCAAACTATTACTAAATGAAAGCTAAAATAAAGCAACGAAGAGGCGGATTTTAATGTGGTCTATGCATCATTCGCACAAATATTCGTGTATTTTCGCGCATGAGCAGAACGATAATCTCGTGGCGGCAAATGTCTCTGAACCTTAAATGCCGGGATACGTAGAGCATTTTTACCGCGCCTAACCGGCGTTTTTCGCACGACGACGCGCACTCGACGCCCGGCGTCGGCAAAAACGTGCGCCGCCGCCGATCTGGACCTGCCAGATATTCGACGCGCGGACGGCACAGCGTCCTCTCGAAACAGGAAGCTGCTGCGGACGCGCGCCAATAGCAGCGCTGAAAGCTGGCATTTCCGGTTTGAGCAGCCGCGCTGTCAACATGGCCGCCATGGTCGACAATTTATGCGGCAATTTGGCCGCAAAAATGTGATTGTGAAATTAAAGGCGTAATCGAGCACGGAATGTCGCTTTTTTGAGTATAACACCTACTCTCAGATCGTAATGTATGTTTTCTCCCTGAAACAAAATGCGTAAAAAAAAGAAAAAAAAAAAACGCGCCGCCGCTGATATCAGCAGCTGAGCTGTCATTCCGAGGTATATTCGTTCGTTCGAGCACGCCAAATCCTTGTGCGACCTATGTACGCTTTTTAAATTCAGCACAGTAGCGTTGGAATGGGCTCTTTCGCAATGTTAATACTAGGGACAGCGTCACTTCTCTCACGTACCTCGCTCTGCGGTTATTTCCGCTCGCTGATCCATTTCCTTTCGCATCAAGGTTTCCGCGGCGGCGCTCGCGCTGCTTCGTCGTTCCATGTGTCTCTAGCTGGGCGTAGCGTCGGCGCGGCAGTTTTCGACGCGCGAAAATCGCGGGGAAAAACGCCGCGCGTATTCCGGGCTTAAGGCCCTGAAGTCACACTACCATCTTCAGTGTGACGACATGTACCACGGGTTAGAAGCATGGACATAATATGACAGATAAAACAGCATACGCCCGCGATCATGATTCCAGCCTGCGGCATAAGTGCAGTTCAGCTTCCCTGGCCGCAGCATTAGGAAACTAGACGCCGCTCTATAATTTTCTTTGTTGTAAATGAGGAAGGTATTTTATAGAATCGTGTAACGGCTTTGGGCCTGTATAGTATATGGAGAAGCAGGATGAAGCAGGTCTTGACTCGTGGTTAGTGCGATGTTAGTTCAAGGAAGCTATTATAAGGATTGTGAAGTTATCAAACTTGGGGATCAAGCATCTGTCTGGCGCCCGCGAATTGAAACTTTAAAACCATTATTATTTTAGTCCGATTACGTCAGTCAAACATGGCATATTATTCTTATGTAAATACAGTATAATTTGAGTGCAATAAAAAAGAAAACTATCATCGCCGCAGCCAGGTATCGCACGTGTTAACTGCCACTGTCTCGCTATGTGCGCCCCCATCTGATCAGCTTCATTCGTACGCTAGTCATTTGAAACGCAAGACCACACATATTTTCACGTGCAAGCCAAAATTTGAGCACATGTACGCATCCCACTGAGCAATCGTGCCGGCTGCGCCGCAGGCGCCAAGATCTTTCCGGGCTGCTCTACTCTTCTGCTGTGGGAAAGAGCAGGTATATAGCGGAAAGCCTGCCGTCTGCGCTCCCGACTGAAATCCGGAGGCTTGTGCCATTCCAAAATTTTCGGCGGCAAATGCTCTAATCTGAGCTCTACCCTATCTTCTTCCTCCCAGCTCTTCAGCATACGGGAACCTGCTTTGTTTGGAACCTGCTTCCTGGTGTGGTGTAGAATAGGAGTAGGCAGCGATTAGTGGCGACATCACCCGTTGCAGCCCTTGCTGTCCATCACTTGCGCGAAAAAAAGAAAACATTGCCCTTTTATTTATTTTATTTATTTTTAACGCGACAGCATATCTGAGAACCCGGCGTCGTAATTAGCGTTGTCGAGGATTGGCATCGAATCCCGGCCTCTGCGGCCGCTTTTTAAAGGAGGCGAAATCCAAGGTGCCCATGTCGTGTGCGATGTTTGTGCATGTTGAAGAACCCTAGGTGGTCGAAATTTCCGGAGTCCTCCACTACGGCGTCTCTCATAGCCTGAGTCGCTTTTTCACGTTAAACCCCGCAAACCTATCCTAACCTGGTCGTGAGGGATGCTGCGTCACATGAATTTTCAAGTAACTTCAACTAAATTGTGATGTAAAAAGCAACGGGCCTGGAGATTCATTATGGCTCGCAAGAATATGTGATCTGAGGTCGGTGATCGGCTGATGTCTCGCGGCAGAAGCCACTAAGCGTTATTTCGGCGTGAGCACCACCTCTGCAGAAACTGTGTATTCTACTGGCTTCCACAGCAGGAAGTATATCGTTTTCGTCTCATCAGCCACCCTTAAGGCCTTGCTTATTTTCAGCTACGCATCTGCGTGACTTGGTCACCCAGGTTCTCGTGCATTCTCATTTCTCTAAAGGTTCAATAGATGTTGTTTTTAAATTTTTCTGTGTCAAACTATGATCATTGATTGAAATCATTCTTTTCAGAGATGTCCTCCAGGCGGGGCGGACTTCACCGACATCCAGTGCTCGGCGTTCAACAATCGGCTCATGGGAAGCGGGCGGCGAGTGGCCAAGTGGTACGCCGTGGAGCGCCACACCCAAAGTAAGATCCTAACGGCCGCCCGCATAGCCCCCCTTCAAAGGTTCCTGTTCTTGTTGGGGTCAAATGCACGGTCTATTTTATTATGAGCAACAGAATAACTGAGAACCCTAAAAAGGTGCGCGGAGGCAATAATTATCCTGTACATCACTCGCAAAGACTGAGTGACTTACGAAATAGCTTTCCTTTGCTTAAGCTCCTTTCTCTGTCCTCGTTCTTTGTCGCTACCTTTTCATTCTAAGAATGTGTGACAAACTCGCCCAGCAAAAAGTTTCTTCTTCTTCTTCTAGGTACTGTGGGGTATTCTTGGGGAGGGGTACCGGACGCGGGTTATGCCGGCCTCCCATCATCCCATCTCCCCATCCCCCGGACGCCAAGAGTGCCGCCACAAGTTTTATTGAATTCGTCGTGAAGCACCGTGCGGGGACGTAAACATAACGCAGAGCGGTCCATCAAATGGTGAAAGTACACTGAAGTACATGTATCACGGCTGCCCTTGAGGATCAAGGAAGGTGACGGGCACGAAAGACTGGCTGTTCCGCGTTCGTTCATTTGCCACGCCTGAGGAAAACTTGCGAGCGCAGCTACTACACACTACGGGTCGTAAACCGCTCTCTTCACAAGACACCATCCTTGCCTTCTAAACTGCGAGCGTGGACCCCCTAACTTTACTCGAGAGATGTACCTGCATGTGTATGTGTGGTTGCACGAAAGGTGAAGAGGAAACGGCTAAGCCCATTTGATTTGCTCCAACTACGGGCGAATGGAAAGCTCTCACAGGCCTCTTCTTAACATCCAGATACAGTAGCACAGTTTGCACGTACTCTTGTGGTCGAGAGTAGACGAAAGCATGAGATGCTTTACGTTACGGCCTAGCACATCCTATACTAGAACCTCGATGCAAGATCTCGTCTCGGCCTAACACTCCCGCCCGAATGACTCTGCGAACGGATGGCTGAGTGCAATGTCCGGTGCCGCTGTTTTCCTCTTACCTGACAGCTAAAAGGTTTCGCAATGAGCCGAAGGATTGCGCCATGGATCAGCGCGGGATCAGTTTCAAATGTGACCGCGGACTATAATACATACGGCGCTGTCGCTTCGCTTGCACTGCATGACAACACTCGTCTTGTGTTTCTTTGCTCTGGGGCTTGTCTTTTGTGCTGTTTTTCCATCCAATATGCATGACTACGTGTGCGCCGATAAGGCTGCAGGACAGATTGTATGCTTCTCCGCTCCGCGCGCTGACTTCGTCCTCCGCGGGACGATCAAGGCTCTGCTGACGCATGCGCTGCTGCTCCTGCTGCAGTGAAGCACGTGCACACCAGGAGACAGACGAATAGTTGCGGCCGCTTAGGTTCGGTTGCATACTCTCCAACCGTCCTTGTGATTAAGTGACCTGCGGCGCAAGCTAAGCGTAATGCTTAAAATTATCCGTGATCACGTGATAACCTCTAGTAAATTTGCGATACTGTACGCCTCGGATTATCTTCGTCACTGTCAGAGCGACGTCGCAAATGTATGCCGTCAAATGCTTTGAAATGATGCTCAGGAATAGATTCGGCTATGACTGAGGCGTCATCTTCACTTCTGCACAGTTGCAGCCGCCGCAGTTATAACACCGCCAACGGCGACAGGGAGGTGACAGTCTGTAGCCGAGGTGGAAAGTCGTTCACTTAGCGCTGCACGTATACATAAGCGAGGTAAAATCACATGCATGAGTTGGATTGAGCATGCCAGGAAAGCTCTGAACGCTGAGCGCTCACGCACTGCGCGAATATGGGCTAGTGTTAAAGTTCGCACCTTTCCCGCTCTACAAAACTCTTCGGCCAAAACAAGTTACCCACTCATACGCGGCAGCATCCATTAAAAAAAAAAAAAAAACGTGACTGTACAGCGAAATAAAATTGTATATAAGCTATAACCCATAATACAAGGTTTCTAATCACTAAATCATTTCAACTTGCTAGGACCAAAACCTTACTGCGCAAAACGTCTATCCCCTAACATGAACAAACGACAGAATACCTTGCAGCAGAAATCAGAACGAAAATTATGCAGGTAAGCTCTAACCCGACAGAGTTTCATAATTTCCAGCTTTTTTGCTTCTCGAATCATTTCGCCAGCATATGGAGCAAATGGGAAAGCGAAGCCCTGCTAGTTGACACACGTATGGAACCATATTCTTTGATGCATTTATTGCAGGCGGTCTCCTGGACAATAAACATCTGTGTTTTGGGAACGTTACTAGTTTTCACTTCTTCACTCATCATCTAACAGCGAATAATTCCTCGGCGTCCGCATCTTTCCTTACGTGTTTATATAGCTCTCCTTGGGATAATTTAATTCTATATACGGCAAAAGAAAAGCAGTAAACGAATAAAAAATTTTCATTTTTTGCAACTGGTCCTTTTGATGAACTCTTGACTAATTTTTATTCGACTTTTCTGCGTACATTTGCTGGCCTTCCCAATCTGCAGCTTTTTTCCCCTTCGGCCTCTTCTATATTCCCTTTTCGGCTACTGGACCTTAAAAGGTTCACCAACTAGGCCAACATTGTAAAAGGAGCTTCGAGCTTTTGATATTTTCCTCAAACATCACTCACACTTTACTCCGTTGCGCCATCGAGTTTCGCTTAATATTCAAACTGCAAAGTGTTTGGGTGATGGGGCGGTTATCGAGTCATAGGCCAAGACAACAGCAATTTCTTTTCCAAACTGTTCATTTTATGAGGCATAGCTTTCAAGTTTAGGCATTGAAGCGATGAGAACTGGCCATGGAAGATTCTTTGCAAATTTATTGTGCTATGTTTATCCTAGCTTTTCCAAACTTGTTTACAGCGCATGAACAGCGTGAAGTTCTTAAGATGCACTGAAGACAAATTGTAGTTGAGCTGTACTTTACCACGTTTTAAGGAAGATTAGGCAACTTGTGCTGAAATGTTCTCGCCAAACAGAAAAAGGTAGATTTCAAATGAGCGTAGCTAATTCCGATGGTTTGGCAACAAAATCGCGGTGCCTGTTTTTTATTTTCTTGTACGCAGATACTAAGGTTACGTTGCAATGTGTTTATTTTCCAAACTGTGGCTATGCACTCATTATCGGTCTTTACCCCACGAGTAGCAACAGATGACTGGAAAATTTCTGAATTAAATTTTCTGGATAACAAACCTATGCCGCCGTACAGACGTCAACGTTTTCACGGAGGGCTTAATTTAGCCGGAGTTGTCCTCACGGTCAATTTAGACCAGCTAGCCTTTTTCTTCCTTTATTTCCAAGCGCTACATTTTCCTTCTATATACGACTGCGAGAAATCAAGCACAGCTTTTGCAAACCTTTCTCTACTTTTCCACTTTCGCAGAACGAAATCCATGCGAGCTTCGGTGTCGGTCACAAGACTCTACGATGATCTTCAGTTTCGGCAAAATGGCGGATGGTACACCCTGCGGCCGGTCCAAGATATGCATCGATGGGCGCTGTAAGGTGGGTGCTAAAGTAATAAAGAATATTCTTGCTACTCTTCCACTATAACTTCTTTTTACAAGGAAAGTATATTACATTGATGAATAACCAAAAAGGTGTCTAAAGTGTGACTTGCAGGAGTTTTAAGCGATGAGCATATATTGCGCCTCTCGGATAAGACTGGCATTCATGGAGAAGATTGCCTGCGAGCTTAATTTTAAAACAGTAACAGTGCATTGAAACATTCAGCACACTTGAACATATAAAAGTAGGGGTTTCCCTTGTCGTACTTATCAGAACTCTAATATTAGTTCAGATATGACAATTCTGAGTACTCATATTTGCTTTTTTAATGCTTTGTATTTGTAGGTTCATTCAACTCTTTTCTGATATACAGTGTATCCAATATTTCTTTAGGATACAAACTTTCGTCCGAGCAAGTGATTGACATGCGCTATTTTTCCTTGTGAAGTACCTCTGTAATACCAGCTGCAGGGATTTGTTACCTGCTGTTCCTCACTCTTGCGGAATGTTAGCTCGGCGTCAATGTGGGCGGGTGCAAATCATTTATCTATTTCAGTAGTTCCCTCGCGAGTTGAGGTTCTTCCCGTATTGGCGCACCTGGAGGGCTCCCCAACTTGGTTTGTGTGCACAGCATCCTCCAGTGGCTGGTCTGCATCGCTTTCCGCATTTCGCTAATTGTCCGGTCCTTCTAACGAGCATGCGTTTTGCAGATGTTAGTTCCCAGGTGACGTCACCCATGACCGAATGGTCGGAATACTCTTTGGCGTCACGACATCTGTGATAGCCGAATTCGCAGAAGCAACCCACTCGGGCAACTTTGAAGAGGGCAATAGAACTCTCCGAGACCATGTACTCCAAGGCAGACACGCTACTCATAGGTCACGCAACCACATTCGTAAAGCTTGGCTAAACGGGTACCTATGTCGAGCGGTCTTTCACATAAAGTGGTAGAATAGGGCTCTGTGATGATGACTGTGTGCATCCGAAACGAAAACCGAAAAGCTAGCCTTACTTTCATTTAGCTTAGCCGTTGTAAATCGACAGTAATTTTTTCCCCTCCGAGGTTTATCTGGAATGCCTGTTTTTTTTTTTTTTTTTTTTTTTTTAATAGCGTCAACACCGTTGACAAACTCTGCACCATGTTTGAACGCTTTGTTCCTCACTGTTAATTATTCCCAGGATGTTGGCTGCGATGGAGTCGTGGAATCGGGCGTTCATGTAGACGAATGCGGTGTTTGCGGGGGCAGGAATCTGTCCTGCATTCAAGTTCAACAGATGTCATCGATGCAGGGTGAGTTTTACCCCATCAAACATGACCTCATGTTCTTGTCCTTTTTTTTTTTTTTTTTGCCGAAAACACCAGCACGCGCTGCATGTATACCTGAATTATACTTCATCATTTATGTAAATTATTGTTGAAATATTCTAGGCCTTTCCTGTCCTCTCCACTTCATTAAGACTCTTCTTGAGTGACATTAGGAATATATTTTTAACTCAAGAGCATTACAGTTCGTTGTAGCAAAAAAATACTTCATCGTTGTCGTCAGCCACCCTAGCTTCGTTGAACGTGGGCTGAAGATCCCGATTCGTGAACATGTTCGTGACGCCATAGCACTTCTCAAAGCTCGTGTTAAATGTGACGTCACGCATGAAATGAAAGTGGCTAAAATATGACATTGATCGCGACATAAAGGTTAACGTATATCTCAAACCATTTCACTTTACAAATCAATTTGGATGAAAGAAACATTCCCTGCAAAACAAGCTAGTAAGGCGAGGAACAAGCCTGGTTTACGTATTTGGCTTGTCACGTAAACTGGTATGTTGCCACTGTATCCTAATAAGTATCTGCAATTAAGAAGGCCATTGTCGCGTCATAGATTTAGGCGGAGCTTAATCTACTCCCAATTTGCATCGCAAATGAAAATTCGTTTTTAAAATCATTTCTTTTTCCACAAAAAGCTTAATTTCCTTAGAAACAGCGCAAGTCTTAACCTACATTTAACCAACTGGGTTTTAAGGCACTTCGTTCCTTTTGTGTGTACGCGTATATTGTTCCACAAGCTCTAGGTTTTTGTGGCAAGAGAGGCGCGGATATGTCACACTTTTTTGGTGGACACCCGTCGACCGTCAGGATATTCAAAAAGACCCGCCATTTAGGAAGAAAAACGCGAACTACTACGCGCTGCTTCAGTGAAACGATCGCCGCTCTCCATCCCGTAAACAATGTCGTGTGCCCTTGTGTAAGTAGCCAGAATACAATGATGAGCCGAGGAACGAGGTATAAATATGTTCCTGCAGGAGATCCCACACGACATTCTAAACATTAAATGTTATCGATAGAGAGAAAACCGCACAGTCGTTCGTACGTGCAACACTGTTTGCCTGCATTTGGCATCGTGTCAACCTCAATTTCTGCTACGGGAGTCCTGCGTCCCTATGCCATATAAGTCATTTCCTTGTAATTTACCTAAACTCATTTTGAGCTTGACTCGCGCTGTCTTTTATGTGCAACATTACACGCTCGCGTGCACACGTTTGCAGGGCAAGGGTGGTCGCGCTTAACATGCACCAAAAATCATGCTTGTTTCAGCGCATTTACCGTGGTCGCCCGTTTAGCAAGTGAAAATAACAATAGCGCTGCGGACTAACCAATGATAGATGACCCAGCGCCTGCGTCGCGTTTCGCCTTGTTTTCGCGCTGTTGATTTTTGTCATAGCAAGTATTCTTATGAGTTGAACTCGTGACACGAAGGGCCAAATCAGTAGCATAATATCTAAGTGAATTGCATTCGTGTATATTCTGTGTATATGATACTGTTCTTGTTCCCGCGAGAAAAAAAAAGTTCCGAGTGAGCACTCCTAAGAAACTCGTCATTGTACAGTTGTGCAGTATCAGTGAATTCGTGTAATCTGTATATCGCCAAATCTGTACACTTTCAGTAGCATTGTAGCTTGCTTCGCCTGTACTAATTTCGAGCTTGCATGTTCGGGACATTCTTCTTTGCGACCGCAGCACAATAATGTAATTGTGTCACTAATGTTCCCTTCCGTTGCTTCTAAACTCTCTCGCATTGAGTGTTCTGGCCTCCTATCGCGGTTTTTCGCAACACCCTGCATGTCCGCAGCAGTAGATGGATAATTTCGATCAAACTATTTGAAGGACCTTTATTTCAGTTCACCACGCATATGTAGGTACCGTCTTTGCCAAAAGTAACCAGGCTACGTGTTCCGCTTCTCAGTCGGGTAGTAGAGAATTCGTACCACATTCTGAAGTTGTAATTGTGTGCAAAGTAAAGGCGACCTCCTGTCCTCACTTCTTAATGCATTGTGATGCTCTGAGAATCCATGGTGGCTTTAGAATACAAGCGAGAAGCAAAACATGCAGCCTGGTTACTTTTGGCAAAGACAGTACATTCAAGGCATTCTAAAACAAATGACTTTGTGCCGTGAGTGCCAAGCAGTAAATGGGTGTTGCGTTGCAAAGGAGTTGACACAATGTTTGCATTTGCGCACGCAGAAAAACAAAGAAAGGCTCCGAAAGTACGCATACATTTGCTTCCAAGAAATTCGAGGTCACAGAGGGATAACATGCACGACTACCACAAATACCTACAACTGAAGCAAATGATCACAACGATATATAACTGTAAAATGAAGCCTGTTTCGAAGACGAGCAGCTGTCATCTCAAACAAAGCAGAGTTCCCTTTCAGAAGTGCTATCATTTAGAGAGAAACAGGGCCAAGAAATTGAGGGACTCAAGTTGCACTGAAGTAATCCAAGGAAAGAACTGTAGCAAGTGAAATCTGCACTTTACAAGTTAGAAGTTTCAGTTCAGTTCAGGCGTTCAGTCGTGTCCGACTCTTCGTGACCCTATGGACCATGTCACGCCACGCTTTCCGGTCTCTCACTATCTTCTTAACATCACATAGCTTCATCTGCAATGCCTCGAGAATGCCATATAACCATGATCTTCGTCTTTTTAATGTTCAGTTTAAGCCCAAAATTCTCACTCTCTTCTTGTACGCGCATCAGAAGTCTCTTGAGTTCCGCTTCACTTTCTGCCATTAAAGCGGTATCATCCGCATATCTAAGGTTGTTGATACGTTTTCCAGCAATCTTCACTCCAGCTGAAGACTCGTCCAGACCGGCCTTCCTCATGATGCACTCTGCATATAGGTTAAATAGGCAGGGCGACAGTATGCAGCCTTGCCTCACCCCTTTCTCAATCGGAACCAATCAGTAAGACCATGCCCAGTTCTGACTGTGGCCTCTTGCCCTTCATAAAGGTTCCTGAGGATACAGATGAGGTGAATTGGAACTCCCATCTCTTGGAGAGCTTGTCACAATCTGCTGTGATCTACGCAGTCAAACGCTTTCGCATAATCAATAAAGCAGAAGTAAATGGGTTTCTGGAACTCTCTTGCTTTTTCCATGATCCAGCGAAGGTTGGCAATTTGGTCTCTAGTTCCTCTGCCCTTGCGAAACCCAGCTTGCACGTCCGGAAGCTCCCGATCCACATACTGCTGCAGCCTACCTTGCAGGATTTTTAGCATCACCTTGCTAGCATGCGAAATAAGCGCGATCGTGCGGTAGTTGGAACAATCTTTGGCACTGCCTTTCTTTGGAATGGGGATGTAAACTGACCTCCTCCAATCCTGTGGCCACTGCAGGGTTGTCCAAATCTTTTGACATAATGTATGCAGTGTGTTAACAGCGTCGTGGTTGAGGTTTTGAAGCAACTCAGCTGGAATACCATCAATTCCGCTAGCTTTGTTCTTAGCAAGGCTGGCTAAGGCCCATTCAACTTCACTCTTCAGGATGCCCGGCTCGAGATCAGTAATCACAACCGTCCTATGTTGGGTTTGCACATCCGGGTCCTTCTTGTACAGTTCTTCTGTGTATTCCTGCCACCTCTTCTTTATCTCTGAGGCTTCAGTGAGGTCCTTGCCTCGTTTGTCCTTTATCACGCCCAGCTTAGCACAGAAGCTTCCTTTGATATCTTTGATTGTCTTATACAGAGCTCTTGTGTTCCTTAATTGGCTGTTGTCCTCAACTGCTTGACACTGTATGTTCAGGAAGGCATTCTTATCTCTCCTTGCTATTTTCTGAAAATCCGCATTGGGAACCTTGTATCTTTCTCTTTCCCCCATACCTTTTGCCATCCTCCTTTCCTCAGCTATTTGCAAAGCCTCTTCAGATAACCAGTTTGCTTTTTTGCATTTCTTTTGCTTTGGAACTACCTTAGTAGCAACTTCTTGTATTATATCACGAACATCAGTCCGCATCTCTTCGGGCTCTTTGTCTTCTAGATCTAATTCTTGAAATCGATTGCTCACTTCCACAGCATATTCTAATGGAATCTGATCCAGATCATACCTGAAAGGCCTTCTAGTTTTCTGCGTTTTCCTCAATCGAAGCTTAATTTTGGCAACAAGAAGCTGATGATCGGTGCCACAATCGGCCCCAGGCCTTGTTTTTACTGCTTGTATAGCGCTTCTCCATCTCTGCCGGCAAATAATATAATCGATCTGATTCCTGTACAGACCGTCCGGTGAAATCCATGTGTACAGGCGCCTCTTGTGCTGTTGAAAATGAGTATTCGCTATGGTCAGGTTGTTTTCTTGACAGAAAACAACCTGAGAAGTTAGAAGTTTATAACCCCGCTTTGCAGCGCCAGCTCGAAGCAGAAAGATCGAAGACTGCTGCCATCTACCTAGGTCGTTTTAAGGGCCCAAATGGGACGTTCATGTTTTTACAGGATTTCTTGATTACGAGCACTTTATTGCATTGGGGAAATATATCCGCCCGGACTATTTTCTCTGGCGTGCACTTGGGCACAGAAGCTCCAAAAAGAGCAGTCGGTCTTATGGTGCTACCTGCCAAATGGATAATTGTGCGTGCAAAACGCCGCCAATGTTGCTTCATTCAACTTGGGAAGGACCCTGAGGAATGCTGTTTATTTCAGAATTCACACCGAAAGCGGCTGTGACATGATGGAGGGCTAAAACCCTTCCGAGGTGGCACCTCTTCAACCTCATAGCACACAGCAACCTACAGCAAAAATCCGACTAAGCCCTGACAACATGGCGGTCGCTACCAGTGTTGCCAGAACACTTCGCATTCTGAATATTTCCTATTGGAAGGATACAGAATGTCGCTTCGAATGCTATCGCAAGCTATCCTCCAACTCGACTAGCAGGTCAAAAATGGGAAGTGAAATGGAATTGCACCGCCCTAACGCTCTGCAAAAAACTGTTGCGTCACATTTTGATACAAAATCACGTGCATATTTTTCTGACACATTTGTTCTCAAAACTAGGGTACGGAGACAGCAGTAGCGACGACGACGACCCATTTCGTGACCGAACGAGCTGTATACGCTCTTGGGAAAACGCAATCGTCACAATGCAGTAAATTCAATTATGTGCACTTATTCCGTTTGTCACTGTGTTTTTGCAAGCGCTCTAAGCAAATTGCTCCAAGTCGTAGTAGCTGTTTACGCATTGTTTACTCTTTTCTTTCTCTTCAGGTGAGCTGTACAAATACATGGCTGTGACCATCATTCCGAGCGGCGCCACTAATATCCGCGTAGAGGACGACAGCCACAACGTTCTCAGTATGTATACTGTATGCGCTGTGGAAACACGCCCCCAGTGACGACTGGGCGCGTGTTTCCACGGCGCTCTTGTAGTGGCCCTTGAGCAACAGCACATGAATCGATGCATCCGCTGCTGGCTGGCGGCATGCTCTCCTTCGCAGCTTTGTGGGACCACTGGCCCAGCCGTTCGATCGCTCCAAACAAAGGGATCAGCAACAAGACGATTCGCTGGGAATCGCGGAAGCTTAGCGGGGGCACTTCGACCATTCTTGCCGGAGGTACGAGCTTCACGCACGAGATGGCTGAGAACGGCAGCGAGGCCCTCACAGCTGTCGGCCCCACAATGAAGCCGGTCACCCTTGCGGTAAGCAAACAGGCGGACCTTCTCTGCTCATAGCATGACTCCTCTTTAGGCGTTTGCTTACGATTTCTAGTCATATTCATGGTTGGTTCTCATTCATGCCTTCTCGCATTCGCAAAGGTGTAATCAATGAAATGCAAACAGTTGAATCACACCAGTTCTGTTGTCGGGCTTTTTTGTAGGACACTACCAATTCTGCTTTCTATACTGGTGCCTAATGTTTCGAGCCACTGTCATCTTTGATATGCATCGGGTTATTGCATGTGTGCGTGTGTGTGCGTGTCTGTGCATTTGTATGCGTGTGTGTCGGGTGTGTGCGTGTCGTGTGTACGTTTCTTACGCCTTTATAATCTGACTACATTGATCTGTGCGGTTTATGATATAGCGATCAGCGGTGGTTTTTCTGAGCGAGGAATGCTCGCGAGATTGTTCCTTTTAGAAAGTCACTGCGCTACAGCTAAAACAAACTAACCACGTAATGAACAGGACATGTGCAGTTGTTAGTCCGTGTCTTAACAGCTTAGTAACGTTCTTTCAATCATGAGCCAGTACCAACTCGCCAAATTTGCTGCTTTACTGCCGAGAATCAGTTTGCATTCGTCAGTGGCTCTTATCTTTTCGAGCACATGTCTACATTTCTTGTTACTAGTGCTCATCGCAGCCTGCAGCGCTTCCAGTTCATTCTTTATCCAATAAATCTTGGTCATTGGGTCAATAAATCTTTCTCAGACTAGTTTCTTCCCTGCTTTACTGGCAGGTCTATGTTGTCAAGAAGCTCAACTCCAGCATTCGCTACCAGTACTGGGTCCCGAGGGAAGACAACGGCCTACAAAGTGCCATGAACTCGCCAGCTGAGCTGGTGCATCGGCCCACAGCTACCTCGCTGCCGCCCTCTGCAGAACACCATTACCGGAGAGCTCCGCTCCACAGTGGACCGCTGCTGGACAATACGATCCCCTTTCTCTCAAATAACTTGGACAACAGCGAAGGCCTGGTACCAATGCCAACACCCAGGAATAAAATGGGCAGTAAGTGTGTCATGTGCATTTCCTGCTGTGATAACTGCGCGATTCAGTGTGTTAACTGGCTGTATTTATAAATACTGCACGCTTTGGTGTAGAAAATCTTATTATATACATATAAGTGGCCATGGACGTATTGAGAGATAGGTTATTGCCACTGACGAATTCAAATTGTGCAAGTTATTGAAGAGCTACTCCATGTCGTGGCTTGGGAGGGGCAAGTGCCCCTTTTGCACCCGCCTGCCGACGTCTATGCTAAGAATCCTATAATGACCAGGCTAATATACGTGGGCACAAAAACTGCAAGTGCAAATATATCGATGCTCAGTGTTTTGCGTGATAAAGAAGCTGCCTTTTTTTTTTCAAAAATTTCATTTTTACACTGGTAGGTTTTACATTTTGATCAGATTATCTTCGTTGTTCTTATAATATATGCACGCGTCACGTAATTTCAACACATTAATAGAGATGCAGTGACCATACCCATATTGGTGGTCAGTTGTGCCCTTCTTCCCATAGGTATATATGACGACAATCCACTCAATAGTGTGATTGTGCTTTACGTAGAGCCTTTTTTATTAAATTCCAATGTGCCGATTTCTCTGCAGTTGATCTGCGCATATGCTGAATGTTAAAGTACTTTTTTCTTTTCAGGAGCGAAGCACAAAGCAAATAAGGAAAAGAGGAAAAAAGGTAATAGTTTGTCTTAATTACCGGAGTTTGCTTTTTAAAATTTCAATTTTGTGCAACACTTCCGTAATTTTCTTTCCGCAGGAAAATGTCCAGTCTGCCATCGCATCAGAAACCAGCTGCATCATTTCTGCAAGAGTGATGTTGGTAAGGCCTCTAATGACCTCTATGCCGTTTCATTATTTGAAGAATAACCTGAGTAGTAGCGCAACTAATATCACTGATGAAGCCACAATAATTCATATCGCTCGCCGACGCTTGTCAACTTAAATATATATCGCAGCCTTCGATCTTTCTCTACTGGGCAATTCTCTCATGCAGTGAAGTGCTCTGAGTCTGTTTGGTCATTCGGAATGTGCGCATGGAAAGTTGAATAGCACGCACACGGGAACTCCTCGATGCGGCACGCTGTATGATGGTCTAAAAGAATGTATCTCAGACGAAACAGACCTAAATGTTATAAACGTCAGCTCTACAACATTGTTTTTTTTTTTTGCGTGTGACTCTTTAAGATTCGAGGAAACGTTTATGGAGGCGATCAGTTCTAGCGATGCAGAAGGAATTGGATTGCTCTTTTCCTTTACTAGTCATTCTACCCCTATTTTGTTGCTATTTCGATTGATTCCACATGAGGCTGCCGCTCACACCGCTTTTCGCCGTCGCTGTACACCTATTGCTGCGCAGCATTAAAAAATCGCAAGGGCACCCATTTAACATTATGCGATGACATTGCATTGTTATTAGGTCTCCTTCTTGTTTGCTTATTTCTGCTTTTACTTCCATTGTTCTCCTTGTGTTCTTGTTATGTGCCGCAAGGTTATTTGCTAATTAAAGTTATTTTTTCAACTTGGCTGAACAAATTGCTAAGCAATTTTTCAGTGCTCTGTGCCGAATCATTGCTGACCATTACAAATTTTACTGGGTCATTCTTGTTCATTGATTTTTCCTGGTCATTGTTAGCAGATTTTGTTTTTTTACAGTCACTCTTACGCTTCATAAATTTATTTGGGGGAGAGGGGGGTCGATAACAGCCACATTCCGCCCTCCCTTCTCTCCCCTACGCGTGGGGAGGGTTTGACTCATTCCAGTTTGTTACCTGCCAAAATGAGACTTTTCTTTGTTCATCATATGGAAGGTGGCAGGTGCAGCTTGCTCTTCCGTGTACTAGACATGGCTAGCGGCAGGTCAACTCGCAACGTGACATCAGTCGACATCGGATTTTTTCTTTATAGGGTTTATAAAGCTTACTAATTAAACATGCACTTGTTGTTGAAGCGGACGTATTGAGTTGCATCTATGTATATGGCCGCGTCGAAGCGCTTCTTTAATACTGCGTTTACATAGACTGTGGAAAAATTAAGCTCCAGTTATGTATACTTGGTGTCCATGGTTACAGACGGGAAGCCAGATAAGTTAACAGCTGCTGTCAGTCACAGCTGTAAGAAAGCAACAGGATATAACAAAGAAATCGCACGTTCCCTGAGACTTCGCTTTAAAAAGATTGAAGTTTAGTGCAAATCTTTTCTGTAACTGCTCCTACATCAAAACAATCTTATATCAAACCTTTCTGCAGGCTGCAGCGGCCGCCTAGTGATGAAAATCGGCGGACACTAAGACACAGACAGAAAACAAGGAAGCACCACACAAGGAAACACCATATTAGGAAACACAACGCCTGTGGTGTTTCCTTTTTGTTCTTTGCCTGTTTTAGCATGCGCTGGTATTTCACCATGAACCTTCACCAGCGAGCCCAAAGATCGCCTAATGACTTGATTTTCGCCCTCTTATGCTCAAGGGGCAGGATTCAATTTTCAATGCCTCTCGTGATCCAAGGGTTTGCTGTAGGTTTAAACTATTCGTTCATTGTAGCGTAAAATATTCGCAAAGTTTTTATTTGATATCGCTTTAAGCAGGCCAGAAGACGTTAGCCATGGCTGTTTGGCGGACCTGCATGTCTTTGTCATTCAATGCTGAAATCACTTATCAGATTTCAATGAGAAAGTCATGGGAAAATAGGCCGACTTAGCCAAAACTGCTCTCCACACCCCCTGACGTTTACTGGTTAGATCACATCTGTTTTTCTGCCGCCGTGTCTGGTGCCTCATTATTTTTGTGGCACCGCTCACACAGTGATCCAGGCCACCGTGCTCTCCGTGGACGTCGTGGACGGGTCGCTACGCTACGACGTGGCCATCTCTGAGTCCTACCGCAACCTGTTGGACCTGCAGCAGCGCGAGTACCTGTGGGCGCCCGACCGCCGCTGCGCATGCCCAAGGCTACGCGTGGGGCGAGAGTACGTGGTCATGGCACGTGAACAGCGCGACTTCGTCAACAAGGAGTCCAAGCTGGTCGTCGACTCCAAGTCGTTTGTGCGCCGCTTCACGGAGCCCCGGCGCAGCCAGCTGTCAAGGCTGCGCAAGATGCAGGACCGCAAGTGCAACTTGACCTCGTGAAGGCAGTCTGACCACGTGAAGGCGGCCTGAGCGCAATGTGTGCGTGTGTGAAAGTGTCCGGAAATGAGGAAAATGAGGGTTAGTGATGGTCGGGCGGGTGCGGACTTCGAGAGAAGATACTGCGAAGAAAGTGCTGAAACTATGTACATACTGTAAAAGCGCAACGTTGACGAGGCGGTGTGTACGCGAGCGGTAGCGAAACGCGAGTTAACAGAGAATAGGGTCGACGGAAAGCCTCCAAGTCTCTCAGCACAGCGCAAAGCGCCGATCTGAAGGAGACCGGACGCTGAACCCAGTTGAAGATGCGGGCTTGGAAAGAATACAAGCGCATCGAACGAGACTTTAAAATTCAACCGCTATTGCACGTTATTACAGCATTACAGCATCGACAACTTAACAAAACATCGACTTATCACAAGGGAGCGAGGGGGAATATGCGTTCTTTCACCTCTTTGTATTGTATTCCCCTCTCATGACGCGTTGTGACGTTTGCTGGATGTGCGTTGCCTCGTCGCATCATTGTTTTGCTGGCTGACAATCGTTGGCAAAAGCGCTTCCAGCAAAAACTTTTGACGCCACCTGTGGTAAGACTCGCTTCGAGTAACGGTACTCTCATTTTCTTCAGTCAGTCGTTGCAAATGTGACTCCAGACGGTATTGTCCCTTTTGGGCAATGGTGTTTGCTATGGATGGAAACCTTATACTGGGGTGTTTTTCCTCCAATATTTGTCGTTACACCAAAGATATATTTTTCTCACAGGAAAGTTGACAAGGCTATCTAGTGTTAGTCTCTCCTCATGCAGAACAGGCGTTTACGACCATTAAAACTTCGCACTGCTCTTCTTCCACTCCTTCTTTTGTGAACTGTTGTGTTACGTATCCAACACCGTTCGAGATGTGTGCAAGACGTTTTTTCTCGCACGCTTAGGTGCCTGCATTACGGAATTTTTCATTCTTTTTGTATATGTGTACCTGGTCTGTTAGGGAGTGAACGCTAGTTCTTCCTTAAACATTTCTCATTATTTATTGATCTCGTTGCTTAGCATTATACAAATGACCCATTTCGAGAAAATGTTTTTTGATACCTTTCTATTCTACATCCCCCTTATTATTGAAAACTGTGCGCGTGATGGTGTTTGTTGTTCGCCACTCCTTGTACAGTACACGCATTTGTGCAAGAAATGCGCCTTTTTCAGAAAAAGAAAAAAAAACTTTGTTCATTGTTGGTCTGAATTTACTTTTTTCGCTGGACACATCATGTTGCAGTTGGCCAGCAAATTTTCATTTAGTGCTCGTTAGTTACTAGAAAGCGTAGAAACTATTTTTATTCACTTAACCGTAAGGGCATTGAAGTGCAGAAGGGATTAACACTAAAAATGCATAACTGAAGTGTTTACAAAAAAAAAGGAAAATGTTTGCAAATATTGTTTCACAGAAGCGACTCATGATCTTCTCCTTGTGCCAAGGCACCATAGTGCGCTGCGCTGTTCATGATTCTTGGTTCCAGATGCCGACATTTCTTCTAGTACAGCGGAGACCTCCAACAAGCGGTCTGTACACGCCTGAGCGTCGCACCAAAAGTGCACTGTGAATTCCGGGCTTTGGAATATATCCTTAAATCCTGTTTTACGGAATTCTGGCGATCTAAATTACGATCCCGCGAGTGTGTGGCCTCCTCTACAAGGCTGCCCCGCTGAAAAGGATAGCGCTCACGGGATGGACAAATCACTTCAGTCGCGGCTGTAACTAGAATATTCACCATACGCACACTACCAACATTTATAAGGTGACATTCTTCCTCGTAGTAGAATAAACGCGCATTAAAAAATTGCGCGGGCGAACGTTCGCAGTGCACGGTAAAAAACTAGCTGCAGGAGTGGGAACTGCCATTTAGAGCAGTTAAGCCATCCAAAATTGAAAGTTTTCTTGATGTCGACGCATGGTGCAAATTCAAATTCGCCTCTATTGAGAGATTACGCAATTCTAACCAGAGGCCCACCCTAAACAATAACGGCGCTCTCGAGCTAGAAATCATCGATGCCTAAATGGCCAGTGTACACCGCAATAGTGAAGCTTGCTTTTAAACGTTTTTGGACGAAAAAGGGGCACGCTTCACAATACATGAAATGGGGCAGACTGCCAGAAGCGAGAACGAGGTCTGCCCCGCAAGCTGCCGCAGGCGTATTTCGTTAATATACTGTGTATTCGCATGTATTACCCGCGCCTATGAAGCGAGAGGGGGAAAACCTTGCGTATCCTTGCGAGAGGTGAACCGTTTTCGCATTACCTACACAGCTATCAGATAAAAGAGCGTCTATGCATAGTGTAGCACCTGCATACGTTTGCGGAGATTTCTTATTCCGCTAAAATGCTGATCGGTGTAATCGCTATCCTGTAGTACCGCATTCGACGACTTCGTTCACATTTGTTTTAAAGAGCATCTTCGCCGATTATTCATTGTGGGATACATATAGCGTATTCCTAATGCAGCGCTTCGTGAATATCTCCACGGTGGTCGGCACTGTTCGCTTCTAATTTAATGAACCGTCAGAACACACGCAGTAAGTTGAAAACGGGGGCTGCTGTCGATCAGAATGGAGCTGTTCGCTTCGCCCTGAAGCTGACCTCCCAGCTGAAATTCACATATGTCTCGCATCCGGAGTCGTCCTCGGTCTTTTTTTTTTTTTTTTTTTTTTCTGGCGCATGTTATGCACGCGAAAATACAGAACGCCAGCGCTAAGCCGAGGACGCTCTTAACGACCTATGCGTACACAAAAACAAAACCTAGACGCGAAGCCAGAGCCAGAGCCTGATGCAGCATTACAATCTTCGTTGTGCGTCAGCTCAGGCATCGTCCCGAAGACTGCGCTTTGCCCACGGGGATCCCGAAAGCACATCATACGCCTTGCACCACGCAGCCACTACCGATTCCCCACTGCCCTTCACGTGTTGCTTCCCTGACAAAGCGTCCAATAGTAAACATCAAAGCCAGTGCTGTCGATTGAGCCTTTCATCACGCTTTCGCTTATTGCAGCTACATACGTATATATGCTGGCAAGCGCAGCGCGCTCGGCCTCAACGTTTAGCCAGTCGTTTGACCTGAAACACTATTTCACTGTGCTGCCATATTCAAGTCGCAAGACATCCATGAACCGACTGGCTTCTTTTTGGGCTGGTAAGCAGTTTTAGGATTTCATCGCTACTCGTCGAGCCTTGATCGTTAACCTTATCTGTTACCACCCTCGTTTTATTGGGCAAATGGAAAGATCACTGCTGTCTTCAAGGAAGTAGGCTTATGCTGAGCATTGTTCGGTGCGTGTTTTTTTTTATTTATTTATTTACGATTTGCCTTTAGTCTGCCAAAAGTGGAAAACAATACGCAGCAGAACCGTAAACGGCCTCTGCGCACCCTTTCCTCTATTCGATACCACGCACGTTTCCATTGTATAAAATTTAAAAAAAAAAGTAAATATCCTGGCATTTCGCTTACGTTGGCCTAACAAATTGACTAAGTGTGTTCGTTTCGTAGACATTGAAATAGCGCGACGCCAGACAAGGACGAGAAAGAAAACTCATAAGAGGTTGTTTTCGCTTCTGTTCTTATTTCGTTATTTTCTATGTCATCTTAGCTGGGCGGTTCCGGCCTCCACAGCGGAAAGCAACAGCGCGGCAATGCTTCTTTATTTTAAAGGCCCTCATTTTCTTTACGAAGCCCACTAGCTCGAAAAGAGGTTTGTCAAGGGGAGGCTGTAAATAAACTCTCTGTCTTCAGCACCAGTCATCATTTGTGCGTGTGGATATCGTTGAATACAGCGAAAATACGAACAGCGGCTTCCACATAATCGCCACACACTGCTACTTCAGGACAAACGAACAGTTTGTTAGAGGGCCACAGAACAGGTTGTCATCGAGAGTAAGCCAAATCTGATGATTTTTATATATTTTTCACGCAATACAAGTATTTCCTGCGTTAGAGGCAGACTCAAAGCAGCCAGTTAGACTCCCGACTTTTCAGTATTCAGTTCATACTGATATTGAACACATGTCGATACGGAATTGCCTGTCATCCTGCAAATGTTGTGTTTGTTCGTTTTTTTTTTTTTTTGTTTTTTTATAGAATGTATAGCATCATTTGTATCAGCGATTAAAAACAGCCTTCACTTTTACCATCTCAAATACACAGGCTGAGCGAGGGAAAAAAAAACGTAGAAAACAAACCGGTACCACACACCTCCCTCGAATGCGTCACCAAGCCAATCCGCCTCGGGTGGGTGATTTTTTTTTCCTCATCCTCTCCTGCCAGGATTGGCACTAGAGGAGTGAGAGAGAAAGACACTGAGTGCGCCACGGATCCCCCCCCCCCCCCCCCCAGCGTTCATTATGTGGCATTTGGCGACAAAATAACAGCCCTTTCCCAATGATTTCACAGGGGCCTTATGATGCTCAAGAGTGAAATTCACATCAAACACTGGTGTGGGTGTAAAGTAACCACATGTTAAATGCGAATACAGCAAAGCTTTTGTACAAATAAATCCGTGTCCAATTCGTAGTCAGGCCTTTAAATGAGAATAGACTTTAATAGCAGTTTGGGAGGCCGTGGCTGCGAAGAATACAAAGGGCAGGCAAGTAGGCATGACGATCATACACCAGTCTGGAGAGGTGGCTTTCAGAACTTTTACCGATGATGAAGTTGATATAGCACGCGGAACGGGCGACATTTACTCTGAATTCAGATGACAGCGACTTAGGAAGAATTCTGCAGGGTCATACTGGATGCGGGCAGGTGGCAACCGGCAGTGGAGGTGTCTTCGAAAATTAGAGAAGCATAGCTTGAGAGATGAAGGCAGAATTGTTATATTATAGATATATAGTGATCTGTGATACAAGAGATAATTGAAAATGATAAAAGTGATTAGTGATACATTGATTAGTAATAACGTTATAAACGAGAAAAGGGATTTAAAAAGGAAATGATAAAAAGAAGGTACAGCCATCAAAGGAGAAGTAAGAATGTAATAAAAAGATACACAAATCATAATGCAAAAAATGTCAAAAATTTTAGTGCAGTCATCGCTGATATAAACGCGGCGGTGAAAAGGCTATTCCTGCAACAACGCAAAATTCGTTGCTTCTACGGTTTTTCAAGATGACAGTAGAGCTAACAACCTCCTCCTGTCCTTGTAAAATTATGCAGAGAGAACTACACCTCGTATGTCCATAAAGTAGCCACTAGTGATGGCTGTCGCATGGTCACGTGACTATCTGTTTTGCACGGCCTATGTGGTCGACGCTGGCGCCGCACACGGCGCGAGAGGGAGCATGCAGAAATGTGATTCAGGCTTGCCGTCGTTTCCATGGTGGACCGAGATTAAAGGAACACTAAGGACAGTTACTTCCACTTAATGTTCTCGGTAAAAATAAATACCTTACCTGGCTCTTTGTGGGTATGTCGACGCTCGTCCGGTAAGAAAGGACGCGGTTAGGGCCTTAAAAAACGGTTATAAATGTCCCGGGAGCTCGATTCGAATTCGTGGCATCTACGCCGAAAAAGACTCCGTGATCTCCGTGTCGAAGTGAACCTAGCCACCGTGATCTGCGTGAAAAAAAAAATATAGAGTCAGCGCACACATTTTATTTGCGAGAGTCGGTGGTTGCACACTTGTACTTCATTTACTATTATTTTGTAATTGAAGTACACCTTTCGTCGGCATCACTTTTTATTCGGAGGCGAGTGTAGAATATTGTAAAATACTCTACAGAAAATACTGAACGTTTATTTGTTGATGGGACTAACGTCCTAAAGCGACTCAGGCTATAAGAGGCGCTGTAGTGGAGGATTCCCGAAATTTCGAACACCTGGAGTTCATTAACGTACACTGGCATCACACAGCGCATGGGCGCTTAGCTTTTCGCCTCCATAGAAAAGTGGCAGCCACAGCCGGGCTTCGATCCCGCAACCTTTCGACATAGTAGTCCAGCTTCCTGACCACTGCACTACCGCGGCGGGGTGAAGGTACTTAAGGCAATGCTCTAACCATTCAACGCCTGGCGAAGTCTTGCTCTTAAAGGTTACCCACACTCGCACTCAATGGTTACACAAATGTCGCACAAACCAATGCTTCTCATTTTTTACAATGAGCTGCTAAGAACAGCCGCCTATTATCCTGAATGATATGAGGATATATTGATTTTTGTGGTACACTCTTATGAAGTGCCCCCCCCCCCCCCCTTCCCCTCCTAAAAAAAAAACGTTCTTCCATAGCATTCGCCTGAAAATTGCACTTCTCCAAAATTTCTCGGTGTATATAAATCTCCGATTTCGGTGAAAGTGGTATCATTGTTATTAGAGAGTTGTATCAAAGTAATACGAAAACACTTGATTGAGTACTCTGCGCCCACTTGACAAGATCGCAGTAGACGTGCGTTGTCGAAGCTACATGTAGGAAAAACCTCCGCAGTGGCTGCATTTTCCGCATTCCTATAGTAAGTGATATAGACATGAATAACGTTTGTTTCTTCTCGCCGGTGACATTCAAGCTGTGGCTACAGAGTACATATCTGCGCGTAAAGCGAAGCGTTAAGTAGAAGTAACTGATCGCTCGAGCGACTCTGAAATAAAATGACGACGCAATGAGTGTCCCTGAATAAAATGTGCCCCGCCGGGGTGGCGCAGTGGTTATGGCGCTCGACTACTGTTCCCAAGGACGCGGGATCGAATCCCGGCCTCGGCGGCCGCTTTTCGATGGTGGCGAAAAGCAAGGCGTCCGTGTGCTGTGCGATGTCAGTGCACGTTAAAGAACCCCAGGTGGTCGAAATTTCCGGAGTCCTCCACTACGGCGTCTCTCATAGCCTGAGTCGCTTTGGGACGTTAAGCCCCACATACCTACAAACCTGAATAAAATGTGTAAATACGAAAACTCTAGTACAGAACTGCTGCATACCTGCACATCGCTGGGTTAAGCTACGCTGCGTAAATCACTAAGGTCAGCAAACGCTATGCAGTAAGTGGCGAATGTGATGCATTTACTCTGTAGTAAAATACAATGTTGCACGAATATGCACTACATTGCAGCATATGGCGCGAGCTAGTCGAACAAATTCAAAAAGCCGCTGTTCCCCACTGCAGGACAGTGACTTGCTCTAATTCCTTCCTTCCTAAAACATGCCATGATTGGAACCATTTTTCCCAGACTGTTACTTCCATCATCGACCCTGCGCGTTTTAGAGCCAAACTAATCGTCTGGTTTGAATCTGACTAATTATTGAACAAGGTATTGATCTCTTACACATTGATTATAATTCACTGATTTATTTCGAATGTTTTTGATTGGTTGCTTCATTGACTCCCGCATATCTTTAGTCATTTTGTTTTCAGTTGCGTGTTGAGTAGCAAAAGTAGCAGTATAAACATTTATTTGGGTTGCATGAGTTATAGGTTAAGGGGAGCTATTTTCTACAGCGTCGTTTTGTACCACGCTTCCTCGTGTACTTTGTTTTGTTTCGCTCACCCCCCCCCCCCCCTTCTGCTATACGAAAGCTCTGAGGGTACAATAAATAATATAAAGTATTATTTATACAGTGTAGCGTCAATTTAGCATGTTTTTCCAAGTAATTAATCTTAATTCGCCAGTTTTTCAACTACTTAGCATTGAGCGGTATTCAGAGAAACAGGTAACAGAATTCTGGTGTCAAGAATTAAAAATTGGGCTCCAACTGTCTGTACCAATTCGAAGTACGTAGCGCAATAGAGTTTCAAGGATCTATTATAAATATCTGCTTTCATTTATGTCGAATAGAGGTACCTTTACTCTATTTTGTACTCCTCCTGCACCGATGGTCCTCGTTTCTTTTCGAGACGTGTCACTTTTCAGTATCCACTTTCCTCTGGCTCGGCATCCTCGTGGCGGTCCTGGACTGTGCTAGTTAGAATGGCTGATCCCTGATGCGACAAGCAACCAACCTGCTCAACACTTATCGCTGCCTTAAAATAAAGTTGTCACCTGTTTGCTCCCTCTCTTTGTTATCATCTTCTTTCGCACGAGAAAACATTATATATTATTTATAGAAGCAGATCTGTTGGTTCTAACCCCATTCATGTTTAGAGCCTCCCAGTCTGTGCTAAGTTTTCAAGGGACGCAGAAGATAAACTGATGTTTAACTGTGCTCTAATCACAAAAAGGAGTACTTGTGAACTGCTAACGGTACGGTGCAGGAGACCAGTAACACCACATTGCAGAATATACAATATTTCAGAGAACAAGAAACAACACAATTAGTACTTCCCTACATCATTGGTGCAGCGATACAATGTGTTAAGGCTATTTTGAAACACGTATGACAACAGCTAGTGCGTTTCCGACCTGTAAACGGTACAATGCATCAACGTCCCGAGTCGCCTAAAAAGCATTTAATAAGGCAGTTCTGAACCAAAAGCAACTGAGCATCCAACCTAAAAACATCCCGGGGTAAATTTAATGTATTTGCTAGGTGGCGACTGTTGTACCAAATTGAAGAGAAATACATGAAAAAAAAAAAAAAAATGTCTGGCAGCCCTGAGGATCTATTCTCGCTCAAAACCATCTCAGAAGGAGTTCTAAAAAGCACCATACCTCAAGGTGAAATGGCCCCGGTTTAAAGTGGTGTCCTACATAAGACTTTTCAGCACTGTATCAATTAAACATCATAATACTATTAAGAAAACCGTACTAGAACATTGTTAAGCTTACCTTTTAAAGTAATGTTTATGATATCGTATAATAATACTTCTTAATGTTTAATTCCATTATACTATTAGCATTTCCAGTATTATCACTACGACCACTCGTAATATTGAATTAATGTTTCAAATACAACGAAATCGTTATTTGTCTATTTGTAACATTAAATAATGTTCCGATGTAACCTGCAACATTACGACGGCTTGCTACACAATTTTAAGACGTTATTTAAATTTTCTTTGCTAGCTGGTACGACTGCTTCTTTGCCTACAGTAAGAGAATTACTGAAATATGGCAGGTCCGAGGGATAGGGGATATTTGTGTAGCTTATTTCCAGCAAGTGTTCTTTCTTTTCACGAAGGGAATACGCTTTTTTTTTTCTACTAATGGCTATCGGGCGCACAAATTTTCCGGATACATCTTCTCGTTAAAACAAAACAAAACAAAAATAACTAGTATTTCTTCGCAACTCAGGTCTTTTAAATGGTTCCCAGCAGATAAAACATATCCTTTTAAGGGTTTCCACCGGAATTAATATGCGAAAAGGCAGTCCTCAATTTCAAGGTGGAGGGGGGAGGGGGGAGGGGAGGAGGAGGGTTGAGGGTAGAGGCAAAGCGCTAGAAATTTTTCGAAGTGATAAGAGTAAAATAAATGTGAAAATTTTAAGTGTGGGCCTTCAGGAAACAAGGAGTGTATATAAGGAGTGTAAAGCGCTTGTCCCGTGTCCCTCTTTTTCTCTCGTGTGCGTGTGTGTTTTTTTGCGCTAAGAATGCCGTCTGAAGCTGAAAACCATCTAGCCCGTCTAAAAGTTATTTTAAAGGAGTGTATAATATACTCATTAAAAGGTGGGTGTAAGGAAATCACTGAACGCATTATCACATTTGGTCAATTAACACGCACCTCGATCACGTAAGATTGACAAAACATAATTTTTATGCAAGTACACTTTTGCTGCCGGTAGTACGCGCGATTAACAGGTCCTTTCAGTAGCTCACCAAAAGGATATCATAACCGAACGACTTGCCAGCATCTTCCACGTTTTGAATTGGAGACATCAGCTTTTCACTGCGCTTGAACAGTACTCGGGCGCCATCTGCCGACTAAGCCGCATAGCGCGCCGGCCGTTTACTGCCCAGCTCCCGCGAGGTGCCGGCAACATCTAGCATTGCACACATACACTCTATGTTGTATCAGTTGTATCGAGAGCCATGGCTATAAAATTTCATTGTGTTAAATTTGCGGGCTTCTCCTTTTTGGAGAACATCCGTGCAGTGAATTAGTACATGAAATACAAAGCAGAAATGATGTTTCGCGTTTTGTTTAGCGGAAACATTCTTGACGGCGTAGTAGATGCAGCCAAGCTAGCCAAGCCAAAGTCAACGTTGGCCATAGTCTCCTCTTCGCAAATTTGCCATCTCTCGGCATCGATCTCGACTAAGCTACTGCGCAAGCACAGTGAAAACTCTCGTCACTAGGTAGCGCCACAGATCCGCAAGAGAAAGAAGCTGTCCTCCTCAGATTGCTGTCCGGCGAAAGAAATGCAACCTTCCAATAAGAACAAAAGTGGCTGCATCTAGAGGAAATGGGAAGTAGTTACAGTACAACCCTCCGAATGCCAAGGCTTCGCACCGACCGCTCTGGTCCCCAGCCCCCTTTAATAGCGTTGATTATCGACTGACGGCATCTCGTGCCAGTAAGCATACTGCCGCAGCGGCAGCGGCCTTTTGAACACTCCACGTGCGTGACTCTGGGCCGGAGATCAGCTTCGATTTCTTCCCGTCAAGGAACAGCCGTTGGGCCATTTGGCGCCGTCCCCGAATAGTACTCACTCGCCGAGGCGGCTTTTTACCTGTGTGGCGAGAGAAGTGCCCGTTCGTTGAGTGCACAGTTGATGTAGTCGCGGCGCAGACAAAGGGAGGCCGTCGCAAGAACCCTCTAACCCTTTGTGGCAATCAGTCGACGAGTCAATCAATCGCTATCCGTGCTTTCGTTGAAGAATCGGTGGGTCTCGGCACCGACACACCCTGCACAAAACTATGTAGAAACATTATCGAATAAAGAAAAAGAGTAAAGCTAACAGAAAATTAAGCTGGCAAGACGATTAAGAAATTATGTCAGCGACGCCCATAGATGAAGAAGAATGCCTTAGAAATAAGCCTATAGCATATTCAAAAACAGCAGTGTAGAATAAAAAGCTTCAAATTCTGCTTAAATAAAGCGCCACTCATGTCATCTCAAAATTTTCTCCATAAAAAATACTTCACTACAATATTCGCTTTTGTCGTCAAAAATAAGATTTTTTTTATTCCCTTCATCTCAGAAACTTGCTTGTTAAATAAAATACACACAGAAAAAGGACGTATCTGTTCGAAGAATACATCTACATTTTGATGCTACTGCAATTTTTTTTTTTTTTTTCTTCATTTGAAACCTTCAAACATAGTCGCTGCGAACTCTTCAAGCGAAATGAAGCTTTGACCACAAAGGACCCAAGCGCAATTGTCTGAGCCAGCGTGCCAGTAAACCCTATTTGCTTTTCAAAGCACGTGCACCTTTCACGTTGGGTAATCGTATGCGCTAGAAGTCTAAATACATGAAAACAAAACAGCTCTGACTAGCGCTGAATAAGCTTCCCGTGTAAACGGAATGACGTGAAGGCGAGAAGCGTCAAGCGAAAAGGTATCACGCCACTGCTGACCGCCGGTGTTAAAAAAGGGTAACCGGCGTATAACGACCCTAGCATCCCCTTTATCCGATTACCCCTGTTCATATTTTGTATCACCGCTTTCGCCGCGAGAATTCCTTTCTCGCTCGCTTGAACCCCAGCGGGGAACGCCAGTCCAACAAAAAAAGGAAACCGTCCAGTACAAAAGCTCACTTCTGACAAAAGATGCCACTAATCGCAATCGCAAAAACGTGTGCGCATCTCTTATTCATGGCGCACACGTTGTCTCGTACAGATGCACTTTCTCTCTTCATTTTTTCACCTTTCTTTCTACCTTATTAACTACATTGGCAATCTTTTCTGCCTGTAGTTTTTGTCCAGCTGCTTTAATTTTCTGTTCAGGGCTCCTGCGTTGTTTATCTTGCTTCTGCCCCCTTTCTACCCCCTCCTGGTTGCATCTGCGTGCATTATCACCGACTGACCGTCCCCCCCTCGGTTTCACGAAACAAGGCCACAGCGCCGGCAGCGCGGCGACGAGCCACAGTCAGACTCTGCGGTGGTGGAAGCCGCGACGAGGACGACGCGGACATAAAAGCCAAGAGCGTGGTGGCCGGCGCGCGCATGAGAATAAACAGACACACGACGAGGACGGGCAAATCTCTTTCTCCCTCCTTCCATCCTGCGTGTCTTTTTTCGCTCTTATTTCTCTCGCTGGCTCTCGTTTCATTCCTTCTTTTTTTTCTTTTTGTTCTTCGCATATCCACCTAATGGCACTCCCGTAATTGATCGGACCTATCCATGCATACACGCTTGCTGCCGGGAACCCGCCCCGGCTGGACGTCTCTCTCCCCTGGCCTCCCGCCCTCCTCCTTCCCGTACCACGCTAACTCCATCAACCACAAAGAAGAGAGAGAGAGAGAGGGACGAGTGCGACAAACTGACGCGCGACGCATAACAGTGGTTCCGAGAACCGCAGCTCTAGGGGCGCCAACGAACGCTGCTTCAAAGTTTACGCGAGTTTCCTTGTATGCGTCCCGGTAGTCGAACCAGCCGGCGTGTCTGTACATGATGAACAATGGGTGCCGAGAAATATGTAGAAATGGCGACGCCGAATAGATGTGCCATGGCGAGAATTAACAAGTTCAGCAGAAATGAAAGACGCTGACGTCTCGGCGTCACTGCACTCGGACAGGCCCAGATTGAGCGCCATTCTTTCGAAGAAATCTGTGGAGGCGTCTATTAGATCGAACTGAGTCGAAAGGTCATATTCAGTTCGGGAACGCTGACCGACGCTCGTGGAGCACTGACCCGGTGCACCATCCTAAGCGTAGGTTCTTGGTGTGCTAAAGGAAGCTTAGGAAGCATCTTTTGTGCCTACTCCAAATCTTTTCATTTTCACGTGGCGCCTAACGACTGCTGACGTACGGAAAGCGGAAAAAATAACGTGAACTTGTGTCTTTCATTGAAAGGCAGCAAATTGTGGAGACACGGCCCTTCCTCGGAATCGTTTGCTTGGGCTGACCTAAGGAAAGTCGTTAGCTCTCACTTACAGCACTCGGCGTTTGACCCACTTGAATGCTCTGCTTATTGAAAGAAGCGTGGCTTAGGCTTGTGCTCAACTTGCGTTCCCGCTGCCGCATTCAGGTCAACCGGATTTGCAGGGCGGCATTCAACGCGAGAAAGTTGTTCGCCGCAACTGATGCGATTGTAAAACTCTCAAAAGTGACGAGTGCAAAGTGCAGGAAAGGCGAGAGTTCGAATGAAATTTCGAGAAACACGGAGTCATATTCAAACCCTAGAAGCTTACCCAATGGCAAATGAGTATATATCTTGGCACAACTTCTCGGGAAAAGCCAGTTATCTTCAACATAACGCAAAATAGTTCACTTTACTGCTACATTCTCTCCTTTGCATTTTCTCACAAGTGTGTTGTCTACAATGAGAGTACTATAAACTGGCAGAAACATTGTTTTTTCCAAAACCAAATATTTTGTTGTAGTAATTGAAATTAGCATCTGATATCTAGCTTTTGTTGTTCTGAATGGGTCCAACTAAACACAACCAATGGAATAAAATAGACTTTTCTTACGGGAAGCAAAGAAGCACTGTTGTAAATTTTAAAGCTTAATAACAGTTGAAGTTGTGAGCATTTTTAAAAGCGCCTGTGCTGTTTTGTTCCTCATTATTAATCATTAAGTGGACAAGAAGAGAAACAAGCACACCCTGTAAATTAAAAAATGACAGCAGTTAAGCAACATCATGTGGTTCTTGTACTTGATCGGGTACACTACATGATAAATGCGTGGGGAATGAGAAGCGCTGCATGACGCCCATGAAGCGTGCTAGAGAACCCGCTACCGTTATGTGCCCTTTTCGAAAACATACACCCCTTGAGGATCACACCCCTGTTGCTTCACGTAGCTGCTGTATCTCGCGTATAAACTGTCCAATCGTGAGTGAAATTTGAACTTAAAATAAAAATAAAATCGCAATTTTCACAACATAGTGTGGTCATTATTTCAGGGCAGAAGATACTAGTGTCATTAACGGTCCAGGCACTGAACATTACGCCCTCCCCGCACACATATATCCCGGGAAGACCACCTGTGTGTGAAATCTGAAAGCTAACTAGTCAGCATTATATACAGCAAAAAGGTATATCTCTCGTACGAAAAGTAACGCTCCATTCCGCCTAATAAAAATACCACATTTGCTACTTACGAAGTTCACTGTCAGTAATTAAGCTCCGAACGTTCAGCTAACGCTAACGTTCACGAACAGAATCGGGGAAATTCCGAAAGAAGCTAATTTAGTCTAGTACTAATGCAGTTCATTTAATATGTCTGGAGTTAATAACCGAGGAAGAGAAGACATTATAAAAAACCGCGAAGATGAAGCAACGCCAATTTGGTTCTAAAAGAGCCTATCGAGTTGGTACTTAATTAAGCCTGAGGCGTATTTGCATAACTGGAAAATGAAAATCAAGCAAAGTTGATGAGAGGAAAACCTCATCTAGAAGATAAAACAGGTCATTATTTATAGGAACAAGGATTGTTGTATTTTGAGCTCACCTAAATGTCCGGTCATAAATATGAAAATGCGATATAGACTTTCATAGGTGCCACCTGCACGCACACACACGCCTAAAAAGACGCCTAAATAAAGATTTCGCCTGTTTCCATCCAATGCAAACAGCGCTCGCTTAGGCTTCTAATCTACTGTAGCATAACCTTTCCTGCCTCAAGCAAGCACTGATCCCAGCGGCTGTGCTCTTAGGCGCCCTACTATTACCGAATGTATATTCATAGACATAGAAGGGTTGATGGAATGTTCGAACGAGCACGTAAGACTTCGATGGAGGAATCTACATCGTCCCTACGATGCTGTGCTCTTTGATTAGGAAGTGGTGCAGTGGACATATCCCGCCTCATGCGGTGAAGAACTCGTACAAGAAGTTAACGAATATGCAAATTTAGATGCTCAGCATCTAAATTTGCTTCTGCACTGCCTGTTTAAAACTCCGGGGCTTGGCATATGTCTGGCAAGCAAATATCACTGCTAATGTTTCTACCCGAGCCCACATCCTTCTGTTATTGCTGCGGCAGGTGTTGATGAATATAAAACAAACATATGATGTTTACTTCGTTCTGCACATTAATCACCGCGTGTTTTTTTTTAAGTAAGTGCATTGCATAATAAAGCATTTCTTATTCGAAATACGGTAAACGTCGATAGAGCGGTTTCTCCCCGGTGCCCACATTCGTGCTTTGGCTGCCAGCACAGTATGGTGTAATTGTCGCATGCATCACTGGCCGCTGTGACGAGATCATCTAATAAATGTTCTCACTAAAAGCGGCTCATCGACATACTTACAGCCTGATGGTCTTTTGCGGCTATGGAAGGCGAGGGGCAAAAAAAAAAAATGAAAACGAAAGCAACATATGCTTCGCCTAATGCAATAATGCACTGCAGACAAATTTACAGGGGGCGAAATGGATTTCATCACCCGTGGGTTGCTGGGTGGGGCGGGTGAAGAGATTAAATGATATTAGAGAATATCCTTGTGCGTTTCTCCCATAAAGCTTCAAATGGGTTTACGCTGCATGCGGCACTTTTCACAAACAAACGTCGCCGAAATTTGACGGAAATATTCCTTAGCACGCTCTTCCAGTTCGGGTGTGTCTGCAAATAGTAGTGAGTGTATGGCTAAAATGGCGCATTAATTATTTGACTCATCCTTCGGACGCACGCCACGACAATTGATATGTATTAGCCACCCATTAAGCCAGGTTTGATACATAGGTATTTATTTTGTAGTTACTTTAAGTATAGACAAGAAATATTACTGTGTTTTGCAGTTCTGTGCTATTGTATTGTACGGCTTTAAAGTCACTGCGCTGATAATCATGGGGCTTCCATTGTTAGCATGAAGTACCTCCGGGCTATGAAGTCGTGTATCAGGCAGCACTAATGCGGCAGAACCATGCTGGGACCGCCAAGATGGGTTCTAAAAGTTGTTTTTTTTTTTCCTAGGAAGCATGATAAAGACGAAAGCATATTTGCCAGCAAATTCCTTTGTCATCCGCTTTGAAAATAGCGTACAGCCACCCACAGACTTAATTCGAATGACGAAAATCATGGCTTGGACTTCCACCAGCGCCAGATATGCTCCGAGTACGTTTACAGTGGCTCAATATGGCTGGTGCGCAGATCATTTTTACTGCTTTTTCTACTGCGCCTGATCGCCGTGTAGACCGCGCACTCCTTATTTAAGCGTTTCCCTGCATTTTGCTCCGCATGCAGTCGCGAATTTCGGGAGACGCACTACAGCTTTCTTACCGCAAGAGCCCGAAATTTCGCGCTACTTTGCCGCAGCTAGCGTGCCTCGCGGGAAGTAAGAGACATAATTTCATGCCAAAGTTTTATTGGTTATCTAACTTTACCAGCTGCTCTAGTTCACTTTTTCCTTGCTGCTGCTTTTTTTTATTTTCTTGATTATGACACAATACGTGTGAAGTCCTCTGGAATTCACTTGAAAGCGCGCTCCACAAGTAATAACACTTACATTGTTAGATTCGAATCATTCTGACGAAACTCGCAGAACGCGAGCTGCGGAAGTTAAGCGCACAATTCCAAGTTCCCACGCTAAGAAAACTGCAACGCGTTGTCCGGGCGCCTGAGGCCGCATCCACTAGCCAAACGCGGAGAAACGTCTGCACGTAGCGAGCGCGCTGCCTATTCCGTGATCGGGCGCAGTCTAAAGAACATTCGCAGGGATAAGCCCGCCAGCTATCGTAAACGGCCGTAAACGTACCGAATGCATTATCTCCACCCTATGACTATCGCTTCACGGCGCTGGCGGCAGTGCAAGCCACGCTGTCCGCCGTTAGAGGTTCACGTGTGCAGTGCAGTCGGTAATCCCAGAGAAGTTGAATGGATAACAGACACTGAACGATAAATACAAAAATTAGGTCAGTATGCAAACGTGGTTGAAGAAGATTAGAGCGATAACAATGCTCGCCCTGCAAGCTTCACGAGGGGTATAACTTGTTAACCTTGCGTGTCCTACATCTTCTGTACTACCGTAGATCTTTATCACCGTATTTCGCCAAGACGTGCTACCAATCGACGCACGTGTAGGTAATGCGCGACTGAATGCAAATCGCAATAACGGGAATACAGACTAATTGGCGCTGCGCGTACGTAAATTAATATGGCTTGAACAGCTCACGATCAAAGCATATAATAACTCAAAAAAATATTAGAACATTTCTTTCTTTGCTGAATTTAGCTTGATTTGTTCACTTCAGATTATTTGTATAATCGATGAGGAGGTCCCAAGGACGCGATCTTGTCATGGGATATCCTGCCAAGAACTTGAAAAAACACTTAATCACAGTGCAGCAACTCACAGTGAAGCAACAGTTTGTTTAAAAATGTCACGAGAGCCATTCAAAATATAAGTTAGTATGTACAGTAGCATAAACATTTCTTTAAGGTTCAAGACTACTTGAACAAAAAGAGAAATACATGTGAGGTGAACAACAACATTACAAAACAGACTTCGATAAACAAGGTTTTGATATAACAACAATGACGCAATATACATGAATAACTGTTTGCAAAGCAACCGGGATAAGGAATGAGGTTACATAGGTAATTGGCGTTACCTACATGAGATAATAAAGAATGGATATCCAAACACTATCAAAACTGTTTTCGGTCCTAGAAAAATAGATGCACAAGTTTGTGTTGCCATAATTTCAACAGCTTATCTCAAAGTGTAGTTCCTTGCTTCTTGAGGTACGCCACAAAACATCGAAGCAAATCATAAATCGTGCCAGCAAACGGCATTCATATCCGTTGAGTAGACTACGCTGTAATCCTCTTTCTTTTCTTCAGAGGCTTCTTACAGGAACACCATTGTCAGTGACAAGGCAACGCCCGTAGAGCTGAGAACGTAAGAAGCGTGCAAAGTAAGGCCCGCATTCTGTATTTCCCCAAAATAGAAGGGACTTGGTAACCTCTCCAGCTCTTTCAAGGCTGGCTTGGAAGCGGGAGGAACGGAACAAAAGCCCTTTTGTGTCCCTTTATGCACCGACTTGGTTTGCAGCTGAGCGCATAAGCTACGCAGACAACAAAGCGAGACAGGCGTACTGAAGTCGCCAATATTAAGCATTAAGCCATGGCGGATTGCGTTCAGGCAAATCTCTCAGGAAATATCATAATGAAATATTTCTTTCCGTGAGCCCTTCACTACTGATTTTTTTTTTTTTTCAACTACCGGCGAAATTGTCGCAGGTGTACTGCAGATAGGCAGTTCTTTGCTCATCGCATGTTTTCACAAGATGCTTTAGAGCCTGGTTTGGCGTACCTTATGCACTGGTCTTATTTTATTACCCTAGTGTGGTACCTTGAACAGGAAACAATATGTAAATGAGATAAATCTACAAGACTGAAAAATGACTTTCGTTACTTTCGTAGTAACTGTCGATTAGCCGTGACCGAAGCCGCTACCTTAAGCTCCAGCTGCAGAGCAACGAGGAAACCCTTAAGCATCCTCAGGAGCTCAGATTTAAATGCTTTTCCTGCCTTATAAGCTCTTAATCGTGTCAAAGGTGACTCTAGCAGTTCCGTTATTGTGCACTGGAGCTCGAAGCGAGCATATCTCTACTTCACTTCTGCAGCGTTGCTCAAATCGAAAACAAGGAATACTAATACTTTGTAAAATTTCCTCGCTTTAAAGCTACAAGCGTCCTCTTCCGCATAAATTCCTCAAGTAACCAGTTTAAACTGTTTATCTACAAGAAACCGATCCTCAGTGTATTCGCTGCATAAAAGTCGTTGTGAGCAACTTGAGGTCTCTAATAAACCTGTTTGAGTAGGAGCTTGGAGCCTGATGGAACTAGACAACAGGAAACGGGGAATCTAAATGAAGGACGTCGCGATCATGGCAGTCACATAGACATACTGGGCCTTCATTTATCAGGCTACCAACTCACATACATGCGCTCATTTATGAAAATAAAAGAAAAGAATAAATAACATATGGCACTTCAGAAAACTCCTGGCTGCTAGAAAAAAATTAAGAGAATATGTTCTTATATTCTTGTTAGATAATGTAAAGAGAGTTTACTAAAAAAAAAAGTGTTGAAACAATATAAATCGTCGACACCCAGATAATTAATGTTTTCGAAGCTCGCCGACTATTCAGAACGAACATAACATAAAATGCCGCATCGTGCGAGAAGAGTGAACACAAACACGATCTATAAAGCTTAGCGAAAAATCTAATAAAATGTTTTGCAAGTGTATGAAGAGTTCGCTTTCCCATATATTATGCACGTCTCCTTGGTCATGATCACACTATATGCACCATGAAGGTTTTAAATACTTTTCTACTCTAAAAAAGCGATTCCACTTCCGATTCATGCCTAAATCAATTCATCGATCATTGGGTGAAGACTACGAGCATCTCAGAAAAGCATGGCTTCACCAATGGCAATTTGAAAGGAGTGGCTATAAAATTCACGCATCTTCTCTTTCACTGCAAAAATTGCGTGAACTTTCTAGCTACGTCTTTGCTGGTTACATATGGTTGGCACTAAGCAAGCAGTATAAGATCACTTTATTTTTTCCGCCCACCACAAAAAGTGTAGACCCGACTTTCCTGTTTATCCTCCCGACAAACTAATGTCTGATATGATCATTTTTCTTATAAATAGCAGTCTTAGTCTCGCTTTCTTACCAAACACGTGTGGCCTTCAGTCATAGCTAGAATTTTCTATCTGGTTCAACCATGACATCAGGGCCTACTTCTCAATGTTTATAAGTTACCGAGTTGATCAGTTACAAAGGGTCACGCAGAGGCAGTCCTACTCAACCTGGTTGTTTCACTGTGCAACAGATATTGGCCTCCTGGCCACGGCTCCGAGGAAACATTTTTTTTCCTTTGAAATTATACCTCGTGATCACTGTGCGCACTCAGACAATGCGGCAGTGAGCCAGAAGCCTTAGTGATTCTATCCTTCTAGCTTTTTTGTTTGAGATTGAAGACCCGACATCGAGGAGGAAGTGGGAAAACATTTACATAATCTTTTTGAGATTTGTCAGTATTTTGATGCAATCTTATTCGCGCAGTGTCCTCAGTCCAGGACTCAGTCGCCTCTGACTATCCGTCAAGTTTTTGACTACTAGCGAAATGATGCCCTAGCGAAAGAAACACATCTGCCCCTGTCGTCTTAGTTACAAATTTAGAAGTCCGGAATTAACAAGTTAAGCCTAACAAGGTCAGCAACACAACAGCAACAGCGAGGTTTCAGCTGGATGTCATCTAGGGGAAGGCGATAGGCGCGACGTCGATTCGTTGAGAACAGAAGTCGGCATTAGCGAGGCAGCATCGACATCCTTGAGGCCAAGCGACACGAAGTCGGACGGGCGACACCCCTGCGCGGCGCTCTGTGTTGTCGTACCTGGGCGCGGGTTGCCCCGACAACTTCATCGCCCCTGGCCTGCAGCTAACGAGGGGGAAGCAGGAGAGGGCGCCAGGAACGAGTGAAGTGGAGGAGGAAGTGGCAACGAGCGGACGGGTGCAAAGCAGTGAGGGAGGGCCCAAAAGCAAGAACAACGCGGAAAAGAAACCGACGGTCATAAACGGAACGTGTAGGCGAAAGAAAACACGTAACGACCCACGGGCAACGGTGTTTTGCGCGGGAGACCCAGCCATCACGTATTCCCCTCTTCGCCGCCACAATCGAGTTATCATTTGCACAGGCTAGAACGCGGTGAACGCAGCAATAGAAGGAAGAGAAATCTAAAAGACAAGTGCACGCAACGAAAAGGGCGTATTGACACAAATACAGCGTCCTTAAAACCATAAGGAATGCTTTAAAGGTGGCTAGTTGTGTTTTCCATTTTAGTTTACTAGTGCGCTGTATTAAAACAAAACTGACACCAAAGCACGCCTGTTACCCGTATCGTGTCCCCGTCCTTTGGTGTCAATTTTGCGTTAATACATAGAGCTAGTAAATTAATAACTTAAACCTTTTGTACCTTTTTCACTTTCTGTGAACGTGTATGAGCCAAACGACGGAGCCGGAGTGAAAAAGCTTCGATCTTTGGAGTGAAACCTACACCATTCGCTCAATATTCATGAAACGTGTTGCTAAGCCTTGAATGTCATTTCCGGGTGACGTTTAGTTTAGAAATATTGATCAGCGGAAACAATGAACGGGCTAACTCGGCTGTAAAATAATACTGCACATAGCCACAAGGTCTTGCTGGCAGCTTATAACCACGATGCAGTTGTGTATTAAATGGGAAAGCCGCTTCCTGGACTCGCTTAATCATATTGCGATCACTGGGCTGTCATGCACTGTACGTTCTTTTATGGCGTCGCACACTTACCTCTGCCCGATGAAGCTCCAGCCGAGTTAGACGAACAAAAAAAAAAAAAAAAAAAACGTGTTCATAAACGAGCTTCAGATGAAAATGAGTATTTCAATGGTATCTGTAAAGAATATACCAAAATTTTAAGAGTAATACAGGGAACGGTCAACCTCACACATCTAATTCTAGCCTGCCAGAAATGGTTCTTCATGCGTTCGAACATGCGTGCGTACGTGCATGAGTGCGGCTGAAATTTCTCAGGCTCAGGTTTGGTTATCATGCGCGCAAAGTATAGCGTAAACCGTGCTCCTGGCACAGCAAAGAGCTCACTCTATTTTTCCAAATCATCGAAATAGGTTATTGCACCTCCCAACCTGTGTGATAAAATCAAGTGGGATAAATCTACCAATTTGTACCTGTGGTACACAGGACCGATATGGGTGAATGCAACCAATGCGCCCATTATCGTGTCGGTGATCAAAAAAAAAAAAAAAGAAGCTTGTAGCATTTAAAATGCATGCACCTTTACGTGCGAGGTATTGCCTGTTAGGTTGCTGCAAAAGATCCAAATATTACTGTGAAGGGTGACTCTGTGAACTTTTACAACATTTTGAGCAAATTATCGCATAGAATTCTGTAATATCGTGTTCTGCGGCTCAAGAAAGTGTATTTTTCATAATACTGGGCGGAATTATTTTAGAACAGCGAAAACGTCAAACGGAAATTTGGATTACGTTTACGCAGCGATTACGCCCGGGAACTTTTTGAAAAACGCTTGAACGCCTGTTTAATGGCGGAAATATCAAATGGAGATGGCAAATCCGCTCGTAGGTTGTCGAAACCAAGACCTACTGAAATACAGACCTGCCCAGATAGCACTGCTCCAGCGCGCACCTTCTAGTTCATAGCCTTCGCCGCTAGGGAACGAACACTACAGGTAACCTGGCGCTACTGTAAACCTGTTAATAAGAAGGGTCTATTAGTTCTGTCATTTTTCTTCGTCGTTATAGTTTATTTATCTGTCCACGCTGTAATGCACAAGCACCTGTTCTGCGCATGTGCAGCGAGTAACTGCAGTGCCGTCGCACAAAGCGGAATCGCGGTATGTCTTCTGGCGAGAGAAAAACATTATAAAAATAAACACTCTCGGCTAAAATACAAAAAGGCAAAGTTTTAGAAATATAACTTGGGCAAAGATCTTTTTTTTTCTAATTTGGGTACAGTTTGTTTATATTAATTTGTATTAATTTGTGATTTGATGATGATGAAAACGACAGACGAACAGGTCAACCGAGCGCCCTCAACGACGAGAAAGGTAACGAAAGTTGGCGCACGAGGTCCCATAGGACCCTGTTTTTTGTGCAGGTCTGTAATTCAGTCGGTCTTGGTCGAAACTATCAAATACAAGTCTCAAAATCTGTTCTTGACTTTGCTAGTACACAAATACGAAAGATAAATGTTTGCGACTTCGCAAACACGGTGCTGTTCGTGAGATCATCTGATCCGAAGCCTGGTAGTTGGAAAAGTTTAAAATCGATTTGCGATGGAATGATGTATCGCACGGCTCTCAGCGTACTCTTGTGATCATGACGGCAGTGAATACATGCAGTAAAGGATTACGTGAACGTTCTTAGTCAAAAACGTCGAAAATGGATTTTCTTTATTTTGAAACCCCAGTCGTGGCTGGAAAGGCGAGAAAAAGAATACAGTTTAAATACGTGGTTCTGTTTTCTGAAAAATAGAGCGGCTACAATGGGTACCGACTCCCCATGAAACTTCTGAATCATAAATTATTTGAGTACACTTCTATAGCAAAGCAGTTATCTCTATCAATTTTAAATAAAATGCGTCATTCGTGCGCCATCTTCAAACGCTGCTACTTAACGGTGAGAAACACCGGCGTCCCTAGAATCAGCTGCGTGACGTACCGCGGCTGCAACGCCCTTTCCTCCTGTGCATTCAGTCCACAACTCTATCGTCGTGCTCACATTATTCTGGAGCTCACTTCGAACAATACGGTAAGTCATTTGGTAAAAGTTTTATGGAAAACGTACTTAGTGGGTATATCTCTATGTTCATATTAAAAGAAGCAGAAAAACAAGTGCGTGAATGTTTTCTTAAGAACAAGCCAGCACTATTGAAGTGATAATGCTGTGCATGACAGCGCAAAATTTAGCAGAGTCAGGAATCGTAAATAATGTTTAGCAAATATATGAGTAGGAACTAACAAGAAAGTTTACAACGGGCAATCAACTGATTGACATCAGTCGGTTTTGTGTTGCGATTCATCTTTCCCGCCTGATTTACATAATTTGCGATGTTTATACATCGGTAAAAAGCTCGCACCACCAGCTCAAAAGATGCAGGGCAACTCAAGCGCCTTATAGCGCGTGGGAAACTCGCGCGCACGCGAAACACTTGAACTTATATCAGTCAGCACGAATAACCAATTAACATACAAGTAGGCAGTAAAGGGGGTCACATAGATAACACAAAACAATTAAACTGTATGTTCAAGTATTACACTATAAAAAATCGTGAACACTTCATTGATTATTGCTGAGACTGTGATTGCACTAATGTCCGAAGTCCTCTAGGCATGTTTCGCCTTCTGCGTTGCCGCTGCTCTCCGCATACTCTGAGTCTTCGCAGTTGCCGATACCTGACCTTCAGTGGTATATTGTTGCGGTTGTCAGCTCTACTTGCGGAAATTTTTCCTCGCGGTAGACATGTATTGCTTTGGTCTTGGCTCCATTGAGCGTGATCCGTAGAGCTGTACATAACCTGCATCACACAACCAAGTGCTGCTGCCAACTGCGGTCGCACCCGCCGCCACGCTCTGCCATGTCAACTGACCAGCGCGCCTTTAAACTTAGCCCTGCCATGTGGACGTATGACGCGAAATACACTGGTGACAAATCAGCGCTCTTCCATGTTACATGTTCATATGACATCACACCCCGTCCACCATTAGGCGAATTATAGACAATGCAGGACGCCGCATTTTTTTCTTGATCAGGCTATCGATACTAAATCAATAAAATATAAAACAACAGAATACAGACACTCTCCTGATGTGATCAACTACCGTCTTAATTTTCCAGAAGCAACCAGGCGACGGTCTTTGCTTATCAACCGTGCAGTGGAGCTCTTACGGTACCACTAAGGAACAAAGTCTTGGACAGGGGAGCAAAAAGGTTATTGTCGAATAAATTTAGAGCTTACAGATTACACGTATTCCGCTAAAGTCTAAAAAAGCATCCCCGTTATCTTATTGCTTCTGGAAAAAACGGCGCATGCGCGAGAGCAAAGCAGTACGTCAGGCCAGTGTGAGAGACATGAGCCTGCTTGTGCAGATTGACGAAAGTTCGGCCCAGAACACAGAGCAACAGTTTAGTATAATTTAAATACTTTGAAGAGAAAGTGGATTAAAATATTTAGCTGAAACAACACAAGGGATATTAAACTTCATTTCGTTTTGAATTTTTTACCAGAAAAAGAAAAAACCTACAGATTATGGAAGTTATATTGCGGTACATTGTCCTGATGCACATTCTGAGCAAATTGCATTTTTGGGTAAAGCGATTTAAAATCTACACAGAATGAACTTAAGATCGCTCGGTTCGGGAATGCTTGTTTAAAATGTATTCAGAAGAAATACGCCATGATACGAAAGCCATAAATCTGGAATATCAAAGGCATTATATGTTGTAAATTAGGCATCGCAGTAGCCTCTCTTTGTATCGTTCGTGGTGCTTTGACGGTGTCACGGCATGATCCCTTCTCTTTGGGTTCCGCGAATGCTGACGTCTAAGCGGAAAGTGTTTCTACAATACAATAGCCAAAAAATTAAATTACGTCAAGCAAAAAATTTACTTCACTCATATCTCAAATTATTACAGGTGATGAAACATGATTCACCACAGGCATCTCCAGCCCACACAACAGCCGATGAAATCGAAGTAAAGGGTCAACATCTGCAAAGAAATTTCATGGGGAAATATCAGTCGGTTGTCTTATGGCAGCAGCTCTTTAGTAATCAGGAAGCCTTCTTTTACTAAAATGCATGTCACAGAATAATATGCCTAGAGACACCTATGCTTCGATATAAACTGGGCACTACCTGAACAATGAATGCGAAACAGAGCCGGAACTTACCAGCATGTTTCTCTTTCACGAAAACGCGCCAACTCACATGGCTTGCAAATCAAACTATATTGTCTGATTATGCTTTATGATGGATCTTAGCAAATCATCCTGCTGTTCAGACATGTGTCGCGAGGAGAACTTTCTCCTTCGTAACCTGAATAAATTTCTTCTAGGGCAAAATGTTACCTGAAGATTATGCAATCAACACAGCTGCAGTGGAGCTACTGAAGCAACAAGAAAGCGTGTTGATTACAAGGAGTGAAGGAGATTAATACTGATAAGAAGTAAGCCCAATATTTACCGAAAATTTTCTTTTTATATTCAACTTTTTCAATATGCAACAAGTATCTACGTGAGTGCTGCACTAATTACATTTGTTTATTTTCTACATATTCTTACGGTGAAATAATAAACAGGGTGTTTATTTACAGTGCTGTAGCAGCAGGACAAGGTAAAGCCTACTAGCCCCCAGAAATTCTTCCTCTTCTGCCACACCATCAGAATCCTTCATCGTTGTCAGTAGCGGGACATTTCCCCCCTACTCATCCTAAGCCCTCTGGGCGCGTTCGTGAGTCATGCGAGGCTGGCAAGGCTTCAAGCGGGCTACATGACATAGTTCGGTTTTGGCAGACCGACGACCCAATGCTGCCAGGCGGGCTATAGCATAAGTTAAATCACTGATGCGTTTGACAACCACATATGGGACGTCATAGTGGGCCAAGAGTTTTTGATGTAGGCCGCGGCGCCGAATTGGACGCCACAGCCAGACTAAATCGTCTATGAATACGTGACACGCCGTTGACTGGTATCGTATCGTACTTTGGAACGTTCTTGTGAAGCACCAGACCGTAAGCGGGCGATTCTCCGAGCTTCTTCGGCGAGACAGAGAGTCTCAGCCAGGCAGGGATCTTCACGGCTTGAGAAGGGTAGGATAGTATCCAGGGAGTAGCGTGGCGGTCTGGCATACAGCAGGAAGAATGGGCTGTACCCAGTCATCTCACGCGTGGTGGTATTAAACGCATACGTGATGAATGGTAGCATGGTGTCCCAGTTCTTATGCCCTGCGTCCACATACATGGCTATCATGTTTACAAACGTTCTATTGACGCGCTCAGTCAAGCCATTTGTCTAGGGATGGTATGGCGTCGAGTGTCGGGACGTTACGGCGCATAAACGCATGAGCTCTTCGATAACATCAGCGGTGAATTGTCGGCCCCTATCAGTGATGACAATTTGTCACGACCGTGTTTAAAGACGACTGAGTGCAGCAGGAAAAGCGACACTTGATGCGCCCTAGCAGATGGGATAGCGGCGGTTTCACAGCAGCTTGTGAAGTAGTCCACGCAGATTACAATTCAGCGATTTCCATCCAAGAACTTCGGAAACGGGCCTACAAGGTTAATGCCTACTTGATCAAACGGAGCTGTCGAGGTCTTCACAGGGTGCGGCAAGCCAGATGGCGTTGCATTAGGACGTTTGTGGCGTTGACATTTCTTTCAACTTGCAGCGTATTGTTCAATCGTCGAGCGCATTCTGGGCCAGTAAAATCTTTTTTGAGCACGGTGGAGTGTTCGAACCGATCCCAACTTCCCAGAAGTTGGATCATCATGCATGGAATGCAATACATCCATGCAAAGCGTCGAGTGGGTATCGCTGGCCGACAGGCGAATAACTCTTTTTCCATAGGAGGCTATAACGCATACAAAAACGGCTTGTAGCTGCGCTGGCCTGGACGGCGGCAAAGAAACGCCGCAAACTGCTATCCCTTTGCTGTTCCGTTTTGAAAACATTCCTGTCGGGGAACGCTGGCTCGAGGGACGATATTTAATTGTCGAAATCGTCGCTGTAAGATCCGGTCGTGGCCATTGGCATCCTAGAAAGACAATCTGCGCCTGCATGATGCCTTCCGCTTTTGCACACCACGGCAAAGTCATATTCCTGTAACCAAAGGGCCCAGCGTGCGAGGCGACCACATGGGTCTCGAAAGTTCTGAAGCCAACAGAGTGAATGATAGTCAGTTACGATAGTAAACCACCATCCGTACAAATATGAACGGAAACTCTGCACAGCGAAAACGACAGTGAAAGGGGGTGTTTATTTATAGTGCTGTGGCAGTGGGACAAGGTGAAGCCTATTAGCCCCCAGAAACCAACGCTTCTTCCTCTTCTTCTGCTACACCATCACAATCATGCATCGTCGTCAGTAGCGTGACAATATGCGCCAAAGGCAACCTGTTTAATCAAGGGAGGAAAGCCCTCAACAGACATTATGCCTTTTTACCTGCTTCTTGCGTTTACGCAAATGCCATTGATAAAGTTACAACTTTCCAAAGGCAAACTACTCGTTGAATAACCGCTAGCATTAGTCCGGTAAAAATTAACGGATAAATAGTATGTGGCGACACCTGACGAATCAAATATGCCAAATCAAAATATTCATTCTCAACTTCTAGAGCTGCAAGGCCACTGGTGTATTCATTAACACAGATTTTTTTCCGTTTCCTCACAGCCGATAAATACTGCATAGCTTGAGACTTATATACGTCCCCACAGTAGATGTCAAGAAGTTTATGATGCGCTTCAGTTTAGACCTCTACCTATCCTCTCATGATGCCGCTGACACGAATACTCTATAAATTATTTGCAACTTTAGTAAAAATGTTGTACAAGGCATCAAAATTCTACTTAGTGATGAGTTGGACAAAAATCAATGCAGCAGTCCAATGCTGGGCCTCTTTGAAATTAATACTGGCTGCTTTGAGGTGGCTTCATAGTGCATATCGTCAGAAAGTGTGCTCTCAGGCAATTATTCGCAGAAAGCTGAGACCTCCAAAACTCAAACACCGACTTTCTCTCGATTTTGATACTGCTTTCTGAGACGCACAGAATCACCGCTAGAGGAAAACCAACATCAAAGGTATTGCCATGAAGTTCTTAGTTGCATAGCATGAACCGCTTCCAGACAGTAAAAATAAAACTCACCTGCCTCATAGCCATTTGTTCTGCTCAGGTTTCTCTTCAGTCTCTTTCTTTTTTCATATTTTCTCTCCTTGATGCAAGGATGTTTCTTAGCGCATAGCCACCGAACTATGGCAAATTATCATGGTCGTCCTACCTCCGCATAACTTGCATCGAGTATACGATTATGTTCTCGGTCGTCAGAATGTGAGAACTGAGATATTTCGGAATCTTAATATTCCGAGGATGTTTTTTTATATAAGGGGCTGCCTATGGCTCCAAAAAAAATAATTAAGAGTGAAGTGTGACAGGTGGAAAACTGCGAAAAAAATATCAAGTTTAAAGCCATTCGCGCAGGCAACAGTTAAAGGTTACAGGTATCATATCAGCGGGGTAGAAAGGGTGAATATGGCGCACGCGGCAGTCAACGTCATTACGTTTTCACATTGTGCGCTTTGGCCTCTGTAAAGAGAACACTTCAAGGAAGCTGAGTATTTCTCCTGATTGTACCTCCTGCGCTTACTACCCGAACAGCCACATTGACCTGTTCGGAAATCCGAACCATTAATGCATCCACAAGAAATGTGGATATATGGGAAATTCCCAAATCGTACATTTGACAAACACCTCAGATTCGTTTTTATTTTTTGTTTTTATATTATTAATTAGGCTGCCGTTTTTTGTTGCTGTTGTGACTCTACGAAATACCCGTTTTGTTTTGCAATGTAAGTTTTTTTTTTAAAGTAACTGCTTTGAAATGTCTTGGGTTGGTTTCAATGTTTTGAAACTCGTGTCCTCTTGTTATTAGTTATTATTGGTGCCAGCCATTCATGTATTCCTAGTAAACTGCTACGAGCGAAAACTGCACGAGGGTTGAAGACGGAGCCTCAATTCGCAAGCCGAGCCAACGTTTCGACGGAAGAAGTTGTCTTCGTCTGGGTAGGTCCCCTTGGTAAAACGTTGCCTCGGCTTGCGAACTCAGGCTCCCCCTCTACCATCATTTGACCCTAGATAGTAGTAAACTGCTACTGCCATGTAATAATCTCCTGCACCTCAATAAAGCTACTTGAGCAGCTTTTAGCCCAGGAGACCATCCAGGTATTCTGGAAAAGTACGCTCAATCGATTGAACAGAACTGAACTGAAAAACAGAGCGCTATACATCTGTCCTTGCCACTGTATACTTCTGCGCATTCTGTGCAGTCTAAGGATAGCTCTGCACAATTTATCTTTATTATTCTCGCATTGCTTTAGCAAAGCCCATTACACCTTTTCTCTAGGAGGCTGCTGAAAAAAAAGCGTAATGCACAGCATGTATTCCTGCACTTCGGTGCACATTGGTCACGTGCGCCCTTCCCCTTCAATAAGGATGCTGCGGCAGTGATGATCTCTCAGCTGACGCCGTGCTGCATTGCCGCACCGCCAGGTAGAGGCACTGCGGCAGCGGCGGCCATGTCCGAGTGGACATTGCACGTTGCCCGGGCAACACCTACAGGGGCGCTCAGCTATGAACGCAGCCGTCACGGAATTCCGAATGGGGCACCGACGACGCCTGCCCTCCTCCGCACTGCTACCCCTCGCCTCCTGCCGCTGGCTGCGCTTCGTTCGGCGCCGGTGCCCCGTGAGGTCTGCGCGGTTTTCAGCACGCACGGATAACAGCGACAAGCCCGAGGATGAGAAAAAAAGAGAGGGAAGGGAATGTGAAATGAAGCGAGAGTTGGAGCGAGCGCAAAACGCACAGCCGACACGGGCCGTCTGCACGTACAGACCGCCATGGCGTAAGGTCGGATCAAAGGGAGTGCGAATGTCCTTTTTATTCTGCCAGTTCCTGGAGCCGGAAAATAGCGAACGACTTCAAGAAACGCAAATGAGAAATTAGACTTTGCCAATTTTGGAGCTCTCGGTTTGGAAAACGTTCCACGCGGGTGGAGGAAAGTCGGGACAACCAGTTCGTTTTGTCGTTTCTCGTGGATCCTACCATTAATTGCCTCAAAAAATAAATAAAACAGAAAGAATGAAAACAAAGTTCGGTTTCATTTTGAAGTTGATGTAATGCTCTTTTAAAGCGGCAGCTGTTGCAACACATGATGAGCACATTGATTGGTGGAAGCGGGCGAACATGCGTCGCCCTCCTTCAAAAATCACGTCACCCCTTATACGTGTCCAGTGCCGCTTTCATCGTATTCGATTGGGCGCTCAGAATCGTCATGACACGACCCCCCACTGCACGCACCCAGTCTCACGCGCCTCAAAACCTTCGTCGTCATCGCCTTGCAAGCACTGTCGTAAGACTCCGAAAAACGCTTCGAACGACTCTCTCGCAGTGCGTGCTGCGCGCTTTCAGTGAGATAAGTGTGTCTGTGTGGAGAGGGGAGGAAAGAGGGAGAGGGATGAAGTGTGTATGCGCTGCTCTAGAGCATCCAAACGTTTCTGGCCATGCACGGTGTAGAAGAAAAAAATCAGCAGAGACATTAAAGTCAGCTTACACGTATAAACGAACGAGCATAATTATAGGCATTTTAGTCTCACTGGTGAAAGGCTTCCAAGTCTGGTTAACGATGTCTGTTTTTCCGGCTGGTACAGTATTCAGTGTTCACGTGTTGCACGTATTACACGTAGACTACAATGCTTCGCGCGGCATCTTGGAGCCGTATTCGTCGAACAATTGGTCTGGAAGCATAAATTTGAGGTACATATGTCGTTGGTTTAAATTCCTGCGATGAGCTAACCTCAAGCTTGACTAGCAGATGTATGTTACATGCAACAGAAATTCATACGGCAGGTCTTGAAAACTTTGTGAGAAATAGTTGCGCAACAAATTTGATCTAAAAAAAAAGTCGGGAAGAGCGATGCCTCTTGGACGTACGCCAATAGCGAGTATACTAAAAAGAACGACACGTATAACATTGTCTCAAGTGGTGGAAGCCTCTGTCCCCGGATGGTCTGGATGCATCCAAGCAATGCTTTCTTGGGCGCTTGACTTAACATGCGAGTCATTCGGGCGCTCATAGACTTTTCTTGCCATTGTTTGCTGCGTAGCTGGTCATTAAGTATTTTTCTAGCCACCTGTTGTGTGGAAACAGCTGAAGTTTTACACTTGATTCACAGCATAGATCGAGGTTCGACCGTCTTCGCTCTGACCAAGATATACCCGGTGTGGGCGTCTGTACAGTAATAAGTATTTACAAGCAAAGACGCGGTAGCAGTTTAATCTGAGTGTGTAGCGTGAGAAGTTTAAGGTTAATAGTGCCGGAATCTTAAAAAGAAGTACTGGTAATATTCTTATGCTGTTCCATAGTTTACAAAAGATGCGTTATTATCGCAATTCTCTTTTGCCGCAGAGCAATCGCTGAAAAAAATATGTTCCGTTTGATGTCCACACTTATGGTGCATGTGTAGTAGAAGATACTGAGTTTGTTCTTTTTGTATTCAGTGTGTATTGATATAACTGTTTGTGTATCAGTCTTTACACAGTATGTATTGATATAATACGCCCTTTTCGATACATGACCGCTTTCGACATTAACGAATCCCTCCGGTACATTCATCTGTCGTCAAGAGTCTACATCAACATTAGGAGGCCCTATTTGCAGTTCCGACATTTGGGCCTCGGCTGTATAATAAAAAGAACAATAAAAGCTACTCATTCAATGTAAAAAAAAAGTCCCCCCCCCCCCCCCCCGGCCTTGCTATTAGTTAGGTTACAGCAGCTCCAAGGCTGCTCTTTATATATAGTAAGATTTCTGCACTAAACGTTTATTTTTATTTTCAGTCATATTGCTAACACAATCGAAATGCACCTCATCTTTCCCTGCCATTATTCTTCCTCATTACGATGATCTCCATAATTTTTAGATATAATCATTCATTACCTCTAACTCGCTCACCTATTAGACGATTAACCTCCCGAAATTATGTGCGGTTTCGTTACCAGAACCTACATGAAATGTGCACAAGACCCGAATATTTATTGCAAGGAAAAACCTACACATATTACGTTAGACGCTGATGGATAGTAGAGAAATGATGTCTGTGTTGTTGGCTATAGATTATTTATTAAGGTCACAGATCCCATCAAGCAGCACACCAGTCAGTCCTATTCAAAACTTCCCTTATGTCCGCTGACGACGTTCACAACCAGTGAAAACTTGATTGCATATTAAAATGTAGTTATCGTGAGTACCAAACATGGCATAGTCAGGCCGTAAGTATTCACGACACTTTCTGAGCCTTCCCCGATAAGTCTCCTTTATGCGATCTGTTATCCATAATTCAGCTTTATAATTTCAAAGAAATGCCAGGTTCACTTCAGTCCACTTATACATAGTTGTTCATTTCATTCATTAGCATTTTGGTTTATAATGAGGAAGGCAGGGCTAACTGAAGGATTTCAACAAGCATAACTTTCGCCGAAGAAAAATTAAGCACACAGCCAGGGGAAAACCTATACCCATCGGAAAACCAGGCGCCATTGCGGAACGAAGCCAGCATGGGGGGATGCTTAAGATATGCACTTTAATGAAATCGTGCGACTTCGTAATTTGTTTTTGTTTGTGACTCCAATAGCAGATTCTCGTTGGGCGCGCCTACACTTGCTGCTCGACTATACTCACTAATCCCTTAATTTGCATCTCTGTTCTTGCACATAGCCTTTAGCATGCATTCATAAACTGCCACATACTGTGAAATAGATTTCAAGCTCGCCTTAGCTAAGCCGTACTAACATGCCTAAACCAAGGTCCAACGGAAGCATGTCTGACTAGAGATTCATGTACCCTCCAATTTCAAAGCAGAAGCGCGAGGTGGCCGCCTCTGCAAACTCTAGGTCATGCCATGGGGTCTAGTGACGTCTCACAATCCGCCGACCAATCAGTGTCCGACAATGTTTTTGCCAACTTTTACCTGTAGGGGGCATGCTCGTGTTTTCATTTTTTTTGTGTGGGTGTGTGTTTTTTTTTCGTTCACAACGTCGACAACGCCGGCAGTAGACTAAATGAGGAACAGAGCCTCCAACCCTGTGCGCGTTGAAAGGCGAGCAAGGCCGTGTGTACGTCTTGCTTTGGTGACCTCGTCAACAGTAATTTCAAAGCCAATTCAATATGTTTTTGTGACGCCAAACGCACCCTGCCGAACGTGAAGTGGGTATTACCGGCGTATTGTCTCACGCACACATCTAAGCGCGCGGTCAAATTTCCGTTCCAAGTTTTTTTACACGCCGCGGGATGTACTAATCTTTATATTACCTTAACTGACCGCGTATCCGAGGTGAGCTGGTGAAAACGCGAATGGCATGATTTATTCCTATTAATGAGAAAGTGAATTAGGCATGGGCAGGTCATAAACAGACTAATGTGGAACTCGAATTTCAGTCACTGCGCCTTATTTAAAAACGAATATTCACTGCGGATGGAGTCCAACCGAAAGCAAATATTTCGGCACCATGACAGAAAGCTGGTACCAGTTCCTTTGTTAAACAACGCCTTTCTGTCTATTCTTGAAACATCGAAAGGTCGAATGCTGGCTTAGAGCAGGGTGTGTTATCTTTTTAAAAAAAAAAAAAAGCACGGCATTATTCTTTTATTTCTACTTTTTGGGATGGTATTTTTTTTTTTTTTTTTGCCCAACGTGGTGCCAGGCCATAAGGTCCGATAGTGTATATTTAAGGAAACATTTAAATGTTACTCTTTATATGTTACTTTCTAGACCTAGCAACGAAGTGATACTGGGCACACAAGAGATTCAATGTCCAGAGATTTCCGCGAAAATGATGTATTTTGTGCGACGGGGAAATTCATCACAACATCTTTACACGTAGGCTACGCCACGGGTCTCCAAACTACCGCACGCGGACCACGTCCAGCCCACGGGGTCGTTTCGGCTGTCTAGCTCCGGAACGCATTCCCCCGACGGCACACAGCCCTGATCAGCAGAGACCACGAGGCTTGGCTCCACTCACACATTATTTTGGGGATCTTATGGATGATCTTAACGTATTTTCACACGGCCATGCAAGAAGCGTTGTGTCAATGTTACGTTTGCTGATTAGCACGAATCCTCCCTACAGCCGTAACCCTTCTGTCAGCAGCCCTCAATGCCCGATGTCTCGCTGGTCGGTGTCTGGACGAGGATGAACATCTTGCTGAGCATTGTGTGTAGTAACTCCTGAACATTTCTATTTACCCATGCATTATACCCCTAAAGGCCTTCAGCTAATGGTATTACATAAGAGAGAGAGAGAAAGAAAAGACACACGAGAATGGAAACTGAAATTAGAAACTAGAGAGGTGTCATACATAATTCAGTGCATGAATACGTAATAATACATATATTAAAAAGAAATCAAGAAAGAAAATACGTGTATACATAAGAAAAAAGGTGCATTCGAGAAATAAGAAAGTTAACCAAAAAACATTAAACATAATTTAAAATGCAGCACGAGCGCTGAGAATTGCGAAATAGGCATCTCTATTATGAGCTCATAAAACTTGTCACGGCTCCTTCCTGCAGCGATGTGCGATGGCGGATCATTTCAATTGACTTTCTTCGAAATGTAACTGAATCGGAAAAGCAGAACTGTGGCATGAGACGCGTTTAAATTCGAACGGGCGCCCGTGACGTGGACAAATTTTCCAGGTGATGGGACGAAATTGTCATGCTGCAAATAATGATAACGTTTATCATGCATACAAGTATGACGTCTTTATAACAGCTAAGTATAGATCAAAAATAGTAATTTATACCTCCATATGTCATTTTTTAATGCCATGTTGTCGGTTTTTACAATCATTCATTTAATTTTCTGCCTTCGTTGCATCGAGCCATCTAATCGCTTTGAGCGCAGTTTGTATAGTGACTGCCCCAGAAAGGCGGCGCTCCGTGCTTGGATCCCCGAAACAGGACGAATATTTTTAACTACGAAGTTTCTGAAAAAGCTATATAGCTTTCTTTTGTAGCCGTATGACAGCGCCTGAGTGGATGGCAATGAGTAATTACTCGCTTAGAATCTGGCATTCCGGCGGTAACTTGTTTAGAGCCTCGAACTAAGTTATGCCCCTTGCAATTTGATAAATGCATGCTCTTGTGTGCACAAAGGTACGCTATGGGTAAACTTAGACGCAGCTGAATAGATACGGATTAATTCTACCTGCAAGGACCCTAACATCTCGAAATGCAGATTTTTTTTTTTTTTAATTAACCCACCTAAAGTACTACGGAGCTCACTTTCAGGCGCAGAATTCCCTAGCCGGCGATGTACGCCACAATATGTGCCTTCTTTTTTATATATTAAAAGTCACCTCAGCGTTTTAGCAAACCGAAAAGCATAATGCGTCATGGGGGCTCTCCAGATCGTTCGGATAAAACTAGCGCGAACAACGTTCATGTGTTAAATGGTACCTTTTCTTCTATTCTTGAGTGGAGCGAAAGGATGATAGGGGATTGAAGCAGGGTGGCTACTAACAAAAAGAATGTTTCCTCATTAAAGCGAGCACCGCTGAACAACGCAAGTCTTAACTCGAGCAACTTTTCAAGCAACCAACAGCATCTTTCACCTCTCGTTTAAAGCTCCATGAAATCAACGGTGCATACTAAGATACTTAATTACATTTTGCCTAGTCTATTGTTTTACATAAGCCGTTCTCGTCTCCGCTTCTCCTCTTACAAAGACCGCGTTGGTGGGTGCACCGACGCACATACAAACAAGGCGAGCAAGGCCGTATTGGCGCACTGAAAACCCTGGAGGAGAGGAAGAGAAAAAAAAAAAAAAAAACGAGAGCAGGACAAGCGCGCCATAACCCTATTTCGACCTCTTTTGGGCAGACTGGGCGTGGCCGGCGCAGTGTGGGCTACCTGATTTCCCACTCCGACATCTGATGCTCTCTGATGTGGCAGTGCAGCCGCCCCTGCTGTCCACCACTTACTGCATTTGCGAAAAAAGCTGGTTTAGTATAATCTAATAGAATTCTGTTTGAGCGCCTTATCATAACTGTTTATCAGAATATGTGCCCAGTGTGTTTCGTTCTTTGTCCTAAACCAAGTACGGGAAGGCAGGGAACTCACGACCTGGAAAGAACGGCTAAACTTTTATACTTAGCTCAGCCTAATATTAAAGCATATAATTAAAATAACTTGATATTAATCTGGAATGACCAGTCACGTGCGCATTCTTAGGCCAAGTTTAACGAGAATATATATATATATATTTTTTTTAACAGAGGGAGAGAAAAGTTGCAACGTGAACCTTGATGAGCAGGAAAGCGGTCAAAAAGACATGCCTTTCTACGGGCCACGCTTTTCGACACCGTGCTGTCAACCCGACCAGGCTTACTGGGTTGGATAGAGATAGCTAGGGAGAAGGAGAGGAGACAGGGATGTTAATCAAAAAAGGCTTCCGGTTGGCTATCCTACACTGTTAAAAAGGGATAACGGATTAAAGAGCGCATGAGAAAGGGGACGTGGAGCACAGTCACTCAAGCTGGTGGCTGTCAAGTGACTAAACAGTGCTCTGTATGCCTTGAAGGAAGTCGACTATCGCGACCGCGACGAAGGATCTATTCGCCGTTAAAGCGTGAGGATCGAGGTGGTCCGGCGCACAACGCAACTTTATGTCTTTCATTCACAAATGTAGAATATTCACACAGGAGATCTTACACTGTCACTTCACGGCCACAATTTTCACAGGCAGTGATGTCGGCCGTTTCAATCTAGAAATTATATTTGTTCGTGAAAGCAACATCGAGTCATAAACGGCACAGCAATGTTGCGTCTCGACGCGCTATCTTACGGGAAGGCGAAGGCGCAGTCCCAGCTCCAGTGCCCCGAGGCGGTGGTTGCAGAACTCCGCCGTGTAACTTCTTCTCTAGACCACTTCTTGTCTTTTGTGTAAGGATTTATGCACTGGTGGATCAGTCCTAGGTAGTAAATGGGCCTGCAGGATTTCGTGGTAGCTAACTAGACGATATAGCGCTTGATTCCTGATTTTGGGTTCTCGGATGTTCGCTTTGTAAATCCTGGAGCGAATGCGACAGCTGCCTCGCTTCCGTGAAGGGAGAAGTGAGCGAATGACCATAGCAGTGTAAATGTAGTGGGGTTCTTCTTCGTGGATATGGTTCGGTTTGATGGGGACAAAATTACCTCTTTCTTGTAGTTGCTTAACTGTGCAATGGTTCTCTGTAGAGGCCACGGCGACAGCCTCTTTCGCAGTAGCACTAACGTCGTCTGGCTGGGATCAAACCTATTCTGTTTCAGTTGCTAACTACGACAATTTCTGCACGATTAGAGCCGCTGTATTCCGCTTCATCCGCGTGTACTACTTCTCTGCCTTTTCCTTTCAATAAATCCATCTATTGATGCAGCTTTCAGTGGAGGCTCTGTATTTTCATAGGGCACTTCGAATACATGTTTTTGAGTAACGCATTAATCTCTAGGTTCTAGCTTACATGTCTGGAAAGGTACGTGCTTCGCATTCGATACCGCATTCGATACCGAGCTGGTTGAGTATACGCCGAAATGTGTTATTTTATTTTATTTTATTTTATTCAGTGATTGTGTGGGCAATACATGATACTGCCCGTGGGGCAGGACAAAAGGAGGTAATTAGTCTCCTGACGAGGTCCTGGCCCCACTGGGCGCAACAGCAGCGGGTACAAGTACAGGCAATGCACATGCAGCTACATACAACAATCTTCACTGTATATGAAACAAAAACACATGAAACAAAAACACCGAGTTAAAAACTATCACCGCAGTACAAAATACGCATTCAGACACGTGCCAATAACAAAACATAAGGAAATGTAACAACAGTTATGAAACTCTGGAACAATGTAAAGGAATCGCACAATACATTTCGATTTCGCATCTACTTTAGTCATGTATTTGGGTTTCTATTGAAGTGAAAAGAGGTTTTATTCTCCATTTGAAAGTTGGCAGACTTCTACTTGTTCTTGCGATATCAAGTATGTCTGGGTAATTATTACATAGTTTCATGATTTGATGATCAATTGTCTGTTTAGCATAGTTAGTCCGAGGTTTATCTACAACAATGAAAGTCCTCCGCAAATTGTGACCAGTATCCCTATTTAGATAATGACTAGAAAATCTAAGATAATGACTAGACTAGAAGTTCTCGTATTGCGACTTGAGGCATTCCTGCAAGACTTTCTAGAGTTTTATGTTAACTTCTTTCAATGTGCCTCTCCACTGCTAGCCAATATAACAGAGAAAGGGGGGGGGGGGGGGGTAATGGGAGTCCAACAGCTAGCAAGTGAGGATCATAGCCTCCATGTGTTTTGTAGCGAGAGCGACATTGTCCACTGTCTCGACATATTGCCGTGCCTGTCCGAAGAGTAAAGAAGAAGAAGAAAAAAGAAGAACGAGAAGAATAAGAAGACAGATAACTCGGTAGTTGGTAATGGCAAACGACAACAGCGAGTTGCTAGGACAGAAAGTTTGTTCGGACGTTGTGACGGCGGTGTGGCCCGGAGCTCGACGTAGAGGCGATGTCATACCACTAGAAGTCTTCTACACCCGATTAAGAATGGTCAACGACGAGAGGCAAGGGGCACGTGTTCATACATGGAGTGTTTCCCCTATGGCATAAATAAAGCTGATACCATAGAGTAAACTACTGTGTGCAAAAGTCATGTCTTTACTTTCAAGCCGAACCTAAGCGTAGTCATGCAGATTGCTCTCGCGTAACTCCCGTTTCAACCGCAAGCTAAACCACAGCTAATATTTTTTTTTTTTCTGGTTTGATAGTTCTAGGTAGGAAACGGGCTATTTTGTTTCACTCAAGATGAAGGCGTCCACAAAACTAATAATGTTTGCCTCCACCATGCGCACACGTTTACTTTCGATGCGGGTAATGAGCTGCAACATTTGTTGCTTGCAGTTATTTGGATTTCTTATGGCTTGTGTGCTTGCGCGGTTATCCTGTACTAAGAGCCCAAGGATCCTATCTTTCTCTGAGACTTTTCAGCCCTCCAACATAATTTTTCAAGTATATTTTATGCGCTGCTTTCTATATGATTGTCATTACAAGTAGTAATACAGATTTGCGCGGGAAACATGTTAGACATTTCTGCTTAGCCAAACTGTCTATTATTTGTGCGGTTTATTGTAAGAAGTATTTCAGCTTATTCTTCATTTCCTTCAGCTGCGTAGATTACGACATCATATTCATTCCTGATGTGCGAACATACGATATGTTTCAACGTATTGGAGTTAGATGCCCCGTTCTCTATCGTAGTCGACGTTATCGGCATTGTCCCCGTTGTCAGCTTTGTGAACGAAAACTCCCGAGCATGCCTCTAGCAGGTGGCATTTGGCAGGTGACATAGCCGGGTACTGATTGGTCATATGGTCGTGTGACATCATGAGACCACGTGACATGTTAGATATGGCAGGAGCCACCAACTCGGGCTACTCCTTTTGAGATTGGAGAATGAGATGTGGATCAGACGTTCGGGGACTGGCCCTTCGTCAGACACGCTACCCCTAGGCCGAGCTATGGCTTGATTGGTGCTATATATCTATGTCGGGAGGTTGTTGTTGTTGTTTTTTTTCATAACGGTGTACCCTACGTCTGTGTGCTAATGAGTATGTGTGAGTTAATGGAGAGACACATTAAGGAATTTATGGTTTATCGAGTGACAACGCGTATGTGCGCGAACGAGGATCGGCAAGGGGAGCAGCAGGCGGGAGCCACTAACGCTGTAGTTTCGTGCCTTTAAAGGCGGAGCTTAAGTATCCCCCTAATTTTTAGCAGTTTTGATAACCCGATGAAATAAATATTACAGGGGAAATTGTGGAGAGACAGGACCGGATCCTGCAGGTTTATGCGGCTATCGTACGAAATATTCTTTGAGCAGATTTCGCCGATTTTAATTTTGACGTCAAACCCCTGTCAAAAATCCGCGGAGTAGCCATACGTCCTGTGTTTTATTCTAGGTACTGGAGGTCCTAGGACGGCCTGATGTACTTTATCGTAATATCAGTGAAGTCTAAGCCCGACAGTGTTTCTGGTAATCGTATCTATTATGTGGTGCTTATGTTGCAGCTTGACGTTCTGTGTGTCGGGTTTTTACTTGTGTTCTACCAGCGTAGGGGAGAATTAGTCTTCCTCCATACATCTGTGTAGTCTATCGAAATTTAAGCGTTCTATTATTCGTTTTTTGCGCAACGTCAATGATACAAAGATACCAAAGATACCAGAAGATACCAGGCCGCAATGCTACTGTCTGCTTCGGGTATGAAACTTTCTTTTTTTTTTTTTTTTTGGAGGGGGGGGGGGGGGGGGCGAGCTTCCATTATTTAGGAATGTGGCTGTCACAACAGTATTTATTAATCTACTGTATGGTAGCAGTGGTCTACTTGATGTCTAAGTTCCTGAGTGATTTGATGGTTGACTGAGCGAATTTGGCTTGCGTCTTTCAAATTTTTATGTCGAATGGGTTTTGATACATCGTATTGGCTTACGACAACATGCTGATGAGTACATGTAGTGTAATACCTGCATAAAGGAAGAGGTTAGATATAACCGAGTATGAAAGTACAGCACTCTAACGAGGAACCACGAAGGGATCTCTAAATCGGGGTTATTAACTCTGTCGCATTATATTCAAAAAGTTGGGGCGCTTAATGGGTTCGCCAGATTTGTGGGGATAAAGTGGTTACTTTTCTTTTAGCGACCATAATCCCTACAATTGTCCAAGTGACAATTAAACACGGAAGCACAGTGGGCACACTTCACAAACTAATGAAGTTATCACTGACTTGCGTGCTTCTACTGCAACTTAGGCAAACCTCTTGACGCCTGAATTAGCACTGATCTTGTACATCCAATCACCTTTTCGTTAGTTAAAGAGAGAAAGAGAGAGATAGGGAAGAAGGAAAAAAGCTCTGCAAACTACGCTAGCAGAAAGACAAACTACGCGACGACGGCCAGCCAAAGGGTATTCGGCTCAACGCAGGTCGCTGCGCAGCTTGTTTCTCTTATGCATAAGATTCTCAAGAACGGGCCAACGCTTCCGTTATTGGGGTGAACTCCAGGCCGCACTGCTACCTTTACTCCCCCCTTACTTCCGCTATCAAAACAACAGCTGGCTTTGACCGCTCGCGCAGCCCCTGCCAAGGTGCTGAGGGCGAGCTTTACCTTTGCGATTAGAGGTCTTCGAAATCTCGCACTCTTTTATTTCTTGGTTCTCTCTTTCCTTTGCCGCTCACCGTAGCTTTACTCAGGCGCCTCATCCTCTCCTAACCACTCTCCTCCTTTGTTTTTTTCCTGTGCGCGTGCACTCCACTTCGCGGCTTCTTTCTCGCCCTCCCGTGTCTTTCTTTCCCACCGTGTACTCTTTCTCTCCCCTCTTTCTTTCTCCTTCTCGTCTTCCTTCCCCGGGCACGGTCATGTCGCGTCTTTTTCCGCGTGCACGGACGCGCAGTTAGGGTCGGCCCCGGCGGTCGAGCGTGGCCGAGCGTGCCTGGGTAACAGCCGCCGGTCCGAAGCCACTACTCATCAGCGCCGCAGTAAACTAGTAAATGTTTAATAAATCGGAAACGGGCAGCCATGTCGTTGCTACCGCGGCCTGCTTCTCGCACGGAGCGCACTACCACCCGGCCGCCTTGTTTCTTTTTGGCTCCTTTTGTTGTAGCTCGAGCAGGCGCGCGAGCGATCTCTTCCCCTGCAGCCACTGACTGCTTGCTTTGCAGGCCGCGCGCGTACAACACCGCCGCACCCGTCTGTGCGTGCGCGGGAAAGAAGGATCAAAAGAAAAAGAGCGCGAGTAAGTACGAAGTAAAGAACTTGTATAAAAAAAAGCATAGCGCCAGGAAGACGTGTTCGCTCACCTGACCGCGGTCGGTAGCGAGCGCATGTAAGAATGATAGAGGGCACCGCTGTTTGTGCCGGCCTCCCAGGGTCCGGTGCGCTCGGGTAGGTTAGTTTAACCGCGAAAGAGGCGATGTAATTAGAGAGATAAGTAAATTGAAAGTATGAAACGGTGCACATGCCAAATACGGGGGCACTTCGGGAGTCGGAGTTGAGTGGTGCAGATACGCGAACGATGGCGGCAATGGCTCGGCAGAGATGTCGGCAAAGAGCTCAGAACGGAACGAAAGACGCGCCTTTTATATCGGCTAAATGGCATTTGTTAAGAGGTTTTGAAAAACAATAACCAATAATTTTGGCTTAGTGACAAACTGAGTACACGCGAGAGCTGCCGACAAAAGTTTTCGTAAGCGTAAGATAGAGGTGTTATAAGGCAAAATGGAGGCCAAAAGACTTAGCTGGATGAAGGAAATATTTTCTGCTGGGGGGAGAAAAGTTTGGTGCACGAGGTAACATTACTTACAATAAAAGAATAAATAACCGAACTCATCTGAAAAATTGGTTGGTTTGGATTGGTTTGTGGGGTTTAACGTCCCAAAGCGACTCAGGCTATGAGAGACGCCGTAGTGGAGGACTCCGGAAATTTCGACCACCTGGGGTTCTTTAACGTGCACTGACATTGCACAGCACACGGGCGCCTTGCTTTTCGCCTCCATCGAAAAGCTGCCGCCGAGGCCGGGATTCGATCCCGCGTCCTTGGGAACAGTAGTCGAGCGCCGTAACCACTGCGCCACCCCGGCGGGGTTCATCTGAAAAATTGAATTCGCCTTTTCTTTTTTGACGTATGTTCAATCGTTGGCGGAAAGTGCTAACCAACACTCCACCACAGCGAGTGCGAAAGGTCAGCAAAACAATGAAGCAAGCGAAACAATGTGTCATTGTTTATATGTCTTACGCAAGATATGGCCGAATCAAAGCCCTTCGCTGATACTCGATTCCCGGAACGCAAAACTACAACAATAAGTAAATGACTTTATGACAGAGCTATTATGTAAAGACAAGGGTTCCATCCTAAATAGATTTTGTTCCTAGTGCAACTTGTAACTCGCTGGAAATATCAATTCTCTTTTTCGGAACAGTGTCGTTTACTTTTCGCAAGCCTATGTTACTATGACCGATATTAGGATCAGATATGGACAACTCAGTACGCTGCCTTAGTAATTGAAACGTGTGCACCGCTAACAGAGTCAACATACTTTAGAGTAAAAAAAAATTCGAAGACATGAATGGTTCGTACTCCGTTGAAAATATAAAATAATGTCAGTAGAAAGTATTTTTATCCTTGACATTAGCAAAATGTAATAAAATTATGCACAATGAAAGCGAAAATAATGAATAATCAATATTATCGCATTCGTAAAAGAGGTAACAGAGAATAAAAAAAGCACAGTATTAATCAAGGTGTTGCTATATGGACTAGTGCAGGCAGCCAAACGAAATACAGAAGGAACGTTAAGCCTCCCCTCATCACGGTTGGATGGTGAAAAGGAACGAGTATGAACGGTAAAAAACTGGCCTTCCAGGTGCTTCGCCTTCATCTGCTCAGGTGCCGTTCTGGAGCCCTTCCCAGCCGACCAAACGGCAAACATGTATCACAGACGTTTTACCTCCGTCAGAAGCAAACAGCTTGCGGGCGGCTGCCTCCCCCCCAAGTGTAACTCCCTGAAAATAGAAACGGAGACAGTGGCGCAGTTGTTATCAACTAGTTTTCAGTCTCTGCATTGGTTACACGTGCGGAAGTTAGCTTTCTATGCCAAAAAAAAAAACAATAAACAATCATATATTTGAAAGCCACTCCCATGCACAACCGACACAACACTTTTTTATAGCAGCCAGGCTCCCACTTGGCTTTTTCCAATGAAGCTGACAACAGTAAAAAGTAAGCAGTTCATTGTCACAATAAAACAAGGCACGGAAAACCGGAACAGAGCACAATAGAAGATGAAAACGCTTTTTCAACGCACAGTATTCGTGTATACTTCGCGCAATAAAATAAAAGACAGAACTTAACGCTCGCACAAATACCAGTATAGCGACTGTATGTGTGGGGAAGAAATTTCAGGACCGTCTGTAGCGAAAGAGTTTGAACGGGACAGACCAAAACCAGCACATAGCGTGAAGGGGGCATTTAAGGTAACTCTGACAATTACAAATAAAATATATGATTTTTAAGCTCTTCATAAATAGTAGACACAAAATGCGAACAGATAATCAACGAGGAAAGGTAGGATAGTACCGCTAACCTAATAAGAGCAAATTAGGATAAACCTGCCGCGACGGTACAGTGGTTCAGGTTCTCGGCAGCTGTGCGCAAAGGTGAGAGATCGAATCTCTGCCGCGGCGGACGCTTTAAGATCGATGCGAAAAGCAAGGCTCCCGTATGCTGTGCGATGTCAGTGCACACTAAAGAAGAAGTCTAGGTGGTCGAAATTTCTAGAACCCTCTACGACAGCGCCTCTCATAGCCCGAGTTGCTTTGGAATATTAATTCTCACGAATAATTAAGTTAAGATAATTAAAGCTACGATATATAGAATCAGGTTATGCTAGAATGTAGCCACACAAAATCTGAAAGTGTAGAAGAAGCCGCCGTTTGCCCTGTAATCAGCGCCCTGTTGCGAAGTCCACACCAGTGTATTGGCCAGCAGCCCACGAAAATTGCAGAAAATTAAGAACGATAAAGTTTTTTTATAAAAGTCCTTCACCAAACCCTTAGCTCTGGTTATTCAACGACGTAGCTTCTGCGGGCTGACCAGCCCTTGCCATGGTGAGTGCTTTCAGCAAAGTCCGAGACTAAAAAGGGCATATCGTACCGAAGACTCAGGACGCGCGCAAAAAAAGCACGACGAGAACTCGGCGAAGACTGCAGGACAAATCCACCCTGTCGGGAAACGATCCGTTCGCAGAGTATCTGGCTCAGCACGATACAGGAGTTTGACGTCACGAGAAGGCAAGCGTTTGGATGAGCTTACGGGGGCTTACGGCTTTCCTCGGTTGCTCAAGCTCCCAGAGGTGACTGTGCACAAAAGGAGAACCTCATCTCTGGCAACCAGCCGCATTTCTCGTCCCCTTCTCCCCTTGCGAACATCTAAATGTATCTAAATGCGTGGAGACTTCACTTTGAGAAAAATGCTGCCGTTCGATTTGTTGCATTTACTCCCATAAATTTTCATTACCGCACGCGAGAATTCTATGCGTAGCATATCCACGGCTGTTGGCATCTACCTGCAACTTACGGCTCTAGTCGTTTACCTCCTAGCTATATTATCATGGGCGTAGCATATCACTTATGCTTTTCAAATCAACATACAATGTGCTTGTCACTATGTTTTCAGTCATCGGTATTCAATTACAAGATCCTAAATCGCTGTTCTTTTGGTAACATGAACTGCTCAGCAGTAAATGACAAAGTTTTCCGCATACATTTGCTTTAATTTTTTGGGGAAGACAGGTAAAGTACATGTGGCCGGATTGTTTAAATAGTACCTCGAGCGGTACGCTGTATGTTTTCTTTAAAACCTGTATATTATGTACAAAAGCGCGTAATATGCAAGAAAATACGACAGAAAAGATGGAGGCCTAGAATAAAATTTATATATTTGAATGTACGTGATTAAATTATTTTCTGGAGCATTAAAGTCACTACAGTTACCATTTTTAGTGTCACGAGAAGATAACAATTTTTCGTTATACGAGTGCTGTTTCAGAAATGCTAGTGCTCAGTTCTGCGTACGTTCAACCACCATACTGCTTTCTGGCTTCAAAACTGCTTGCTACAAACACTCCAGAGGCGATAACGGCCAAGTATTGTTACGTCCTTGCCACGACTTCACTTTCTCGTAATCGGTGTTTGACGAAGACAACTTTTAGATGAACAATTGTTCCGGTCACAAATACCAGGTGGCGATCTCCAATGCGAACTGAAGAGTTCAGCCTGGTAATGTGCCCAACTGGCTGCTCCAGACGTGGGTGACAGGAAAAAGTGACTCTCACAAACCTCGATCACGTGTATACAACAACACGCACACGTTTGTCACAGGGAGACGCATAAAACCGGTGTCATTAGGAAGTTTCAGATAGCACGTAACGACAATCTCAGTGTATGCTCGCCAGGCTGAGTATTCAATCCTGTGGAGCCCCATTTCGGTTTTCAATGTACTGCGAAAAGTTTAAAAATGCCTGCAGTTTCATTTTACTTGTTCGAGGTACGCGGATATATCATATGGTGAGCTTTTTCGTTACTGGAAGGTTCGATTTTGTATTCGATGCAGTTCGCATACGCAACATTGCGGTAAATCCTGAGGAGGCAGATGCAATCGAGCTATCTGGGTCACGCGGAATGGGGAAATCTCACCTGAAAGCGACACGTCAAATGGCACTGTACTGACGGGCTGGGTCACTCCGCAGGGTTCATTGCGAGCGCCAGGCTTATGCTGCCACATGTCTCATTTCATCATTTCGAAAACAGAAATTATGATGACTTGGTGTAGTCTACAGTTTGTTCAATGTGTTCTCTATGCCTGCAATGTCGCAGCGGGTACACACAACCACTCCAGCACAACAATCCTGAAACATGATATCTATATCATGTTTCAGGGCTGGGGCTATTTATAAGTAGATAAATAGCTTCTCTTGAATTCGTAATGAAATCACCGGTTGCAAAGTAGGTCGACGATCAGTGAATTAACGAATGCTGCAGGCTGCTGCTTCAGAGTACATGCATATAAAGACTGCTCTCAAGGAAGCCACTTCAGTAGCCGTAGCCGACTTTTAAAACTGAGGTACGCGTGGGTGTATACACGTGCCGACTCCAGATTTTGTGGACGCTAGCTTTCCGTATAAATTTGGCAACGCTCTCTATAGCACACGCGCTCAAATGTTTGTATAGAGTAGCTTACATATTTGTTCACTTCGCACCATACACCATCACTCTAGTCTATTCAGCGTTAAGCCTTAAGCAGGTTCTTTAATATGCTTTCTTCGACTTACGTATACATTTTGTTGACTCTTTTGCGTGTCTGGTAGTAGAGATCTCATGTGTTTGATTCATAGAAATTGTGAATATAGATATTCTTTCACAATTTCATGTATTCGTCTGCCACTCAAATGTTAAATACTTTTTGCTTCTTTGCCTTATTCTGTTCATATCTATTATTTCATGTTTGAAAGAAAATTATCTGAAAATTTCATATCCATGTGCAGCACTACTTAAAAATAGAGCAGCTTATTTTAATCTTGCATTTTTACTTATCACGCCTTGAAAGGCTGCCGAATTTATTTCCCGGACAATGTCATGCTTAAAAGAAATGGGGGACAGCTAAGCTCGGTATTCGATGGTATGATGCACGCTAATGGCTTCTGTTTGTATTTATTTATTTCGAGCATACTGCATGCCCATTTAAGGGCGCTGGCACGAGCGGCACCGTGAGGACAGCAATAAACCAAAAAGCAGAAAGATACGATCAAATAAAGATTGGCGGTCAGTCAAGCCCCTCCTTTAGTTGCATGACGCGACAACGTCCCAGTCCGTGGTTGAACTTGCGAATCCCCGTTCGCATAGAAGTACGTTGTCACTCGCTTCATCATGAATCCCTTAGTTTGTACATCTGCCATCTCAAACATACTCATTAGTATACAATGGCAGGATATCCCCATTATTTGGAAGACCACTTGGCATTATTACGAAGTTTCACATAGGTAACCTAGCCGTACGAGCATGTCTGCTTGTTCTAGGGGCAGCATGCTCGATTCGGAATGCAAGGCTCCTGGAGAGATCAATTTCTTTCACGCTCAATTCTGAATTTAGAATCCCAAGTTCGAAGCTGCTCCTATTCCGTCATTTCACGTAATCGCGTTACGCCGCACAACCCTACGGCAAATTGGTGCCCGGCCGTGTGTCAGCTGACACTTACCACCTTCCAGAGCGTCAGCTCTGCTATTCGTATGCACAAACCTCAAGGGTAACGGATGATGCAGTTGTTGTTGTTGTTCTCCTCTAGTTGGGAGATCGAACTCTTGCGCTGTGCAGCAAGCATCGTCGTTTTCATCAAATTCCAACTGCAAAGCACTATAGCGCCGTGCATTGCGCCTCATATCATCTTTATAAGTTCAATCTGCGCCGCACTTTCATTTAGCTTAGGCAAATAGGCCATGCGCATAAGCCATTTACCTAAAGACAGACACCGCAGCAGTGTCAGCCAGGCTGCCAACGTTACCAAACAACGTGAAGCAAGACGATTCCGTTGTCGAGAAGCTTGCCAAGCGCGGAAACGAGCCAAGATCGAAGCGACAGATGGTTCGGCTGATGGCTAACGCTCGGTAAACTTGGTTCAAAGATAATAGAACATCTACAGCTTTTTCGTTCACGACGCCGACGCTGAACCGTCCGGAGAACGAGGCCTTTTACATAATCTCGTTAAAACAGCCAGTCAATGAACGGCCTTTTCTTACGCACCAGCGTTAACGAGTACACTGTTAATCTGGTCCCACATACAAGTAAAAAAAAAAAGTTCCACTTATAAGTGGAACTTCCATTGTATAAGTGGGAGTTCCATTTATAACTGGAACTTTTTTAATGTGTATGTGGAACCAGATTAAGAGTGTAGGGATAATGATACCTGGTTCCACTCGCTTACGGTGAACAAAAGGGGGGGGGGGGGGGGGGAGAAAGCTTGAAGATGTTTATTAAGGCAACTTAACGGTTTAGTGACTCAGTGTGCCTTGCCTTCTACTTGTTGACCTCGAAGTTATCGGCTTAAGCTACAAATCAGGATCCATTTACAATTAATTATTTTTTATTAGAAAGAAAAAATGTAACCTTTGTTTTCTGCGTCGAGCTGCAAAGCACTGTGTGTTATGTTGAAGCATTAAGGTAAGTGGTGAATCAGTGGTGCAATATTTAGCAAATATAAACCGAACAGCGTTGCATTGAATTCTTTCTAGCGCAATACTGTTAGTATTTTATGGGGATCCCAAACAGTGCTTGCTTACTCAGCTTTTTAGTCCAATGGCAGGGTTATATGACAACTTTTTAACGTAAGAGGGACTAGCTTGGGGTATAACAAAATATAAATTGCGAAAGGTAGGAGTGAATTCGCTGTGAATAACTTTATTTCAGTTAAATTTATTCTTTAATGTTGCTCCAAGGCATTTGCTGTATTATTTGAGCTGTGAAAGGCACCGATTATAGGAAAATGAATGGTTGTTTATTCATTTGGTAACCCATGTAGATTACGTCTTGTTCGAATTTAGTGCCATTCCCCATTCAACACACAATTCACTAATATTCTGCAGATTACAATTGCCTAAAACTCGCTCACCCGGAACATCAATTTCATTTAACCAAACACAGACATCGACAAACAAATTTTCAAGGGACGAGACAGGATATTGGTATTGTCATTAATACAGGTAAGCAACAAAAGTGACCAAGGACATTGCCTTGAGGGGCATCAGAAGTGACTGCAGATTTGTTATAACAACTATGGTCCATCGATATTGTCAAATTGAAACTGCTCAGTTGTGTAAGCAGAAACACAGTCAACAATTAAAGAAGAAAAGCTCCAAGTTCCAGGTTTATGACCATGTTTACTGCGTGGGAATAACCCGAAACATTTCTTTAAAACTAGAAATGTATCGTCTACTTGCACGGAATTGTCAAGATATTGAGTAAAATTGCGAATTATGGATGTGTTTTGCGTGACCGTAGAAAAAAAGCATTTCAAAAATTTATGCTATAAAAAAAATATTTTTCTTTTGTGATCAGCAAGTCTTTTAATGCGATTGGGCATAATACAGTCCGATATTTTTGACCATGATTACGTCAACGCAATTATTAAACAATTCTGTATCTCTTTTTCAGTGTATGGAACAGCATGGAATATCCTCCTTTCAGGCAGTAAGCCTTGAAATGAAAAGGGAAGCCCACCAAATGATGGCAAGAAAGTGTAGAACCATTGCTACCCGGTTATTGATAAACGATCATGTGCACGCTGCGCGCAAGAATCCTGAGTTGTAAAAGTATCTGCAGGTTTCGAAAACACAATCTGAAAACGTGAATTGAATTCGTCTGCAATGTCGTTTTTGTTTGCAAGCAATGTGCCCTCGTCCATCATCGCAGGCGGATATTTTTTCTATTTGCTGAAAAACCATATACTCTAAGCTCTCTGAAGGCTCTTATGAACGAAGTTCAGGAGAACATTTTAAATATAATGTCGCTTTTTGAAGCCTTCTTTTGAAGTGCAAAATATATCGCGCAATTCAAGGATTCGATTAACAAAGTATTTTTTTCTTAGTGTTGGAATCAATTGTTAGAGACTACATAAGCACACGTTTTTAAATTTGCACCAGAGATTAGGCGTATCCCTTTCGTGAAAGCTAAGACATTGATATAGATAGTCTAATACACTCGCAACCCTGGCACGTGAGAAATGTCTTACAAGCATGGTTCCAGACAGTGCGACATGTTCATCAGCGACACAATAGCAATTAAAGTATACCAGCTGGTGATCAAGCAACCATTGGCGGATCGAAATAGAGACTGCTTCGAGAGAGCGGCCCACGTCTTTGAATGATGACGTGTCCTGACAAGTCGCGTAAGAACTGAGGAGGGGAATCTGGAGCTTTATAAACAGTGAAACGGAATCGTTTAATCCCTAATTCCTTATAATGTGTGTCTATATTTGTGCCTCTACAGTGCTTCTTTATTCTCGCACATTTCTTTAGCATACTCGCTTAATCCTGACGAATGAGTCCTTTTACGCTATAGCATCTAAATCGCGTGTCCCTGTTTTCAAACTTGAATAATTTTTTAAACTCCCAAAAAAATTTATTTAATTATGCTTCCAGCCTACATTATGCGCAATCTTCTCTCAAATAATTGGGCATGCTTAATATTCCCTTCTTAGATTCTGACGCGGCAGCGGTGATGACCACAGTCCGTGGTTCCCATTGCGGATCGCTTGCTTGATCGCTAACTTCCTTAAGTGCACCTCTCATATCTTACACATACTCATTAGGATACAACCGTAAGCTACCACTTAAAAGCCACTCGACATAGATAAAAAGCCCCGCTTTTACAAATCGTTATAAAGTACCTGCTTGGCCAATGCAACGTGATATTATAGCTTGTCAAGAAATCCAATGTCTTTCAAGTATGTATATACAACGTTTATAGCGCGTCTCTGATGCCTAGGGAAGGCTCAGGTGCCTAAAATACTGTCTTATGTTAGAGGCACTGGGGAGAACTTCTCCATGCAATGTTCATAGTAAGCACGCTCGTCAGCATACGCAGGGCACTCAAGCAAGATATCCTATACAGTTTCAATCACGCGGCAGTCATCACAATGCGGACTGTTTGTCTGACCGAAATGGTATCGCAAGCCGTTTGCAGATGCAGAGTTCAAGCGAATTCGGCGATATAGAGTTTCCATATATGGCAGAAAAATCTGGGAGTCTTGATCTTTGATGTGGCCCGACTGAGTGAAGCAATTTGTTGTCATGTGTTGACAAATTCCAAAGCCGATACTGTTCTTCACAATCAAATATTTTAGCCAGTTGGGGTACATCAGATTTTGTGAAGGAAGTCTGAATATATAGCTTATAATGGCGAACTTTACGAGCCGCTTCATCTGCTTTTTCATTGGCTGAAATGCGACAGTGAGCTGGTATCCACTGAAATGTTATGCAGTGACCTGCGGCAATAGCCAAATGATGCAGATATCGGATGTTGAGGGAAACAGGTTGATGATCAGTTTTCTCGAGCTTGTTAGAGAGGAGTTTCTAAGATGCTTCAGAGTCGGTAAAGATAACCCATGGACCAGGGTTTCGGGCCAGGATATAGGAAACGGGTTATTTACTACCATGAAACTCTGCTGTTGTAGATGGTATCTTCCGCTGCAACCAATAAAAAAATGTCATAACTTGCTGAGGACACATAAAGGCCACAGGAAGAAGTTTCCTGAGTTGTTGAACCGTGAAGTGAATATGTAGGTGAGGGGCATATATTCCTTGGTTAAATGGGAGAGAGTAGTTTGCGCTGCCTGTGGCATGCGGCTTTTTGTTTTAACACCTGGAATAATTATCCTTCCCTTTAAAGGGAGAGTGTCCAGGGGCGAAATGTCAGAGGCAGTGGTGTTTGTTTTTGTTAATAGTAGGTAGGGACAAAAGCTGCACAGCTTGTCCAAAGCCCCAGAGTTACGATGAGTCAAGTGGACGCGCTATAAGAAGTGCTTCTTCTCTTGCAGGACATGTCGGAGAAGGGAACACGGTTTTCTGTGCGGCAATCAGACCCAGAGGGAGACATCCTGCTCCTACAAACGTTCCTGATACAAATAAACCTTTCAGAAGTCCAAGGCATATCCGCAAGTAGTTGTTCCGCGCGGCTTCAAGAAACTTCTTGCTTGTTAGAGGTAGTCTTCGAAGCACCGTTAGATAACAGAGCAGGGTAGATTCAACGTATGCTTCTTCAAGCAGAACCATTGATCGGCAGTTGTCCCGCGATAAACCTGAAAACTTGTGACGCTGATATGATCCTCTCGCTGAATTTTTTTAATCTGAAGTGTGGTGCCTGATGCCAGCAGTGTGCACCATGCCACACCCAGTTTTTATCTGCGTTGCGTAAGCGATATAGGTTCAATTACTATTCGAAAACACCCTTAACTCATTTTTGTCTACCAATAAAGTTACGTGAAATCACTTCTTTGCCCTGGTGGATGCCGCTGTCACGTATGTACCTCGTTGAGGCCTCAAAAGCATGACATTATTCCGTACCTGTTCATCTTTCAAACTTGTAAACCGTATTTATGGAGACGTATGGGAATATTTACCTGAAACAACTAATTTACCAACAAACAAATAATTCTACCTTAGACATTTATTTGTTCACATTTCACCATTATGTAAAACGAATATCGGGAGGCTTGCAAATGCCGGCTATAAATCTTTCTCGTTACCGGGTAACAAATTAGGAAAATAAGGTGTTTATGTGACGCAAACCGGTACCGTCATAAATAAACTGCGTAAGTCTAGCATTCGCTCCTCTAAGATGTGCAGGTCAGCTTGTGTCACCCATGGGCATACTCAATTGACTCCACAAGCGATCGCGCGTGCCTCAAACGCTTTCAAGCGGATTGCTCACAAGCTGTCAGTCACGAGTGGGACGGCTAGTACGCTTTATGGGTGGGCTCGGTCATTTGGAGCATTGGTTCTGTTCTGTCTTTTCAGCGACCTTAACGTCTTGTGAACGATGCGGTATGCTCCTTTGCAGTTTTGGCCAGCACAGAGCTGCCGGTCTTCGCTCCTTGCAGCCGCCTAGCCCTAGTCGAACCGTAGTACAATCACTCACTCTAGATAGCACAGCATATATTTTACAGTCACAGAAGGACATTTGACATTACAGACTGCTTAGGAGTGGAAAAAAATATTTATTTTTATGCGTCCGGGTAAATCAATCGCTTGAAATAACTCCAAGCATAAGATGTGGATACGCAACCTACTAGACGGAACATCGGAGCGGGGCTACAACGAATACATTCCCGAGAACATGCATCCCGGAAACTTTGCCACCCACTGCATATGATCCTTATCTTTTACCTACTTGAGAATGAATGCCTGGTAGTTGATATTTTACCTCAATGAAGCTTGAAAGCTCCTTTAAATGGTATCCTGTGAGTTAAAGAGGTTTTACATCGAAGTCGGGAAAGCATTCACCGCATATTCGAATTATGTGCGAGAAATATATAGAAAAATACGAATAGGTTGTAATAATTTAGGGTGATAATCCGAGTATAGGAATAACACCTAATATTCTTCAAGGGGGAAATAAATAAAAGATAAATCTTAGGGGTTATTATGGTCCTAGCAGAAACTTGTAGGCTAACCAAAATATTCTAAATTTGATTGAAAACAAGAGAAGAATTTCGAGAAAGTAATAAGATGGCGGTAACTTTAAGTGGCTCAGTGAGAAGGAGATTGAGAACAAGCGTATACTAATGATATCTTTGGTGAAATAAAAAGGACTAAACTGTGGCACGAGGATCGACTAATGTGAGGAAATGTCCCTAATGATTATTTGGCAAACGTCTGGGCTTCTCTATGATATACCCCACGTCACCGTCGGAAATCAGCGCACAGGCGTGAAGTACCTTTTGATTTTTTTTTTTTAACGGGGTACCTTTAAATCCCCCTTCTTCATAAAATCCAGTGTCGGTGCTATGAGCGAAACCTTACGTGAATGTCCGCGCATGTGTCCGGCTATGGACACCCTCCTGTAGCCAGCCTTCAAAACATCTCTCAGCTTTCCCGATCGGACATCCACAGAGAAATTCCTAAGTCTAGGAATCCATAACACATTTCAAGAACTCAGAGAAGCCTTACTGACAAGCCAGGAACTGCGCCTCCTTGCGGGAATGGCGGATAAGACGGTGTTCTGCAAGCTTGGCAAGTAGCACGACCTCCAGGCCATGCAAGGTCAAGCACCCCTACACGTGTACGTCTGCGAAAGTATATCGGTATAGCCCGTGCCTTCCCATGTGCCTCACGCCAGACATAAAAGCAGAAAGTAGGCAAGAGTAAAAGCTCAGAAAAACGAGCTGGACTGAGTCCCTCGCGTCTTATTTACGGACAGAGAGGACTACCCCTAGCCAAACAGCTTCGCAGTAGTTGCTGCGAACTCACCGCTTAAACCAGTCATACATGCCTTCATTTGTGCGAGTCAGCCACTGCAGTCACAAAAGCACAGCAGTGGCACTGGCTACAAATATAGCGACAAGGCAAAGATCTTTCCCATCATAGTAACAGACTCCCAGGGGGCTCTTCGCTATCTCAAACAAGTCCCAGTGCCAACGGGAGGGTCAGCTCTTCTGTACTACGCCGGTGTATCCCTGAAAACGACGGAATCGAGAGAAATGACTTTACGCGAAAAATAATTAGCTGCGCCGACCACCAGCCCCTCCCTTAATCCATTCATCTACGCAATGTATGTGGGGACGATCTGAAACATCTGAAGCTGGAGAGACGGGAATATCCCCCCCCCCCCCCCCTCCAACATAACAATAGCCGAGGCCATTGACTGGCGCCTCATACAAACTAACATAACCTAAGTTTCATGTCAGAAGTAAGATACTCCCACCCGCTACAACTATATTTTCCCCTGTTGTGACGCCTGTCACTCGTCCACATAACCGAATGGTGTGCAGGTGGTGTAGTGTTTTGTACTTGCTTTGTACAAAACACAACCGAGCAGTGGGAGGAGGCGCTCTCCAGCGAGTACATAGACGTAAAGCTAGGGATCGTCCCCCCGATCTGTGAAGAGGCAAAGCCAGCAGAGCCCTGGACTAAAGGAGCCGACGAATCTGCTCGTGGCTGCCCCATTTCCCATCCCTCTTTTCTCTCCGTAAAGCTTTACGCCTCCTCACCTCTGGCAGGAAGTTATTGGCAGGTGGCATGGCTGGTCACTGATCAGCCGGAGGGTTGCGTCACGTCACGAGGTCACACCACCTGGCCAAGCTGGCAAGCACTGCCAACTCAGGCTCCTCCTTCAACATGGAAAGGTAAGGTGGGAATCACAAACCTCCGGGAACCTTGGCTACTGAGTCAGATACGCTAGTCCTAGACGCTGTATGCACGCCCGTACAAACTGGTCAAAGCAGGGCTTTTTTTTCTATGGCTGGTAGTGTTCCATATAACGTGGTAGACTACGACCATATCCTCATGTGCATGTGTGAGATAATGATGCCCCTAATTATGAAATTAGTGATTACGCGAATAGCAAAGTTCTATCGCGTCATACTCTTAAAATGGAAGATTAGGTCTCTCCCATACTGTTTTGCTAAGTCTTCCTAAAGTTAATTTCTTCTGACCAGAAACGCGAAGAAGTAGAAGAGGGCACATGCAGGGCATGTACTGTGAAGCCACGGTAACCGACAGCCGTTAAGGGTAACGGATTGGGTTCTAAGACAGGGTGAACTTAGAAGAGTCTAGTAGTATGTCACTTAGTGAGACGTTACAGCCCTTGCCCTTCTTACTCCTCTTTTTCATTGTTTTTGTTCTTCGTGTTTTCCTGCTCCTTCTAGTTTTTTTTTTTTCTTATTTATCAGAACTTTTATTTGTATGCTTTTCTTTCCACGCACTTGCGCAGACAGTAAGCATCGTAGACGGTTGAGAAGTGAACATGTGACTGCTTATGCTTTGATGAGAATGAAAAAAAAAATGTTTGAAGACAGAAAGATAAAAAAACCTTGAGTGGGAAACTGGTTTCGAGGAATGTCTGCCTATCAGATGGATGGAGCCTTCACTCAAGAAAGAACTGTAGTGGAGCTCCTTCATGAACCTTGTCGACGAGCATCATTTGGTCTTCCAAGGTATGCTGCCAGTTAAATCTTCCTCTGAGATGCATCTGTCGCCTTTAAAAGTTCCAGGTTTTTCGCACGGCCTTCTCCCTCCCGACAAAAGGTAGTAAAAGTGTGCAACTTGTGTGATGTGCAAAAAGTGTCAATCACACAAGGAACTTGTGACAGCATATTTAGTGGCATAAATTTTAACGCTGCGCATTAGAGACTCCGTTTCTCAGAAAATCTGGCGCTGTTGGCGCAGGTTTCGACTTTCTAGACGTTGTTAGCGAAATGTTATGAGCAGAGCTCTCGCAGATAGTAGTGGCGCGGGTTGCTAACATGGCCGGGAACTTATTGGTGGGTGGGTTGAGATACGTCATGAGAGCGCATAGCATGGCCCAAGGTGTCGATTCGGGTCGTTCCTTCGAGATGGTGATTGGAAATAGGATGTTTTGAAGCGTACTCGCAGGAGGTCTTCCTTTATGCCATCTATTTGAACAACGGTTAGTTCAAAGCTTTCTTTTTCTCACTTGTGACTGGGTACAGTTTAGGCTTATTTTGTTGTTACGTCCCATTGTACTCAGACATTATTCGAGGGTATATCAAAGAAGTTGTACAACCTTGTCAGCTTCTTCATACATGATTTTCATCTAATTATTCACGAATTAGTCACGTGACACGAAACACGTAGCGGTGACATATGTGGCTCACTGTTCCTTTCACAATTGCATCGGACCATGTGCAGAGCAGGCCCAGATCAAGATGTTCTAAAACGAATTAAAAGAAATGGGCATTACCCCTAGAGCCAAAACGTTCTTTTCCAGACTACATAGCGGGCCATGCTGGTTAAAGCTTGGTTGCAAGGGGAATGGACTTTTGTGCTTTTGGAACTCTACTAACTGTCTAAGATGCAAAACCATAGATGGAAACCATAAAAAGCTTTTTCTTGGACTGCTGGGGCACAATGTCTTTCTGGGACGTCCTCTTAAGAACTCGTCAGAAAGATTCTCCGCTCACCTCTCACGGTATCAGGTATCTCCCGATTGAAAACAAGGACGGTATACCATATATATGATATTGTAATGAAGTTGGGTCTGCATAGTGTATGGATAAGCAGGATTTCGATGCGTCACGCAGGTCTTGATGCACTGCCAATGATAGAATATTTTACGGAAGCCATTGTAAGACATTATGAAGTTATAAACTTGTAGATCCGGCACCTGACTGGCTCCCGCACATTGAAACATTCAGTCATTGCAACAATTATAGCCACTTTACCTCAGTCAAATAAGGCTGAGGGTTCTTGTGTAGATATTGTGTGTTTTGAGTGAAATAATAAAGCACCTTCATGGCCTATGCGATGCGTGCCCTTCTGGCATGCAGAAGGCCGGGGTTCAGACCCGAATGGCGACAAATATATTTCATTAAATTACTTCTAAATTCTAAAATGCCTGAATTAAAAGAACCTCCTCGCCAATCATGGCTTCGATTGGACCCTTCCCCAATTCGTTATGTAGCTTTGTTTCGAATGTGGGGTGTGTGAAATTCGTACCCGAGGTAATGTGGTCGGGGCGTCATAAAGCTTTCAACCAATCAGTTTTTCCGCACGAATATTTCCGACACGTGGTGCGATACCGCCGACGGGTTTCTGACAGAACGAGCCGTATAATATATCCCTTAATAAATCGAATCTACTTATCCCAATAGCAAAAAACATGCATGCGAGTCATCTTGCCGCCGCTTAGCCTGCTTCGGTAGACATGGGCCCATGAAGGAAGTATAGAACACAATAGCATGACAGCACGACTTTGTACACTAATTTCGTGTATTTATAGAGTACCTACAAAAATGAAAAAATAAAACACTGAAATAAATATATATTAGTTACGCAGATAGTAAAACTAAAAAGCAATATGTTGGCAAGTACATCAATGATTTATAATGGAGTCACGTTATGATACTTCGAAGAACTTTTTTATTTTTGTTAATGGAAAATGACATATCTTAGGGTTCACCGGTATTTGTTCCAAATTATGGTAGCGCATAAACAATAGTTCCTTTATGATCCGCATGATTGGTAATTGGAATATTGAATCGTCATCGGCAAAAATATTTTGTTGGACGAGATAGATAGACAAAGGCAGATGAAGATAGTGAGATGTTATTAATTATTTCTTACATATATAACCGCGAAGGGCAGTTTGTAATCTCTCATAATAAAAAATGGTGTAATATTTATGCCAGGAATGTACGGAGCGAATCTATCTGTAAGTTTCCTGCGTACAATTATACGGAGAGCTCTTTTTTTTTTTTTTTTTGTAATCTGACTACTTGATTTAGATACGTATTATACGTTAGTCGCCAAGCTCCTATACAGTAAATTATGTGGCTGTGAAATGGGCAATAATACATAATTTTTAGTGTCCGAAGCGCAAGAAAGATAGAGTCTTTATTAAAGCAAAACAAGCTTGTCTTAATGTACTACTTAAACGAGTTATTTGAGCATTGAAATTGAAATACAATCCAAAGTTACACCAAGATATACCAACTCGTTCAAGGATGCTGGTGCCGATTGGTAAGGCAGCAGATCTATTTAAGACATCATAAGCACTAGAGAAGATAATATACTTTGTTTATGGTAGTATCTACTGTTTATTTATTTTTTAAGAATCATTTGTTACTGATAGAAAGATCCCTATTAGCATGGTGTTTTTTCCATATATATATATATATATATATATATATATATATATATATATATATATATATATATATATATATAAATATATACAAAAAACGCAGTAGCGGTCCCAATACTGAGCCCTGAGGCACACCACACAGGAGGTAATGAATAACGGATAGCGAATTATCGAGTTTAACGCATTGTTTGCGGTGAGGGAGATAACTGGATACATTGCTTAGCTGGACTTCTAAATCCAAAGCGATCAAGTTTTCATAGTAACATATCAGGCTTTACAGTGTCAAACGTCTTTTTAATGTAAATGAAAATGCCAACTGCATATTCTTTCTTATTTAGGGCTTTGTTAACGCATTCACTTGTATAGCTGTGGAAGTTGATCTATATATGCGAAACCCATAATGGTTTTCTATTAGAATGTTGTATTTATCTACAAAAGGAGTGCATCTTTAAATCATTAATCTCTCCAATATCGCATTAAGGGGCAAGTATTGATAATGATCGGTAGTCTGGAACGTAACCCTTACTACGTGATTAGTATAGAGGAGTGACATGTCCTGTTTTAAACCTGTCCGGATATGTGTGTGTCTAGAAGGATGCATGAAATAATTTTGGCACGTGAATTAATTATTTAATGAAGCTTTTACTACAAGGTAAGGATATAAAATACCTCTCAGACTTAAGCCAGCTTGTCACATTTTGATTTTAAGCAGACTGTACAGCCTTAAAGCAAATTTCACCCCTACTTATTTCTACAGTTTTCACAGAAGCCATACTTTCTATGCACAGCAAAGTAGCCCCAACGCTTTATATTGCAGAATTTTAATTTTCCAAGCTGCCCCTATTCTTTCTTCTCAACCGTTTGAGACGTCAGTGTCATACTTTCCTACCTGCTGGATTCCCCGGAACAAAGAAGCGGACCGCTTTCCTCTCAAAAATTAAAAACTATAGAGAACAGCCAGCATCCTTTTTTCTCTTTGTTTCCTTCTCCACGTGTAGGGTAGCCTACCAAGCATAGCTTGGTTAACTTCCCCGCCTTTCTATTCTATTTCTCTCTCTCTCTTTGATAAGCTCGCGGTTTTATCTAAAGGCGCGCAAAAGATGTGAAAGAGTCACTGCTAGCAAGAAGTTTTCTTTTGTACCTTGTACCCTACGATGGTACATATTACCTTCATAGAAAGCTGAAAACATTAATAAATGGGGTCACAAATTGCACTACCACTGGAACTAAGCTCAGTGCGAGGGAGCTTGCTGTAGGGCAAGCAAGCTTCGACCCGCCACATGAACTTTTGAAGGTTTCTTGTGCGCAACAGAAAAACACCCCACTTTCAGCATGCATTAGAGAACAGAGCATGACAGGAGCCTTTAATGAGCGTAATGCAGTTTACGTGAAACACACAGGGAGTGACCGCTTAAAGCGCACCGTGATAACAGCAGCAGCGGAGACGCGCCTGATACATTTGACAGCGCACGAGTTGAAGACGAGGGCGATACAAAGGAGGCGAAGAATGACCCACATTTGCGCTGAACCGGCGCCCCCTTCCCGCTTCCTTCGCGTCTGCGCAGTTCCTGTACTTCCGGCACCTCCCTAAAGAACCCCGAAAACCTGTGCACCCTTTCCCCTTTTCCCGAATCAATGTCATAAAAAGTGAGTTCTCGCGGGCCTTCTCATCCCGAACGAGAGCGGCCGAGACCAGTCGAGGTTCTGTTCTCGGGTTCGTTCTCCAGATGGCGCCGCCGGCATAGAGGGGGGGCCGTGACCGTAGGGGGCGGGAGCGAAGGGGGGACACCGCGGTCCAAGCGACCGGGGGGGAGTGGCGCCGATCGAAGGAACAGCGACTCGCCCAGGCAGCAGGACAGGCCTGGATCGAAGCAGGGCTGCAGCTGCAGCAGCGGGCTCGCGTCACGAACCGCCCAAGAACGGGCCGCCGCCGAACCAAGGAGGAAACCCGCACGGAATACCGCCGGCCCCGAGGATGCGACCATAACACTGCGACGCCCCAGGGAAGTAGGCAGCGTCGACGAGCTACGCACGAGCAGTTTTTGGGGGCCCGGGTCGTGTGGCCGCGCGGAGTGCGTCGTCGCGGCGAGCCAGCAGGTCTTCGACGGAGCCCTCGAGCACCAGCCTCAGCAACGGTGTCGCGTCCGCCGTCCTCGCTCCAATGGTGGCAGGCCGGGGACGATGCTCTGTAAATGGAGGTTGCCCCCCGTGCGTCACCGCGTGAGCGAGCCGGCCTAGGGGCGCCCGACCGGCCCGCCCTCCGCGCTAGGCCTGCAGCTGCGAAGGTGCACCCGCGATCATGCGCCCGCGCCCCGGCGGCCTCTGCAGCAGCCTAGTGGGCCAGCCCTGCGTGCCGCTGTGCGAGCCGCCCGCCGCCGCGTTATGATGCTTCCCTTCGGAACGACGCCCACGGCCCGGAATCAAGACGAGCTTCTAGCTGCAGACACTTCTCCAAGGTGAGCGATGCTTGGCCACCCTCTCGCCCCGCAGCCAACGCTTCGGCCTCCGAGGTCCGCAGACCCGTGAGCCCGACTCGAGACGCCGCTTATCGTGCCCCGAGACCTAGATCGCAGACGCGAGGGGAGGGGGGCAAAGGGCAAGGGCGCCACTAGGCCTAAAGCCAACGGCACACGGCACCCCGTCCTGGTACGGACAGCCGCTTCACGCGCTCCCGATGGTCCACGGGAGTCCCGCGGAGACCGCACGCGTATAAGGCGAAGCGGCCGCCAAGTCGGTCAGCGCATGTGAGCTCAGGGTGGGCAGCGTCATCCCCTCTGCAGCGCGCACACACCTACCTTGCGCGACTGCTACACCAAGAACCCATGCGTACTGAAAGCAGTGGGATCCGCCCAAGAAACATGCCTGTCCGCGACCCCTGCATTTGCGCTAGTCGCTCGTTCCGCTCGCAACCGGGCGCTGGCGAGTCGCCTTTCAGCGCCCAAAGGGCAGAGCAGGTCGTGCGAGCAGCGCTGCCAATGCCGGTGACCCACTTTCGGGACGGAACGTGCGCCGACACTAGGCCTAAGCGGTTGTCCAAATATGCGCAGTGCTCTCCCGAAATTTCCGATCTTCTCAGCTGCTTTCTCGCGTGGCCGCGACGGCAGAAGCCGACCTCAACTCCCCAGAGAAGGCCTGAAGGGGTCGATAGGGAGCAGAGCTGAAATTCGAGGACACTACGATCGTCTGTGCCACTTACGTGGCAAGTGAGACTGTTAGAACGCGGGTTTGTTTTGGGTCGCAGTGGAGTGTTTACGCTGCAACGAATTTGTCTGGAAAAGGGTGCGTATACTCGCAATATCAGAAAAGAAGATGGAGGAAAGTGTAGAAATTCCCTGCCACTCCCTTTAATGAATGTCCTAATGCCCTTAACGGCTGTTTAAACACGTACATTAAAGGGTAAAGGCCTTCGGACAAGGGTGTTTCCAAACAAGCCGCATTTCAGCAACAACAGACGTCATCATTGGTGTTTGTGTCCGATATTCTTAGATTAAATTCAGTAAGCTACCGAGCATTTAAAGCACCAATTCTCCATCTATGAAATTCAGCTATCCTGCACGTGCCAGCATGCTTCGATTGCCCGTCGGGAGCAGTGCTTTCAAAAACGTCAATATTATATTAGGTTGTGTTAATGTTCTGCTGTGCTCAGCATCTTCACTTGCATGTTATCCTCTAGAGCTTACTTGTTATATAGGAATAGGCGATCAAGAGGTTTTAAATTTCATCCAAAAAATGTCGATCATCATGTTTGGTTCTTGCTATTTTTCACACTAATGTGGTTTATGTTCAGAATTCCACTTCCATTGAGCTATGACGCGCAACATAAAACGTAGTTCATGAATATAGTCCACGATGCTTACGGCTCTTTGAAATATTGTTCCATTGATATTGCAACTCTATTCTTTTTTTTTTTTTCAAAAATGATATGCCCACGAAATAATGGCTTAGCCAGTGAAGATTCGCGTCATGCATTGCACTCTCATACTCGACGATGAACGTTGCAATAGTTTAGAAAACATTTAGATAGGTTACCGGTTTAGAAAGTGCATTTTATTCTTGTCTAAAACAACTATCGACCGTATGCCGTGACTCAGGATATGAGCTACCAGACACTGCACATCCGCCGCAGATCGTTACCGCGATAAGTCACTCGGGTTGTTATCGATAAAAGCGCTCCATACTTTGTGGGCATTTATGTTTATGCGTCTATGGCGGGATTGTTTTCTTGGAGAGGCAAAAAAAAAAAAACAAAGAAAATTGCTTGCTCTAAATGAGCTAAAGGCGCGTTAATTCGGATATAGAAAAAACGCCCTTGGATCAGTTGTGCGCTTTACCTTGGCACCCCTCCTTGCTGTATTTTTTTTTTTTTCGTATGTGTGACCACCACGTCATAGACGCAAAGTTAGACACGCCCATATGCGTCAGTGGCCGTTTCGCAACGCGTACATCTGGTTTGGGGACTGCTTTCAACTTTCTTTCATTAATTTTCAATACAAGGTCCTCTAATCATTGTCATCGCCAATGAACATAGTTTCCCGTCCATCCACTTTTTTTTTTATTTCTATGGTGCTATGCCTTTTTTATTTATATCGAACGAGAGGACTTCATTTTCGCTATTCGGAAAGCGCAGCTCTATACTCCGCAGTTCACAACACCCATCTGTCCTGGGGATCAAAGCCAGTCTTTTCCGTACTGTGAGTGCGAAAAACGTTGACGAATAAGTAGAACTCGTAAAACCTCCACTGAATTCTATTTCTCTCGCAGTCAGTGGTGTTCTAATCTATATTTTATAGCCTTCTAAGTTTTCTTGCCATTTTTGTCAGTGAATATATGAAAGCAATATCCGTATGAATGGTCTTAGTGTTACGTTTGCTGGACGACTCTCCAGCCCGCACTGCGCACGTATTCACTAAGGCTGTTCGACTAACTACATACACTGTCGAGTGCTTCTGAGGTTCTCAAGAAAACAGATGTGATGGAAGGGACCGCTGAATTTTAATCTGCCCCTACATATATCATTTGCGCCTCATATTCATAAACTGCTGGTTAGTGTCAATTATTCATAAAGGAGGTGATATAATCCTATAGGGAAAACATACTAAGGAGAGCACTATGCTGCTGCGTTACAATGAAAAGCGCATAGTACAGATGTATATCGGAGGGGATGTTGGATAATATGACATACTTATATTAAATTCACGGTCATGTATGCACATTTCGTGCTAAAACGTGATTGTCAAAGTGAATGTTTTAATAGCAAAACGAGATCACATAGAGTATAGATCGCTGGTCCTGTCCATCGTACTCTGTAATCGCGTTCCTTGCAGTTGAACTTTATCGTTTTTTAACGCACACCTGCTCAGAATAAGCTACAGGCTAAAATCGCAAGAAAGCACCTTGATATCGTCTTTGAGGTTGTACTGAAAGCCCTTATGTGGAAACTGCACACCGGCTTGCCCAACATGTTCTACCCACAAAAAAGACTCTTCGGACGCAAAAGCCAGGTCATAAAAGGTTTGTCCATTAACGTTCTATATTAGTTCGCCTATTCGTGGTCGATAACCACTTTCAGTCTCACACCTATTTTTAGCATCCGCTTTTTATTTATGAATCAAGGAGCATGTGGTTAGGCAAGCTCTTCAGACTAATAAAATGGACAAAGTCGGTGATTAGAAAAGGGTTCTTTCAGATAAATGTTTTTAGCCAGCCCGTCAACCTCATTGCAGTTAACGACTAGTACATCTGAAGGCCATAAATGTAGAACACACTCTATGAGCTTTCTCCGAGTGACTTATTTCACTATTGGAAGAAATAAAATTAACGTAGTAGTTTCAAACGCTTTACGTGATCATGTAACCATCACTGCTATCTCGAGCTACCGATGCCTACTAATAATATGTTGTGCTCGCACGCAATAAATGTTGGGTTCCTCATTCGATAACATGCTCCACTATTTCCCTAGCCGGGCATGCCACTCGATATGTATCGTCCTGAAGCAGCCTCATCGCAAAGGAACAAACTACGCTACATGTAGGCTGGAATACTGTAGCCAAGTAGACACGGTCCATCAAACAAAATCTAAGATGGAGTCCATAGATAGACTCCGCCCGCACCACTAATGTATCGCGGGTGGTCCATCAAACATATGTTATGGTGAGGCTACCGAAAAATATATATATATATAAAATAATATGTCTCAATTGAAATGCTACGAAACTCCCTATGGTTAATTATTTCTCGCCGCAAATCTCGCAGACAGAACAATAACACTGCCTGAATATACCGCCTTAATGATGCAAAGGATTCACATGAAAACCTTGAGGCTGCGAAGATCATTGAATGCCTTCATGTCGTAAATTAGAAAAGGCTTTACCTGGAAAGAAGAAAAAAAAACGAAAGGCTTTAACGCTCTGAGGATCAGTCACATTTGCAATTTACCAACGTGTACAGAACAGCGAGATAAGAGTAGTTAAAAGGGAAATATAAGTACAGAAAAGCTACGAAGAGCAATTAAGGTGAACTGGAGAGCGGAGTGCGAGGAAAATTTGAAATTACGCTCATGATTTCAACAAAATATTTTATAAACTGAACTCTGTGTTGCTACATATGTCTAACGTATTAACGAAGTTTCGCCTAAGTTTTCAACGACCGAAACACAATTAATTTCCCCGCTGCCTACACTCTGTCATTGCAAATGCACGACGTTGCTCGGACGTCTGACATGAGTGGAGGCAGCCGCGTAAGAGAAAAGAGAATAGGAAGGAAGGGGGTGACGTTCCTCCCCACAAAAGCGAGCCGCACAACATCCGGCATCCCGACGCGCCGCACAATGAGACCACGCTTTTCAGACATCAACACGCCGTATCGAGGGGAAGTCGAGGGGCCAATCAATACTCCATGAGCTCGGAACGATTGATCTCGGGCATTTTGAGCAGCCCGCTGCCGCCGTGACGGACGCACTGCACGGCCGCTGCCGTCTGTCGACGCATGTGCCGCTTCTCCTCCCGCTTGCTGGAACTCTCCCAAAAGCCACCATGACGGAGCGTTAGGCTCGCCCTCTGCCTTAACAACTCTCCCTCTGCATATCTCTTTCGCTCGCTATCTATTCTACTTGGGGCTAACCAGTCGAGCCGGGAGCTGTGTACTAGTTTAGTCCACGTGTCTTACTTTTTTTAGTGCTGCATTGTACTTTTTTACTTGTTTGCAGCTGTGTGTAAATGGAAACTGTGCGCGGCCCGCGCTAATTAGGAACTCAAATTTGCACGAGGTAGCGAGAGACAAGGAAGGTGATTACAGCGGATGACGCTGAACGCTCAGCGCACTGTCGTCGGTCGTAACTGAGAGGCGGATTGCTGAAGAAGCGTAGCTGAAGTATGTTGCACGTTGCATACAAAAAACAACGGCAACAGAGGTTTCAGACACCCGTGCCGTACTTTACACACCGAAGTTTTTAAATTCATTCTAAAGAATGAGAATGCCCTACAATAGCCGAATGAAAGAAGACGCTAGCTTTCTTCACCAGATGTACTACTCGAGCGGCCCAGCTCGGATTCCGTTCTCTTGTAAACATTACAAAAACGTTCGCGTAGTAAAGCTTGTGCGTGATCGTAAACACCTGGGTGATCGAAACAGATTCCAAGATCTGTGCTGTTGTTTGTATCGAGGGAGAATTATATCTCAGGACTTACAGTGTATCAATCAGTATAAGGGCCTCATTGACCTCAATAATTATTTTATTTCTTGAATGCTAAATTGGCCTCTTTGTGCTTTATGCATGACACACCGCGCACTGTTTTGTTCGTCCGTTCAAGGCTGTAAACAGTCTGTGAATATTTTATGTCCTTGCACGTATTCAGCAGTGATAAAATCTGCTACTAAATCCAGTGGGGCGAAGTTTGACAGCATGCTTTTTCCAATTACTGATGTTTACGACGGAACACTACGATTAATATTTATTCTTCAAAAAAAAAAAAAAAGTACATGCGCCATTTGCACTTTCCCTAAGAGCTTACCCGCGTGTTTGTTTTTCTTGGGCTCTTGTCATTGGAATCTTGAGCTTTTTGTTGGTGAGTGGCTGTTCTCGCCGACTTCTTGTAATGGCCAGTGACATATTAGCATTAGACAATGATAGCTATTCGCAGCACATATCGCAAACACCCTATTACTATCATTTAGCGTCATCATCACTGTAGGAAGGTCTGCCCATTTTACGTCGTTCAATGACGTTTTCTCAATTCATAAACGTTTTACCAGAACATTATTCGCTTGAATGAACAGAGACCGCAAAATACTGTTCGCATACACATATTTGCTCGATATTACTGCCTTTTCCCTTCGGTATTATCGGAGGCATGACATCGAGCGCGTTCCTTCTATTCTTGCTGTTCATCTCAAGCAACTTATTAAAACAGACGGCAGTACTCTGTTCTTGCATACCTTTTGCGTGTTTGCGAACCAGTTCACCAAACTTCTAAGATGACCTAAGCATTCCCTCAGCTAAGATAGGTATTCATTTGTTCCCCGCTCCAGAGTCAATACTTCCACGTTCTTCAATTGACCCCCCTTCCCCGCCGCTTTCCTTTATAGTGTACAATCCTGCAGTCCTGCTCTGATGGGAAAGTATAGACTATAGCAGCAAGAACCGAAAACTTGGCTACATGTAATGTTCACGTTAGATGCGTCAGATGCGATATTCACGCTTGTTCTCCTCCTGTCAGGCAAAGTGTACTGTCGGTGCTTGCATCGTTTTTAAAGATTCCGTGATGAGACCAGCATAAGAATACTGCCACAATGTTGCATGAACTATTAAAATAAAAAGTATAGACATTTTTTCCGCTCATACTAGTCTGCCATTATTTTCCTCGCCCCATCTGAAACCGTCACTTCCGTAAAGAAATAATTGGCACTCCTATATTTATTCCAGTAGAACAGCGAACCATAAACAGTGCTTTACTTTACGAAACTCGTTTTTTTTTTTTTCGCGACACGTAGGGGTATCAACCTAATATATAAAAAAAATGTCTAGCGTAATTGCTTAACTCGCTCTCGGTGGCGATGTTTACTAACAGCACGAAAGTCGTGTTAAATGAATTCGTGCATTAACATTCGTTTCTGTGTCGTTCTAGCATTTCATTATAAGCTTTGCTTCAACCAGGCTTTTAAAGAGGGGCTTTTCTGGGCGGGCCACTAAGTATTAGGCTACCACGAGAAAACAGCAAACCTACTAGCATACTGCTGAACACCTTACAATGAAAACAAAAGACAACGAAGAAGATTATGTCCAACGAGCGTTTTTGCATTCGTCGTCATTTAAAAAGCTGTTTCTCTCCAACATCTCTTTCCGCCCCTCAGCTCCTGCCGCACGCTTGAAATTGGTATAAAAACATTTATGGGACTATGAGAAAAGGTGATACGTAAGGCAACAAGTACACCAAAAAACAAAAACAGTCATCTGCTGTCTTTGCTTCTGGGATACCGTCGCATCTATTGAGCATCCAGGGATGTCCGTGAAAACCCTGCGTCCGTTACTCCTCTGCGCACCGGCGCATTGGAGTGCGTCGCCTTCTCCTAAGGCAGGTCTCGGCGAGGAGGGCAACGCTAAGAGGCCGTGTACGTATAATTTCCAAACCATCAAAGGTCGCCGCAGCAGCCGCCGCCTCTGCGTGACGCAACGTCTCTTTCACGCCACCGCTGTTTCTGCTGCTGCTTCTGCCTACATGGAGGTCAACGATGTCTCTCTAGAACCAGCCGCGCCCGTTATAAGGCGCGCGCGTACGCTTCGGGGACGCGAAACAAGCATACGCCGGCGCAGTACACGCGCCGTCTAGCCGCCGTTGCAGCGCCCGTTTAAAAAACGTCGTCGCCGTTGCGGCACCGCCTTACGCGCCATACAGGCGGCCTTATATACTTTTATATACGTCGAAGTCAGCGTTGCCGAATCGTGCATAGTGAGAGCTGTTCACAGACGAGCTCGATATTTGTGAGATTGCTGACCATACATAACGCGCTTTCGTTCTTTTCAATTGGTCAAGAACAGTGCAGAGGTCCTGTTTTATGGCCTTATGGTTACAGCAGGTTATGCTGTCAATGCCTCCTGCCTTTCGCGAGAGCAGCTTAAACCAACCAATTCTATCGGGGCACAACTTAATCGTGCGTCGACTCGGGACTGTGGACTTGAACCTAATTTTCGGAAGTGAGTGAGACAGTTCGCGGAAAAAATATTGCAACAAAGAAAGAAGATTTCTTTTCTAGAATAATTTTTCTCTTTTTTCTTCTCTCTAAGCGAACATATATGAAAAGCGGCTGGAATACTCTTAAACCAACTATGGCTTTGAGTACGTTGTTCTTAATCGTTCATAATCTAGACAAGAAATTAATCACTCTACTGACTCTTGTATCATTTAAGCTCGCACCTCACTTAGCATACTAGCACCAAATATTCTTTAATGCGAAAGCTTTACTGAATCGTAACGCCAATCACTTGAATCACGTCATATCGACGGTGGCAGCTGCCACATACCTATCCCCACAAGGCGTGTCAGTTGTTCACGCGCAAGGGCAGCCCGTCCAGTAATCCTTTCATCTTCATTCAAAGGTCTGTCACTACTGCGTGTTCCTTTTCATCTGGTGTAAAGCAGTCACAGAAATCGGGCACAACGTTATGGCGTGAGGAAGCACTGTGCTAAAGCAGACCGCGTTGTGAGGGAAGTAGTCAGGACGTAACTGAGACGTGCAATAGTTATTCATGCGTGTTACTGCCTTAGCCGTTGCGTGCACTAATCTTAAGCGCCGGTCAAGCAGTATAATAAAAAGTGTTCTGTAAACATTTATGCACAAACCTGTAGCATTTTGTTTTTATTTGCAAGTTTCGTGGGTTATAGGTTGAGCAACCAAATATCCAATACACCTGTCCGAGAGGTAGTCAGGCCTCCGTAATGTTGGGCTGTGCTGCCTACTCCTGCTGTACATTATTTTCCACACTGGAGCAACTAATATACGGGACTGTGCCGACCGCCAAAGGAAGAAAGAAATCATCGTGAGCCATGTCTTGAGCTGCAGCTTAAAGATGTACGTGATACCGGCTGTTCGTCAATACGCCAACTGTGAGAAATTCGAAGGCATCATTCAAACTGCACGACGCATATGCGGCTGATCTGATGTGCACAGCTTTCGGTGGCTTGCAACGTGAACCAGCAGATGCAAAATGCATTGAGGCAGCCGTGGGAACAAAGACGGCAGAAAAACGTGGTACCTGCGCGGAGAGCGCATACGGAGAAAATTTTCGGCGCTCATCACACTTCGATTCGGAGAAACAGGTTACAAAGACGTCTTGAAAATTGACAGCGGATCCTCTATTCGAAAAATCAGGCAGATAATTTTAGACATAATTTTGAAGCAGATAATGGCAATTACAGAGAAGTACAATGCCAAAGGGAACGCGATTCCAATAGCGAGATGTTAAGGGTGAAAAAATATTATTCCTTTTTGCTATGCTTTAAATAACTGCAATAAAAGTCGATTGACGCTGCCAGGGACACTAACATGGCCGAGGAAAGACGTCGACATCTAGTGTTCGATTGTTACAGAGATTACACTTCGTAATGCCAGAACTCTGTCAACAGGAAAATATAAAAGGAGCACTGCTCCTGTTTTCCAGCTGAAGAAAATTAACTAGAATTTAGTTTATTTAAATGTGAATATCGTAAAAACACAGTCGGGGGCGCATCTGTGCCCGTAGCGGAAATCCTTGTGGGGACCCTTCGCCATGAACATATTGATCGATTGTAACCTACTAAGGACTAATCACATGACCTCAGTGTGAGCTTGTGCATACACCAACGATCGAAACGGGGTAGTGTTAAGAGAAGAAAGCCCTGGAATAATCAAGCCCACCCAGCTACTTTCAGCTTTGCGTCTCGTTAGCTCCGCTTAATCATTCTATGGCGCTGTATGAGAACTTTGCATATTTTCACTTTCAAGGGCCATGAAGTTCACGGCGCAAAATAGCGTACCGAAGGGGAAGACGAGACAGCGCTGTGCGCTTCAGCTATACAGTTCACAGAGCTAAAGTTAAGCACATGTAGTGACATACTCCGATATCTTGTTTCGGCTGTAGCTGGTGCTGCTGTTACATTATGCCTGGCTTTAACAGTGCACACTTTCCAAGGCTTCCGAATAAGTATATCCGAATGCAATTTTTAATTACTGCGTGAAAAGCCGCACGTTTATGCCTAATGTCACTTTATCTGCTCACATTCTGTTACATATTTATTTAGTATTAACAAGTATAGTCTTTCACCACAGGAAGTCAACACAGCATACAACCCCCCCCCCCCCCCCCCCCCCCCCCAAGTATGTGCGCACCTTCACTTACGAAGGTGGGATTGATATCGGTACACTGTAATCATTCATAGTTTTTTTTTTTTTTACCGGAGTGGCATGAAATGTTCTACTGAATCTCAATAAATAAATTAAGTGTTGTAGCACAACGCTGTTGGTTTCACAGAATGATGACAAAAATTAAATGCCGACACATCCAAGCAAAAGAACAGGACTTTCAGCTATAAAATTCAACAGACAAAACAACACTGTGATGCAACCCAGCATTGGTGAACAAATTAGCAGTTATGGGGAAACAATGCGAAAACCTTTCTCAGCATATGGATATTTGACAATTTTTGGATGTGAATTAGTCGATTTGAACTAAAGTTGTTCGTCTCTAACTTTACTTGTGGGAAATATAAGCACCGCAAAGTGCAAGAGGAGCGTGTTGTTCAATAGGAGGGCATGTACGTCGCTAATAGTTTTAAGTGAATGCCAGTCTTTTGTTTGTACTATTTCTAGTGTTGTAACGTCACCTTTTTGTGAAAGAGAACCAACGTATTTGCGTTCTAAAACTTTCGTGTAACGGTTGCGCCCCGTAATTTCGGCCTGCGAACATTTGGGACCCCCTACCTATCAGTCACAAGGATCGAGATGAAAGAACAACCAAACTTGAACCCATCTTACGCATATTAAGTTAGGCTACGAGGCTGAAACATTATACTGTTGTGTCCAGATACAACTCACGTAAATTGATCGCAATTTTGAACATAGAGATGCGAAACAAAGGCATGCTCTGTCTCACGCAAATCATTTTCATTTGATTTAGCCCGATAGTAACATTTTTATGCACATTTTATACGGTGTACGATTTCTAGTGATCGTAAAGTATGGGCACGATGTGTGAGATCAGACTTTTGTTCACTACATCCCGCTCTTTCCCTCATCATTTCTCTCTGTTGTACATAGCCTCGAATAAATGATTGATCTGATTTTCAGCTTAAGGCACTACCAGTTTTCCTTCTTCGGCTAACGAGAACTTCTTTATTTCAATGACATCAAATATCGCATATGTCTTCATTATTACATTCCCTGCCAGTGTAGTTGTGCCCGTCACCCGACTGTCCGTCTATTTTTTTTTTTTTGCGTTATTAGGCGGATCACATCGAAATCGGACATCATTAGCAGGCTTCGGGCATCCGTCAATAAAGAGCATGATGGTTCGCCTATAGATACCTCCCATTTTTATATGAAAAATAAAAAACGAACTCAGTGATTCGGTGCTGTTATTTTAAATACGTTTCGAATTTCGCAGCAACTTTAAAAATTGTATCCGTGCCTCCACAATCCCACAGAAAACAACTGCGGCCGCTGCTTATTTTATGTGAAAAGATGAACACAATAAAAAAAAAAAAGATGTAGGTAAAACACATACGGTCTTCGAGCGTGCTTTGGGGCTTAAATAATCAAACGTTTTGCATTTAATAATCAAGAGGGTATTAGACGACTCACCTCAGCTACTCAGCTGCACTAGTGCAGTACTTACACCACGTGTTTCCTTCCTTTCTTCGGCATGTCATATGTGGCACGAGCCAAAATAAAGAAATCGCCCGACTGAGTTTTGTGCCCACGTTGGCAAAAGCGAGGAGATTGGACATAAATTCTGATCGCTCCACTGTGGAATACCTTTTTAAAATTTGTATGCCTTCATCACGCAAAAACAAAGCAGGTAAAATGCGTGGAATTTGCTACACTATTACACTTTGCTTTTATGAGCCCGGGTTCTCGTGCCCCGCTTCCATATACATATATGCGTTCTTCGCATATAGGTGTCCGTATGCACGTATATACACCTGCGTTTTATCATATTCCTTATGCTTAGAATGTTGGATGCTGCTCGTAGGCGTAGCAAATTAAGTGGTAAAATGCCCTTAATGGGAGCCTGGCTGTACTTTGACCACCCAGGCTTGCGTGCGTAGCGTGAGCGACCTTGTATTTACAAGCGGTGGTTATAGCTCGGATTAAAGCGTATGTCTCTATAGGGGCTCTTTTAAAGGATGCCCAACGAGAATCTGCAAGAAATACCCTGCCACTCAAAGGAATGCCCTACTTTATTCATCCAGCAAATTCAAACGTAGTGTGTATTAATCTGACAGCTTTCGTAATGATATGAGTGAATGACGTTAGCAGTAAGGAACTCCTGCTTATTTCTTCTTTTCACTCATGACCTGGACTGCAGGCAATCAACTGATCGTTGTGTAGGCCATGGGGATTTGCGAAATGAGAAGACATTTTTTTATTATTATTTTGTATTTTGTAAGGCAAGGGCTAAGTAAATTCAGCAGAAATCCTATAATGATCCAGAATTCCACGCAGCTTGCTTTCTAAAGCTACTCAAGACGTTCCCTTTCCCAGATCCTTTATGCTTAGTTCAAGACGGTTTTCTAAGAGTTCAGCTTTCAAGAATTTAAGAACCGTACGACCTTTCTTCTTTAACTTTCATTCCAACTGACCAGTGTATTGCGTAAGAAATCAACTTCCCTGCTCCATTCCTTTTTTTTTTACAGAATTCCTGGTAAGTTTAACTCGCACCGTCTGAAGGGAGCGCATCTCGGAAGGGCTTAGTAAGGCGTTCGACGTACGCAGTATACGCAACCGGCGGCATTCAACCTCGCCCGAATGCCGGATTTCCAGGGAAACAGAAATCCCGCAAAAGACGCTCTACGATCAGAACGGCTAGAGCAGAGTGCATTCGCCCTTTTCGAATCGCAAAGGATGCTGCGGCAGTGCTTGAAAACGAACAAAATAAATAACAACAACTATAACGGAAGCGAAACAGCGGCTGACCGGCGAACAGCACTGGAGCGAGAGGGATCGGGCAGCAGGAAAGACGAAGTGCGATTTGCGAACCAGAATGCCGCCGTCGCTGCGAGATCTCGGCCGTCGGTTGGCGTTGCGAGTCCTGGCTCCTAAATACGGCGTCGGCCGCCACCACTGCCGCCGCTACTCCCAACGCCGTGAAGGAAGTGGTCGATACAGGGGCCCTGCGCGGACGAGCGCGTGTGTGTGCCGCTGGTATTTTTTCTCTTCGACCTAATGTTTTGATTCTCCTTCTACAACTACTTCTCGAGGTGCCCCTCCTCCTCTCCTGCCCTCGCTGCATCGCGTTCCCTTTCCGTTCATCTGTTCAATATGGCCTTGCCTCTTGGTGCTCGGTTATATGCCGTATCGCCGCACAACGTCGATGCAGCTCGCTTTGCTTGTTTGTGCTTTGGTTCGCGAACATCACTTCGTTTGTGTCTACGTGCCTGCCTCTGTGCCCGAGTGCCGGCGGGTTAGGTGCTGACTAATGGACTCCACTTGGGGTTTCGAAAAACCTCGAAGCTCAAGAACGGCGCAGTAGATATATATATATACGCGCGGACGCTGAGGAATTTCAGGACGGAACGGAAAGATAGTCGCCTTTCCAATAGTGATAGTGCTGTTAGTTTCCTCGTTCCTATATCGTTGTGTGTGTGTGTGTGTGTGTGTGTGTGTGTGTGTGTGTGTGTGTGTGTGTGTGTGTGTGTGTGTGTGTGTGTGTGTGTGTGTGTGTGTGTGTGTGTGTGTGTGTGTGTGTGTGTGTGTGTGTGTGTGTGTGTGTGTGTGTGTGTGTGTGTGTGTGTGTGTGTGTGTGTGTGTGTGTGTGTGTGTGTGTGTGTGTGTGTGTGTGTGTGTGTGTGTGTGTGTGTGTGTGTGTGTGTGTGTGTGTGAGAGAGAGAGAGAGAGAGAGAGAGACACCAAAAACCACTTGTCAGAAGCAGGAGCGGACGGCCTAAAAGTCCCGAACAGCAACTGATGAGAATTATATTTGCCTCCCTCCCCCCTTATATATCTCTGCTCGAGCGCAAATAATGCATTTCACAACATCTGTGTCAGTACAATCAGCGGGACACTCTCTGGTTTCAAGTCAACCGCATTGCGGAGCTCAAGCGATGTAGGGGAGAAATTCCAAGATACAGGCTGTCAAAGTCGCGTAGACATACAATACGCCAGTGATCAAGGCATTCTATTAGAGTAACAAGGATAAACAGCACCCAATACTCAGACAGCTTTTCAAACTTACGAGTACGGGTCACTGTTACTGCGTTTCGTCCGTCACGCTTCCGGCGTTCATGTGGGATGAATATGCGAAACTCAGTGCTTCAACATCATCATCATCATCATCAGCCTGATTATACCCACTGCAGGGACTTTCCCATATTTCTCCGCTTAACCCGGTTCTGTGCTAGCTGCATCCACTTGACCCCTGCGAACTTCTTAATCTCATCCGCCCACCTAACTTTCTGCCGCCCCCTGCTACGCTTTCCTTCCCTTGGAATCCAGTTTGTTACCCTTAGCGACCATCGGTTATCCTCTCTTCGCACTACATGTCCTGCCGATGTCCATTCCTTCTTCTTAATTTCTACTAGAATGTCGGTAACTTGAGTTATTTCTCTGACCCACTCTGCACGCTTTCTATCTCTTAATGTTGCCCCTACCATTTTTCGTTCCATAGCCCTCTGGGTTGTCCTCAACTTAAGTAGAACTCTCTTGGTTAGCCTCCACGTTTCAGCCCCATAGGTGAGTACAGGCAAGATGCAACTGTTGTATACTTTTCTCTTGAGCGATACCGGTAAGCTGCTAGTCATAATCTGCGAGTGCTTGCCAAATGCGCTCCATCCCAACCTTCCCAACCTATGTGCTTCAACAACATGACTTCATTCGATTGGAGGATAGTTGCAACTTCCCAAACAGTCCGAAGGTGCCGCATGCTGGCTGAACTCGAGAAGAGCTTCAGGCGTTACAGCGCAAGTGGATATCAGCCATAGGTGCTCATTAATCAATAACATACAAAAAAAAGGAAAACGCGATGACACACGTTGTTCGTTAAAGAAAATGGGCCGATCGTACTACAATATTTCTTATTGAGAAGTCAAAGGGAAGAGAACAAGGGTTCAGAAATTCTTAATGAGTACGCCCTAACGAATGATTCTTTCTTTTAACACTTCTTGGGACTCTCCAGTGGATTCGCCCTATAGTGCTGCACTAAGAAGTGTGCAACCAAAACTCATTACAAGCCAGTTCTTGAGCAGCTCAGTTTTCTCGTAATTAATGGGTTTCGAGCTAAAACAGGCGTGCGAGAGCTCAGTATGTGGATACAGGATTCCTTCAATTTTCATCCACTCTGCATGCTATTCGCCGCATCTTTCGTTTTATTTTTATTTCCGATAAACTAATCGAGTGGCAGTCAATGGCTGCTCTTTAAGAACTCGCAAATAACTAACGGCTTGCCGTCACTCAAAGAGGAAGCAATAAAAATATTCAGGTCGTTTTTACCACGCGGGAATTCGCGAAACAGAGGGGTGGTACCTACAGCGAATTACTAGACGTTTGTGTCTCTAAACAACAGGTTTAAACGCTTTTAATTAATCCCATCAGTGCCCTCACTCTGCTATTACGGAGTAAAAGACTGCAGCGCGAGTCAATACCAGCCTGCATCAAGAGAATCGTGCGAAAAGCTGCATTCAAATAAGAGTTTCGCGCGCCGTCGGAGCGTCACGGATTTCGACCACTAGAGAATAATCCGTCACGCCAAAATCATGAAAAGGTTTTTCAAACACTGCGCGTTCTAGCAAGGTGCAATTACAGGCTTATAATACTCTCTCCGTTCTCTGAAAACGTGCCTCTCTTTCCTGTCATGTCTGATTATGTTGATTCACGTGTGGCTTTATTCCTCATTGAGATCCTAGTTCGTATATTTTTTACAGGAATAGAAACAGGAGGGAAGCGAGACTTTCTTTTTTTCCAGTTCTCCAAGTCGCCTTGATTGTATCTGTCTGCTAATGTCAGTTCCACTAAAATAAAATATATCAGAACAACTCCGTCCGCCATGCTATAAGAGCTGTTTTAAAAAGGCGTGACTAAATTTGCCTCTTGATAAACCTCGCATCTCCAAAACTTTTTTTGTTCTAGGTAATATAAAAAGCCTGTCAATACGCTTCTATAAATATGCAAAGCCCCAAACGCCCACTTCGATGCCGCGTGGGAGAGCCTCACTCACTATTACGGAAGCGGACTGAAATGAACGATGCGAGTGAACGTATACAATGGCTCTTTCGCATAAAGGTGTGCCTTTGTGCCGGGGCAAACACGGCGTGCTACAGCAACCGCCCGCATCCCAGCTATAGGACTGAACACTGCTCTAAATATTAACTCCCATTATGACCACGTCAAACACGGGATGAGTCAACCGCTGTGAATGAAACGGGCTTTGGTAAACAGTTCGCATTTCATCATCGCCGCTACGTTTTCCCTTGTTACCCGTGTTTAGAACAGGCCTTTATCAAATTCGCATAGAAGAGTTTTTTGCCGACTTTTAGCTCCCTCTTTGTTTTTCAAAGTGTGAGACGGCTATCCCCCACGCACACGCTATTATATGAAAGAAAACAATGATTTCCGAAATCAATTCTTCAAATCCTTTAAGTTTGCCTCACAAGACACAATTCATCCGAGGCTTGGCTATTGTGCACCTTGATGTATCACAAACAAAGAATGAGGCTGAGGTGTGCGCTTTCGTCCCTATCATGTTCGGCCTTCTATTACTAGCCTTCCTTTACTCCGCCTTTCTGGCTAGCTAAAATAGAAACCTTTGTGGAACGCAGCTTGATCATCTCTGCAATGAAGTATTTCTGCTATTAGAGAAACATTTTTTTTTTTTTTTTGCTTCTCTGCTCGTTCAAAAGCACAGCGTGGGAGCGTTGCTTGTATAGTCCTAATATAGTACCCAGGTATTATAGGCAGCAGTACGATGTAGCTCACATTACAAGTACTAGAACATGCGGCTGTCTCCGATTGCAAATTTCGCCATATTCGGCGACTCAGATTGTTCCTTGCTCCTTCCACGAATAATTCAGCGAGTGGGACTTTGCAGTATAGTTTAAGTTGTGGCATACGGTACGACACGGATAGTATACCTCAAATCTCATGTTAGCGCATTATAGCAGCCTTCCGCCGCAGTAAGTTGGCAACCTTTCCGACTATCTGAGACAAAACTGGTCTTTACTCCTTCTTTTAATTTTCTACATTTTTGTCCCGTTTTCTCACTGCGCCGGAAGCGTGCTTCTCGGATAATAATACCAAATTCAATTTCAATAAAAAAACATCACCACTAGTTTAGCTCGCTAGAGTAAACTATGCATGTAGATGCAAGCTTTAGCAGTTGTTTAGCTAATTATTGCTTGTTTTAACTTTGGTTTTCCATGTCTTTCCTTTTTAGCTAATTATCTAACTGGGCCTTCATGCTTATTATTAGGATTAATGACACCAAAATAATAAGGTGGCTTAGAGCAACTTTGTAAGAGGAGATGACTACTATGAAGGCGGCGATTATCGATTCGCAGCTTGAAATACTGCCAACCTAGCTCGTGAAGTAACCGGCTACCGAGATGAGGCAGTGTTCTAGGGAAGAGGCCAGCGGCACATCATTTTACCACGTTTCGATAGATGTGACTTTTCCAGCAAAACAGGTCGCCTGGAGAAGTCAAAGCGCCGAGTCGTTCCTTACCATGACTTTCATCCTTTCTTATTCAAATATTGCGGTAAACACGGCCGACGAGACCAAATGAGAACTTGAGCAAACTTGCTTATGGTCATTTTCAAGAGAAGCATCTCCTCAGTAACATAAAATGTTTAAAGATATCTTTTTATTTTTCTGCAGTCGCGCTAGTCGGTGGGCACTTCCTTTTCTTTTCCTCCTCAACACGTTAGTGGAGGCACGATTCAATTTCCCGTACACTGAAGCGCAACTTGGCGTCGACATCAACCTGAGTGCCATCTCTTCGTGGTCCTCAGCCCTGAAGTGGACCGCTTCCGTAGAGGCAACGGCAGTCTCTTCTTCAGTCGAAAAGAACACGATTAAGGTTTCGATTGGGTCTTAGTTCGCAGTACATATACACATGCATAATATTGTGATCGTTTGCTTTACGGCGTTCGCCATAAATGACAACACCATTTCTGCCTCCTATTCCTGGCACAGACAATCCAACAGTAATATGGTTCTTTAAATAAATGCGCGTGACTCATTTAGTTTAACTTAGGCACATTTTAATACATGTTGATCCGTAGTACGGACAGCCTAACAACTTGATCCGTACCTGTCATCGATGACGCCAAGCATAATGATGGCGGACGAAAGAAAGGTTAGCGTCGTGTTGTTTCGCCTTTTAATTTCGTGCGTAATCTTATGCGTTGCTATAGCTGCATCATCTATTGATCGTTAAGACGAATTTCTGCGCGACGTTCCGCACCGGCTTTATTAAAATTTAAAAAAAAAAAGTAACACGCCGTCTAAATGTTCGCTTCTGATGCCAAAAAATATATACTTCCACGAAACGCCATTACGAACAATTCTTTGACCGTTCTCAATATTGCTTTCTACAGGGTTTGCTGGGTACTTTATAGAGAACAAAGACGCGTACCATTAATTCGTCTAATGTCATCACGCCGGCCTCTTTCTCCCAATCGCAGTGCGGCAGTTTGTAACGCGATAAATGAATCTGGCGAAACACCTCCACCTAATGACTTTGATTCGCTCATTGATGCCTCCTTGAATCTCAACTTCTCTAAGCATAGAAAGCTGGGCGGGTTCGTTATTAGTAAAATTATGAAACATTACTTCAGCGATGAAAAGCACAAGATGAAAGTATAGGAGACAGCGCGAAGCCTTTAGTTAGTTGAAGCCCGACGTTCATGCTGTCTGTTCTACTGTCGTCGGTGTTTTTTTCGTCGCTGGAATAATGTCTCACAGTCACAACTTCAGTCAACCCTGCAGAGACACTATCTTTAATTTACTGTTGTATGTAGGTGCGTTGCATTGCGTTACATTGTAGAATTACTGTCACAAATAAGCTCATAATCAAATAATTCCAACGAGCGTCTGGTATCTCATTGTGACCTGTAACCTTCAGGCACCGAGTGGAAATTTTTGCAGGCATCCTGAATAAAAAAAAAAATTTTGATAGTTAAAGGCGTAAAGAACAAAATTCGGGCGCTCTATAAGCTGTCGAAGTGCCTGAAAGAACAATTTAATCCAAGCATGCGAAATGAAACCAATAATTGTTTTTTTTTTTTTTTTTTAATTGACGCCTCCGCGCCTGTTATGGCGTTCTTGGCAGTCCGTGTGCGAGAGAGGGCGCCTTAAAATGCTGAAATACGTGAACTTTTTCTTAAATTATGAGTCCTCACGATTGGACGGAGGCAGGAGCGGCACACGTAGTTGAGGCCCTGCAGCTGATTTTGAGTCACAGTGGTGAAAATTGAGGCTTCGACTAGAACTGATCAGTTAAAAATGTCGGGGTATATTGGAGATTATTTTTCTGTGTAAATTTTTTACGCTTCTGAAGAAAAAAAAAAGGTGAAAATGGGCAAATATTTTTTCCGATTTGGATAATAATTTTCCGCCTGAAATAGCAGCTGTACTGAAAGATGAAATAGTGTTTCAATAAGGCTCCCTTCGTGCGCCAATCTCAGCGTTAGATGCCAAACAAAATGAGATGCTGGAGACCTAGCAGCAAGCTGCAGACCTAGGAAAATTGAAAGAAAGAAACAACGTTCACATTAATACCAAATCCTGAGGCCTAAATTAGACGACCAAAATCTATCTGGCCGAGCCTTGGAAAAGGACATATACTAAAGTTCTGGAACGTCACTGGACATGTATTACATCTCAGTTTGCGCCCTGAATCAGCCTTGCATTTTTCTTTCTTACGTTGGAGCATGCAAAAACTTTGTGAATGACGCTGTCCTTCGACCGCTAAGACACACTGAAAAATTAATTCGGGTGAGAAATTTGTGTTTCTTCTTACTTTTTTTTTTTTTTCACTGTTTCTCGCTGCAATTCCTTGTGCGTACTTTCGAATTCGCGGCTTATATGTACAGAAGAGAAAGCAAACATGAAAAATCCAAGGCTGGCAAACCAATTTTAAAATTTGTTTCACTAATACCGTTTCCCATCGGCCCTGACTGTTCTTATCGGACTCTTATCACCCACGCGGGCCTATAAAAGCGCCTTCTTCCTGTGCGACAAGACGAGGGCCTGGCACGGAGCGCGAGGCGCAAGCAAAGCTGGAGGCAGCAAACGCAAGAGGGACGAAAATGTCGCAAAATATTGATCCACAGGGCGAAATGACCGAGAGCAACGCCATTTCCTTTTAGACTTGGCTTGGCTTGTTCATCGGATCATGTTTCTTTATCGTCGTTTCCTATTCGCATTTGACGAAGTAACAAATATAGAGAGGAATTCACGTTTATGGTATACCTCAGAGTGGGATTTAAATACTTGTAAGTTTTGTAATATTGTAAAAAAAAAGTACGATAAGAACAAAAAAGGTAATTCATTGCTAACAAACAACTGTGACGTTTAATCGCAGCTGCGCAGCATGCATGTTATTCATCTTTTTTTTTTTTTTTTCATTTCGACGTATCGCGTACAGCTTCACACTGTGCGCAGCTTAGTATGATAAGCATTTCGCGTTCACTTTTTTTTTTGTCTCGTTTCCTCCTTTACGCTAATAGTCCTTATATTTTAAATGACCGCTTCACAATTTTGTTCTTTCAATTAAACAGTTGCGTCCGCTGCTTCCTTATTTCTGCGAGTATTAAAACATCATTAATGCACTTTCCACTGAATAACAAGTTAAACGCTGTGCAATGCGTCACACCCATGCGCGCATCGACTTAACACTAAGTAGCACGGTTTGGTTTGATTTGGTTTTTAGAGCCTATTGTCTCAAAGCGGCTCAGTTTATGAGGGATGCTATAATGCGGGCTACGAAAATTTTGATCACCTGGGGTTATTTAACGTGCACTGACATCGCACACTACACGCGCTGACATCGCACACTACACGCGCGACTTGTTTTTCGCCTCCATCGAAAAGCGGCCGCCGTGGCTGAGATCGAATCGGCATCAACAGGCTTAGCAGTCAACCGCCCTAACTACTGCCCCGCCACGGCGGGCGCAGTGTAGGGCACCAAGTTCTGTCAGAGCAGACAAAAAAAGAAAAAGCATTCAGCACTGCATTCATCGCACTCAAACTTATGTGATATTGTCCCAATATTTAATATTCCCCTTACACACCTCGATGTCAATGTGACCAGAGATGTATCTGGTACCATGGCCATGACTTTCAATGCCAAACTTATAGATAGCCGTGGGTTACTGCGAGTTTCTAAATGACGTTTTTGTCCGTGCACAATAGCAAGCTTATACTAAAAAACGATCCGACCAAGGCATAACGAGCACCTCGAGAAGAATTTACCTTTGTGAAGGGCGGCATTATATATAACTATTACTGTTTTGAGCAGATCAATTAAGGGAAAATGAGGGTGCTCGTTATATTACATGAAGGAAAGAAGCCAACAGTCGGCGAGGCCAAGGAAAGCGCTGGGGATGGTACTTTTATGTCTTTTTTTTTTATTTTAGCTTAGATAATCACAGAAATTAGTGATGTAATCTGTTTAGGGAAAAGATAAGTAAACGCAAAATAGAAGAAAAAACAACGTGCCGATGGTGGGAACCGAACCCACGACCTCCGAATATCGCGCCCGGCGCTCTTCCAACTGAGCTACATCGGCCGCTGGCCCCCCTGCTACTTGCTTGGGTATTTATGTTGTCTGTATACGAACCTTGAGAGTGTTCACCAGCATTCTTTATAGGAATTGGCACTGTTTTTGTCCTTATGGTTTCAGTACATTTTTCTTAAAGACGACTTAGTTGAATTCCAATGCCAGATCACAAGCGCTTGGTCGGATCACAAACGGAGCTCATCGCTCAGGCGTAGACCCCTTTCTCCATATTTGCCATTGGAATGCGCTCGCCCCCGCAGGAGCATGCTCCCTGGTGGACGTAAGCCAACCAGCGCGCAGAACTGATTCTCGTGGCACCGCCCCCCGCAATGGCCGCCGTCGTCGAAACAGCTGTTGTCGAAACAAGTGTATCTAGTGGCATGAACATTTTCGTTTCTGATAAAGTATAATCAAATCTTGCATCGAATTTACATGAGAGCTACAGTCGCGTCTCGCATCGATGCAGCGCCTCACGGTAATGCGATGCGACAGCTTTCACATGCAGCGCATCTCTAGAGTGGTAGTAGCGGCACCCAGTGTAGCATATTGAAAGCAATGATGGTGCCGGTATGTCAATTTTCCAAATTTGACTTAATGTTTGCTTTATTTATGACGGAGTGAGAGGAAAGGTGTAATAAATAATTAAAAGAGCGTATCAAGCGGAAATAAAAACTTCGTCCCCCTTATTTATCCAACCCAATGCTATTTGACTATCCCGCGCTTTCTTCAATTTGTCTCAATAGCACTCAAACGATGATTACTCGCTAAGCCTAACAGCTGTCCAATTCCAGAAGCTATATTGAAAATTGAGGGCGTTTTGTCGCCAGAATTGTGTGGTGCGGCCATTTTCAGACAAATAAAAAACTTCGTTCACTATTCGTTTGCAGCAAACGCGAGACACAGTGAAGCGGCAACGACGAGGCAAGCAACCGCTGCTTCGCCGGATGCCGCCATATTACCCTTAAGGCGATGCGACAGGGTTTGCATGCACGGAAAAAGTCGACTTACCCCTCTCAATCCAGCGATGTCTGGCGCATTAATGCGGTACGCTTTCCTAGCGCATTACCCCTGTTTACACGAATGCGATCTGCTCGGAACCGGGTGCGATGCGATGCGATGCAATGCGCTAGATATCGCATTCACATAAACACGGCTGCATACCTTCGAAGCGGCAGAGGTGCCGTTTGAAAAATCTGCTGGCGCCGAGCACACCGCGACGGTATCCCGAGCGAAATGAGAGCAAGTTTGTCCTCCCAGCAGTAATTTAAGGTCTCACTCATTATAATGCAAATAACCTAAAAAAAAAAATGCTTAAAATGACTTCTCTCACGTCAGTTGTGATGCGGAACCATTTACGAACTTCGAATGCGCAATACATATGCTTCGGATGACTACGTTGTCATGACTGGCTGCGGGGTTCCGTCACCTCTATGCCGCCGAAGTGTGCGGGAACAAAGTTGAGACTCAAACGTACAGCTCACGTGACTTTTAAACATGAAAGAAAAGCTTATGACGGATAAGTTATTCTGTCTTATGCTGTAGCAGCTTCTTTGGTGGTCGGCAGCCACAGTGTCGCTGCGACGGCTCTCTTGAGATAGGCCTGATGCCGGTGCCTGCCTCCAGCGTCCGTTCCTTGCTCGCTTTCTCGATTTGGATGCAGCCCGCCGCTCAAGATTTTTCACCGCGAGGATTCCGCAGTGAAAGCTCACTCCTTGAAGGTCGGCAAGCAGGCACAGATTTCACGTCATTCACAGGAGCTTTGACCGCCGCGACAAGGAAGCGGGGATGCACCGGTCATGGCAGGGGCAGAAGTAGAAACAAGAGAAACCGCACATGGGCTTCCAGCCAAATCCCCCGATTTCGGCGGAACAAATATCGCTGCTTCATGGAGCGATCCAGGATTCACACCTGATCCCGATCTTCCATTAGGACAGGCAACTCTCGCTCGCACTCTGCCACTGGAATATGACTGCTCCAAACGGAGCAGAAAAATTTGATACGGATCTGCCATTAGACTTTAACATTAGTTCATCCTTGTGCGTTACAATAATTAAACACCGCAAATTATCTCTGCTTTATTTATTAAATAATTTCCCCATACATTTCTTACCCCTGTTATTTCTTCAAGCAATAGTTCCCTCCTCCGAAAAAGTCAGATAAGTGAGGATTACCCAGTTTTATGGCAATCGATACGTTCATCAATAAATCAACCAAACAATCAGTCAACGATCCAGAAAATGTTATTCGGTGTCCTAAATATGTGGTTTCCTTAAAGGTAAGAACTGCACTTGAACGGAGTGCTATCCACTGCTTCCGCAGAGTCCATTACCAGAAGTCTACACAAGAAGATGCATAAATTGAATTTGTGTTTTCTAATCAGAATAAATATCGGATTGCCTTATCCGAAGCATTTTGAAATGAGTAGAATTCTTCACATAACGTTTTTCAACTCGTCAGCTAGAGCCGTTTCTCTCCTGCGAAAAGGAACATACGCAGCTTCCCTTGTGAGTCTTCGCTGTTTCCCTCTGGGATGTTTTTTTTTTTTTTTTTCTTACTAAAGGCCAGCCCCTCACTTGACGGCCTAGCGCGAGCGTTAGCTCGGGGGATATGGTCGGAATTAGACGTTATCCTAAGCTGGGATAAAGCCTAATCCAGGGCCAGGCGCGCCGGAAATCTTCCAGTCTCTAAAGAAAACAAACTGAAAGCAGGCTGCTTAGAACAGCGGCCGGATGCCGCAGCGGAAAGGAAACAGCTCTTTGAGAGACGCGTTCTGATGTTTGTTGTTTTTGTTAAAGAAAACACCTCTACACGCTCAAAGCAAACATCTTCAACGGCGGTAAACATTGTGACACTCTGCTGACGTAATGCATCTATATGAATCTAGGCAAGCGATAATTAGCTTTCACCAAGTAGATGCATCTTACGCAATGCAAATATGCATATTATAAAGTTAAGGAAAAACGCTAAATATTTCCCTTGTGGCCAGCCCTCATATTTACGCAATGATATGTCTATGCATTTAATTTTTACGACCAAAAGACGCACATTATGAGAAAAGCAACATGAAAGCAAAGGGAAGCAAAGATAATAATTGCCTTTAAGCAGCTAAGCCACGAGGTGTGACCGCACTCGAAAAAGAAAACTGCTTATTTGAATAACGTTGTTTTCATGGACTAGTCCGGAGAGTTTACTATGTCCCTTATTATGACCTGGCAAATCACGTAGAGCAAAAAGGTAACGTGATTTTTTTTATGATTTCTTGTCCTAACAATTATCTATGTGAACAAAAGTAAGCGAAGCCGCAATGGGAAAAAAATAAATGTAGAGTACAGTGAAGTTACGGTTTGTCTGACAACGCATACTGAACAATGCGAGCAAGTTCTTGGTGCACAAGTGACTTCATTTCGAGCAAATATAGGCTCTTGAAATGCCACAGACCGGCTAATCCTGCTCTGAAGAGGCCAAAAACAAATCCGTCGACGTGGCCGACATTCCGGACTACTTGTTCGCAAATAAATGTTTTACTGAACGACACAAGGCTTTGGTGTTACGTCAAAGCATCGGAATTGTTCTGTAATAATAGTACAGTGCAAGACAGTATTCGCAATGTAGCAGCACACACACAGGTATGAATGCGGGAGCTTTCTACTTCGTCACTAATATAATTTGTCACAACGTAATCGCTTCGTAACGCCTCACATCGGGCTTTCATGTCCAGAGCTAGGACCTGAATTGCGAAGCTGATGACACTACACTTTGATGGGGTTTATCTGAATGTACGCTGTCCCTGACATTTCTTGCGCTGCTGTGCTCAGCTGAAGCTAGACTGACTACCTTGAAAGAAATATGAGTACAATAACTCAAATAGGATACCTTCGCAGGTGGTAAATACGCTGGGGTAGAAAAGAAATGCGATGAAAATTTATTCCCTTTCCTGGCCGACCGAAACTAAAATTTTCTGAAATTAAGGAAGGCAGTTTAATGCCGTCCATACTCTCTCTTGTTTAGTCAGGGCCACAGCAGCTTTTCTGAGCACACGATACTGCCCGTGCGCTGATTAAGATTGGCCTGTAAACGAGATTCCGGTTAAGGGGAAGTTGATCACATGGCCGCAGTAATAGGCGATGTCATGAAGAGATGCGCAACGAAAAGACTGCACAAAGGTTTACTTACCGACCAAACTCGGTAGGCGTGCTTTACCGCGAAGTTAGAACGCTATATTTCTTTTTCATTTTCAATGGGTTCTTCGCCAGTATGGATCGACTCTGCTCAACAATTATGCTGCATTGTCCGGCGCTCACACTAAAGCAATGGGATGAAGCAATGCAGCTAATTGGCTACGTATTCACTAAAAGAAATGAATTGGAAACCCCAACGGGTTAAAATGGTGACATAGAAATGTTCATGATTCCTTCAGAAGAGGCACTTGAGTTGTTTAGGTCATGTGAAACATTCCAATGATATTATGATGAAGAAGCAGGCAACCTGAAACGTATTTAGCATTGCGTACTGAAGCAAGCAACCGTCGCTGCATCATTCGAACGGCTGTGCAGCTAACCCAACAAAATGACTACTGTTTTGAGATTACAGTGCAATATATGAAGTGAGTAACGTTGGAACGAGCGAAGAGATCAACAAGATGATTTTAAATGAAAAATGTGATATCTGGTTCCTGCTCACAGTACTGTAGAACACGTTAGTCTCTTCATCACCGTCTCCTTCTGCTCTCGAAAGAGACCTTGCGGTCACTTCGTCATGGCAAAAGCCCTAGCTCACTCTTGTTTCCTTATAGTAGTCGTGAATCGGGACAAAACTTCCCTACGAACCTCTTTTCGCTTCTTTTTACCTTTCTTCTTTCTTTCAACAGCTTGGCAAACTACTGACCGCATTCCATGTAGTCTCCATTCTGCTTTCGTATATCGGCTTCTCGTTTTCCCACTCTATAGGCCTGTACATATCCTGCAAAGACTTGCAAACACTGAGGCAATGCTGCTATTCAACATGTAGAACAAGTACCTCTGCACGCTCAGTGCCCAGCACTACATACGATACGTAATTTCAAAATTCTGTGGCATTATCTTCCCATTAAAAACTTCTAGTCCCCATCCTGAACATCAAACTCTCCAAATTCTCTCATCTTCGCGTAGCCGCCAATGTTTGTAAAGACTCTTGGCAGTTTTCGAAACTCCGCTTTTTTAATTTACATTAACCTGGAATCGCGATAAAACTTTTTTTAATGCGGAAACTCTGACTTTGCGACTACGCTAACGATATTTCACTGGGTCGGCAGGAATGGTTCAGAACTTCACAAAAGCGAAAGTCATGGTTTATTTTTACCAGGACTGCACTGTTAACGAACGTGAATAATTTGACACCCACTCCTGTCTGTAATAGGTGGCCAATGATCATGTGATCTTCCCTGCTGTTCACAATTACTGCAAAGCCTATGAACGCCCGGTCTACAGACAATTCATTTCATTCTAACCAATAAAGGTGACCTCACAGACTTGCGTCAGGCAACACATATTTTCGCTGGGAGTCGTACTTTGAAGAGAAATATGTACCGAACGCTAGTTGCTTACCAGAGTCAAGTTTTCTGCAAAAGTTTAATAGGTATAAATTACTTCACAGATAAAGCATAATTGCAGTATAGCTGCTAAAAACGTAATTCAGGCTTAGCGCGAAAATAACATAACTCCGTATACCTCTGGCACTGCATAGCTATACACAAACACAACACACACACAATAGATTAAAGACGTTCACACGGATGATGCGCTCGCTACCAACTGCCTGTTATTTATGATACGAAGAAGAAGCTAGAATGCATCACAAAAACATAGGCTTACAATAAGAAGAAGAAGACAAAAGATTTAGAAAAAAATGTGAAAATAAAATAAAATAATGACATATTGCGTCTATCGTCTTGTGATGTCCAAACGAAGTAGTATCACCGCCTTCCTGTTGAGCGCCACCCACCGAACACTCCCGTTTTTGTGGTGCATTCTTCTTCTTCGTATCACAAATAACAGCCAGTTGGTAGCAAGCGCATCATCGCTGTGAACGTCTTACTTTATTACGTCTTGCTTACTTATTTTTACTCGCATGTACTACTGAGCTTTATAACGTAACTCTTCTTACAGCCTCTTTGCTTCATAGAAACAACCTCCAAACGTTTTGTAATCAATTAACAGCAGGCAGTATACCCGGACTGATGTATCAGTGCAAAAAAGTTTCAATGTATAAGTTTGTATATAAAAGGAAGGGCAAATCAATACACAGCGCATTTTAAAATCGAGAAAAAAAAAACGTACTATACCTCAACCGGCAAACTTATCCACAACAAGAGCTAACCGGGACCGAATGGTGCTATATAGTTGACATGTGTCTTGGACTGGGATGCGAAATAAGAAAATCACAAGAGTTCAACGCTGCTAAACCGAATATTGAGCGAAAGCATTAGCTGCAGGTGACCGAGCATTCTTCTTCTCTTTTTCTTCTTCCTCAGCCCACATATAAAGCCTCGCTTTAACCGAGCCGTATGAACGTGCCTTAGTGGCCTATATGGGTAAAGTGAGTGCCAAGGTCCTAGCAGGCTGATTCTGACATACCCGTCACTGGTGAAAAGAAAGACCCAAGTTGGCAGCTCCTGCCAACTGAGTCGCGGCTCCGACTGCGCCATGCCGACCGCTTGAGTTGGGAGCCCATCGCTCGCTTTTGTGTCACGTGGGGTGTAACGCCACAGCGTCACGTGGGTAAGACGTGGCTAGTGCTGCGCTACGCCGACCGCTTGAGTTAGTAGCTCAGCTCTCACCCTAGTGTCACGTGGGGTGTGACGTCACATCGTCACGTGGGTAAGACGTAAGTGGCTACCGCCGCGCTACGCTGAAGGCTCGAAACCTATAGTATTGCTTTCGCAATAAAATTATGAGGGCCAGTTTAGCTCCGCCTTTAAGGGCATGAAGCGATAGCGTAGGCTACCAGCCCACATATGAAGCCCCGCTTTAACCAAGCCGTATGAACCAAGCCTGCGTGTCCTAGGGGTAACGTAAATTCAAGGGTCCTAGCAGGCTGATTCTTATATGAACCTCCCATATGAAAGCACTGGCCCGGGTTGGCAGCTCCTGCCAAATGTAATGTCAAGCATACCATGATCCAATTAGTTCTCGGCCATGTCAGCTGCCAGTTACCGCCTTCTAGCACCATGCTGGTGATTTTTCGCTCACAACGGCCACTCCGGCAGACGGCCGCCGACAACATATTTTAGGTAAATGGGTCCTTTAAAGCTGTCGCGATAAAATGTCAAGGAAGAAGCTAGCCTAATGGCCTCAACCCATATCCCATCTCAAGGCAGCTGGTTATGCCACTTACCCATTCAAAACTTTTATTTATGGTACAAAAAACCTTCTTCCTTTACTTCGTATAACAACATTGGACCGAAGCCGAAAAATACATCGGAATTTCCACGTTCAAAACAGCAGCTCGCATATGCGAAAAAGAACAGAGTTCAGTACCCTTTTATTTTAATTGAAACACGAACTCTTCATTCAACAAATCATTTCACTGTAGTCCCAGTGTGTGACACATCCGTCTGAATGCGCAGGAGACTCGGCTTAATGCCACCTACTTTTGTGGCAGTGTTTCCAAACGACCTAGCAACCGCTACCTGTGCGCTTTGTATTAGCACTCAACTGGGCATCAAAGTTAGGAAATGGCGAACAGACACACACGTCATATTTAAAACGTAAGAGCAGGAAAATGGGCGAAAACGAAAGGAGCCGCAGGCATCAGAGAAGCGCCACTTCTCGCTAGTGACAGAAGAGAGAGACAGGGAGGATGGAAAAGGAACTGCGGAAAACTAGAAATAAATAAGGAACGCACGTATCGTAATACGTATGCGCGTATCGTGACCCGAGACGTGCTTGGAGCGAAGTGTGAAACGCTAGAAAGGGAGGAAGGTGCCATGAGGCCAAACGACGTGCGCGTTCGCGAGCGGAGCCCGCAAAAGAAACACAAGCCGCCCCTGCACAACTGAGCGTTATACCCCCTGAACTTTGGTGCGGAGAAGAAAGCAAGGAAACGAAACACACGCCCAGAGAAACCGCAACACGCTTTTGCCGCCACTGGAAAAAGGCAATAAGGAAAGGCAAAAACAAAACGACCGCTGTCAGGAAACGGAGAAAGAAATAAACGCTGCAAGCGACAAAGACTCGGGGACTGCAGCAGTGCTCTCGAGCCTCGAAATGCGGGCAGTGAGGTCGTGGGGAGGGGACGAGGAAGGAGTGGCTTCAACGCAGCATCTTCAGCGCCAACGACAGCATGCAGAATCGTGCAAGCAGCCGTGCTCAAAGGGGCGTGCGCGGACCAGCGTACGCTAACCGACGAACGCTAGTTGGCCAAGCGCTCGGAAAGTGTACCTTCGTCTGGGGAGTTCTGTGCAGCACGACGCGAGTCGCTTTAACGATACCGGCGCCGGAGCGCGCCTGCTGCGCCAGCGCGTGGGGAAGCGTATTCCAGTCAGACAGGCTAACTACCGTCTCTTACTCGGTTGTTACCACTAAATTTAAGGCGTCGATTTCAACCACGAAAGTACCCTCTACGTTGGTAACATGATAGATGTTAAAGGAAAACAAGGCGAAAAAGGGAAGGAAAACTGTCGCATGTCGGCGGACCGATACAAAGAGAAACCGCATACTTGGTTTCTGTATTATCGGCCGACACTGCAATTGTTCAAGCTTTCGCTACGCTGCGCAGAACTTCGGCGTTGACGCTAAGCGGCGCTCGATCGCAGCGGCAGCGGTGGCGCACCCTTTTATTCGGAGGCGCACCGTCGACGCGAAGGAAGAGGCGCCGACTGGGACGGCTCTGCCTTTCCTTTTCTCCCTTCTCTGAGCTCTGCTCCCTACTGCCCCTCCTCCGGCCGGCGCCAGCAGTCGACTGTCACGCCATCTATTGGCACTGGCGGCGCTTTGCGCCCTCTGGCCGCCATCGCGCCCTGCAGCGTTGTCGGCGGCGCTAGTTGAAGGAGACGCGCAGCACTGGACGACGTCCGCCGTGGACGTCAACGGCCCTCCTTTTATTTGCGGATTCTCGATGATTGCTTTTTCTGTAGGCGATTGCGATACACAAAGCCTCAGTGTCGACACCAGCACCGAAAAAATGCGCGCTTCGCTTAAGATAGACGCTTTGTCTTTTCCTTTCTTCACTTTTATCGCACGTAGTCACAGGCGCCATTGCCTGCCGTTCATTCTACGATCAAAAAGGCAGTCTTTCGGCTGCTTGGTGATTGTCTCTTTTAAATAGCCGCAAGAAAATGGTGGCACAAAGCTTCGAGAGGAACGTTGAGAAAACGCACTGCGCGTTTCCTATCACGTCTAAAGTCGTGTTTATCGGGAACTTGATAGCAAGCTTCGTCGCACGTGACGCGTTTCTGACCTACAGGAGAACGTGGACTTTGTTTTTATGACTCTATGATACGCTAAAAGTCTCGAATTTCTGTTTGTTTAGCACGAGAGCCAATTCTTTGCAGAGCATAGCTTCCACAAACGTATTTAATTTTTCTTCCAGCTCAAATACACTTTTCATTTTTTTTTACTCATTATAAGGTTTCAAATATGTTCAACCGTTAGTATGAGAGTAAAAAGGCAATATTAAACAGTCGTATAACAGAATCAAAAGACACAAAACAGTAGGGCAAACTCTTCGTTTTATTATCTGTATTTTTTCTCGCCCACAACATCCGATACACAGATGACCTGTGCAATACGTAGCTTAAGTATGGCCTAAAGAAACTAAGAGGGCTCCTAAGTTCCGCGCTCTAAGGGTATTATTACACGATATAATACGCTGCCAGCCCACATATAAAGCCCCGCTTTAACCAGGCCATATGAACGTGCCTGCGGGGCCTGGGTGTAACGTGAATGCAAGGGTTCTGGCAGGCTGATTCTGATATCCCCCTCCCATACGAAAGGAGAGGCCCGAGTTCGCAGCTCCTGTCAAACTTAATGTCAGGTAACCATACGTCTAGTTAGTGCCCGGCCATTTCAACAGCCAGCTACCGCCTGCCAGCGTCATGCTCATAATTTTTCGCTCACAATGCTGGTGGACGGCCGCTGATTTTCCATGAACGGGGCCTTTAACACTAAAGCATTAAAATGTAGGGTTGTAGATGCTTTACGAAATGAAACGGCTAATTGAGCAGGCCGATCATAGTAGCCAGAGAGACCAAGAGTTGCGGTGCGCAAAATCTAATCTGATAAATAATTACCGGTAAGGGCCATCAGCGGGAGGCATCACCATCCTTAACCTTTACCTTCCTTTCAATTCAAAAGAGTCCAGCCTCTCATCATAAACTAACTTTCAGTCGAATTCATTTGTTGTTTCGCTCTTCGCTCATTTATTCTTCGCGTATCTGCATCTTTATAAATATAGGGAACGCATAGTTTAAAAACTTTGCGACTATGCTGGACTACTTTTATCGGTGCGAAGTGATGCAATTTTGATGTGATGCAAGAAGTGATGCACGAAGAAATTTTTTTTCATACCCTGCATCTCAGTGCCCGGACGTATAGGACGTTCTCAATATGAAAGCTTTGTTCGCCATTGTTAGCTACCAATTGGAGTTGGCACCCCCTTTTATTTGATTAATTTCATACTTCAATTAATGATATTGCAGAAAGGCACGCACGCACACACAATCACTTACAAAGGAACAGATGAGCGGCACATCAAAAGTCAGGATAACGCTTTATGGAAAGCTGAGTAGAACACGGTGCTAGGTACACTAATTATCCGTTCAGTCAAGCGAATACACTCCTATTTGCTTTTCATGGAAAGAAGGGATAAGCACTAGCATCCATGCAACGCGTAATCCCTTAAATTATTTTGCTTGCTCGGTTCTCGGAGAAACGTAGGGAAGTGGGGACGAGGGGAAGGGAGGCGCTTGCGAAACACGTTTTTGTTGCACTGTTCCCTAGAGTGAATGCGTATCAACTTTTCCAGATTTCAGCTTTACTAAACGTTTTTGCTAATACTATAAGGCCGCACTGAGCACATAGTGACGCACAACACGTTCCTATCACCCTAAAAAAGTTAATGAATACTCCTCTAAAACCAACATTTTTAAAGAATCATTCTTTCATAGAACGACTCACCAGTGGAATACCTTACCTGCTGATGTTGTCCAATGCACAAGTGTATCTTCATTCTGTCACTCGCTGTCCTGAATATATTGACACATTTGTTTTATTGTATTCACATCGTGGCGTCGGCTTGAATATCCTTTGACTTTTTTTTTTTTTTTTGCAACAGGTTTCACTTCACATTCTTTTTCTATTTTACACTCTATGTTATAGCTTGCTGGTCTAACGTTGACTTGTATTTATGATGAGTAGTTACGGCTCCGTGTATTGACACTATGTATGCATTGTGTAAATTGTATGTTTTGCAAAGCATTGTATGCCTGCTCCTGCCTAAAGCCTGACACTCAGGCTGGCAGTATGTTCTTAAATAAATAAAATAAATAAATAAACTGTTCAATTAAAAAAGTTTCTATTTGGTAACGAAACTGCGTCTCGGGATTACTTATGATGCTCGTATGTTGCATGCAAAATTAAAATTGGGGGTGGGCCTCGTTCTGGATGTGTTGTTTTCTTCTGTGATGGCTCAATGCACTTGCCCTCATGAAAGGTGGAGTCGGTCTCTAGAAAGCTCAACGCCGCCTGCCCAGCGGCGGCGGTGGCCATTACGCTACCCACGCTTCGCCGCTGTGATTTAGGCCAGAAGTACGCGCGGCGTTTTTTGAGCAAAATGGCCTCCATTTTACTTCTCCGAGAGCGAAGCACTGGGGGCATGACTGGAAAATGTCTCATTTTCAAATACGAGGGAAACGACGACCGTTATAACTGGTAAAAATCGATCGAGATCAGTCGTAGCTCGCGGCCTGGAGGCGTACGTGCAAAGTTGCATTTTTGTATAAGTCATTTCTGGGTGATTAGCGTTTACATTTGCACTAAATTTACCTTTTTGCAATCTGGTTCTTTCGCGTATATGTTTGATCCTGTAACTTCAGTTAAATAATGCGACAGCATTAGAAGCATGATGAGGAGAAAAAACGGCGCGTATAATCACAGAACTCGCATTTTGACCGAAGCTTCAGAGGGCCCCATGATATGGCTGAGTGGATATTGGTCTACGGGTGTCTGACATCGTGAGACCACGTGACTTGCCTGATTTTGGAGATGCATGAACTCCATTACATGCATATCAGAGGCTGAATGATCCGCTGAGTGTGAAACACCATGAGAGCACGTGACCTGCCCGACTTTGCAGATGCGCTTGTCCTGTGACATGCATATTAAGTTGGAATGAAGCCGGAATCAATGCTACGTGTACCTGCTGTACTGACAAATCATCTCATGCTGGAGCATGAAACGTTGCTGGACTATCAGCGCTGCAGAAGGCAAAGAAGCTTGCCGAGCAAACATTAGACTTAAAGCTACTCAGTTTCAAAACGTTATGTAATTACGGGCCCCTCAACTTTTCTTTTTTGGCTAAAGCAATCTTTTCCTCTTATTCTTTGCTATAATGCGTCGAATGGAAATGCTTTGGAGCCATTTTCAATTCGCAATCGCTTGTTTTCTTTTTGCTTGCGTTGAAACTAACACGTGCATGAGATGGTTCCTTATAAAAAAAAATGCGCTGTACCTGGGATTCAGTTCACGCAGTGCGATAGTAGCGAAATTCGGTTCGTTTTACCGAAGTAGCAAGAGGAGATGGCGAGTGACGATGAATTGATGTTTACTTCACCAATGAAAAGCGGAACTTTCACAGAGGCCTCAACGGACTACATAAAATCGATGAGCTGCGTTTGCGGGCGCGGCTAAGAAAGTCATGCTAAAAAAGAAACACTGACTGTTTCTGCCGTTATGTTGGCAGTTAATGATGTAACAAACAGGCACTCCCATTTTAAAAACGTTACGTTGCATCGGCCACTAATCGTGTCAAATTAAACATGATCATACTTTTCTTACTTTGTAGTATCCGCTTAAAAAAGAAACACTGTATTCAGCTGAAAAGATTATTATGGTATTATGAAAAGCATGCTCGCAAAAAAACAAGAAAAAAACGATGTTGAACATTTAAAAAACGTAGTGGCAATGTGCTGTTTTAAGAGCAAGTACAAAAATAAAAGCAGATCAAAATTTGAACGAATGCACTTTGTTGCCAGATATGTTAAGAAAAAATATTATCAGACACTTGATTACATTAGGTGTCCAGATTATAACAGCAATAATTTCCGCTATATCTGCTTTTCCTGCTCAGCCGTGATTGCCTTCCGTTTGAGTCGGTGCAGACTCCAATATTCCATTCTTCAGTGGTCTCTTTCTTCTTCGCTTGCGGGCATTTTTCACTACATGAAGCCTACCCGGCGCAGATTCTGCCTTCAATCCTACCTCATACACGCAGCTGTCTAGCCATGTCTGCATGCAAATGAGCGCAGCTCTCATGTCACGTGACCAGTGCACCTGCCAGCTCGGTCATCTCACGTGGTCTCAAGACGTCACCCCCTTGACTAACAATCTGCGCTCGGCCAGATCCGCGCCCATCTCCTAATGCACCTGCAAACTCGGCCATGTCACGTGACGTTCTGACGTCTAACGCCTCGAGCGTCAACCAATCAGCACTCGGTCATGTCACGTGATCCTGTGACGTTATCAATGGCTTGGTCAGAGTGGGAATTTTGCGACGAACTACACCGTGTTCTTCATGACTAGCCACATTTTTTTTTTTTTAGTGAAAGGCCTCTGATGACTTGGCAATACAAGCTAAAAAGGAGGGCATGACACCGACAGACATGGGGAATGAAACCGCACACAAGAAGAGAGAAGAAACAACATTAATCTTTACAACAATCTCATTGCATATTATGTGCCGATAACCAAAATAACTTCAAATAACTGTCTCAAAATGTAATAATTATCAGAAATCTGCAATGTTTTAACTTTCCCAAATGTAAATGGTGTACAATCGAAACGTTGGCGCTTTGCACTTACCCGACGACAAGTATGAAGCATAAAAGGAAATCAGGTGTTATACATGATCTAGCTGATGACAATGTACAGATTTATCGTCGTCGCGCGACTAATATGCTATGACCGTACGGCAAACGCGACCAAGCAAGGTAGGAGTGGGGATAGTGAACGATTCCAACAGCAATCCGTTGCCGTATCGCCGGTATGGCTGTATGACAGTTCTAATACTCATAATAAAGAGTGTTCATTTTTGCATTGAAAATAAAAAATAAATAATCTTAGCTTGATGACCTTTTGCACTGCCCTTGATACATTATCTCTTCTCATTCTCCCAGCGCGCTGCAGGTGTTTTTCGCAAGGAACTAGGTATGCAGACCCGGGGTGTCCTTCGTCTTCATACAGAGTGGGCATCAAAATGGCAGTCGCCATAGCAGACGACGCGGTTGTCTTCACCAAGCAGCGCAGCGTAGAAGAGCGCGCATTGAGGCACCACATCTTCTTGGTTTGATTACGCATATATAGGTATCAGATTGAATGCGAATATTCAAGTGTAGGGCGGGTACGTCAGAGCTAAAGCGCTTCGTTAAAGGTCAATGGAGCAGTTTCGAAGTTTCCTTTGAAGAGCAAGACGGGGGCTCGGGGGAGGTAACTAGAAGGGCCTCTCTGTGGTCAACCTTTCTCTGGGGAAATGGAATGTGGTAACACAAAGACAAAAAGAGAAGAAAAGAGGAGCACGCTCATAATTTGTCAAGAAAGCACGACGCTCTCAGCGATATCGTAACAGCACTTTGTCGGCATTCAGGACCATCGAGCGCTGTGGTCGTGGTTCGAGAATATTACCCTCCGTCAGAAGGAGAGGCTCAAGGTGGCCTAGAGAACTGTACTGTGTATGTTTAGTTGTTAAAAATAGGGCACCCAGGCAGTAGAAATGAAACGGTCTCCTTACATTCAGATACTTCACAAGTAGGGCTGTCGGCCACCTCCATCGGGAACGTTTATCGTGTTTTAGAGACGGCATCAAGTCGTAAATGGCCCAGCAAAGTTGCTCCGCGTCACGGTATGTTATGGGAAGGAAAACGGCACAGTCCATGGCCCAATGTCGTTTGAGGCAAGTTAATACGACAGTAGCCTTGTTAGTTAAAACATCTGAGTGCTTTCTTTCAACTACAGTCGGACGAGAAATATACTCCTAAATAGTTATAATTATCAGCATTTAGTGACAGCAAAAGATGCAAAATCTTTACACGCCTTCAGCTATTAATGCATATATAGATAGCACAGTCGTCGGCGCAAAGGCGTAACGGATGCATCTGTGAGTATTATAGCTGTCGGCGCAAAGACGTACAATAAACGACATCGCTTCGCTAGATAACTGATGTGTGTCAAGAAGGGCAGTAAGCCTAGAACCCACTTATGTAGCACACATGAAGTCACGTGAAAAGAATAGGAAGGTGCCATGTGAATAATGACACATTGCTTTGTACTTGAGAAGAAATCTTGTAACAAACAGAACACAGCTGGACAGTTAAGCTAAGAAAGGACGCATTTTGCACTAAGGTAACATGCGGAACAATTTCAGGCACCTTGCCGAAATCCAAAAAAAACAATACCACAATAAAATGCAGTGCCGAAGCATGTTTCCTGCATTGATATTCGATGTTAACATGGCTCTTCCCGAAATTGAGGCGTCACATACCCGTCCAAGCAGTGACGTCGACGTACAATATAATATCATTGCGGTTTGTATCTGCATACTTTTCTCACGTTTGCAGTCTCAATGATACGTTTTCAGCTAGACAGTAACCACGACAAAGATACCATTGTCTTAGCTCTAATGGCGACCGGTCTAAGGCGTTCAGTAAGTTGATACCGCTATTACCATTCAGATGCATGGCTTGTTTTTACATTGTTCTTAGACTCTTGAGAGTGCAAGGCGAACGAACGGTCGGTCTAATGCGTTTCGTAAGTTCGTTTCTCTATTACCTCTCAGGCACAATGTTTGTTGGGGCATTAATAACAACGAGCAAGCAAAGGCACGAGCACAAGCACTTAGCTCCAACCACGGCCAGCAACTGCACTGTCGCGTGGCAGCATATTAGATGGGGCTCCGTTGTCTGGCTACACTTTTACGGGATGGGCGAATGTTATTGGGGCGTAAACACGCGTCTGGCGCAGACACAGCGCAGACTATGCTAACAGCCTTATTCTTTATATTTTCCCAGTGGTCTGGGGTTTTCTGTAAGCACGGACTGTCAACACAGTTCGTCTCGACAGTTTACGCTTGCCTTAAGTGTTTACGTGTTCCGCTTATTTCCCGCACTTAAGTCGTAGTCCCGAGGCGTACTCAGTTTTAAAACACTTTCGACCAATTGGCCTTCCACAACACTGCGTTCCATTAAGTAGCGTACGCACTAACCCCATTTGCCATAACGCGCCTTGCGTCTAATTTTAAGCGTTTTATACGGTAGAACAGGGCGATGTTGCTAACCCGAGACACAGTATATTGTGTACGTTGCTCACTAGCCAGAAAGACGGCACTTTATCAGTGTCCTATATCGATATAATATACCTACTGATACCGAAGGCATCTGTCAATGGGCAGGATATTAATCAATCTACTTGGTTCATAGTGGAAATGCTATTTTGCGTACATTCAGGGTCCTATGCATGCTGATAAACCTTCTTCCTAAGAACTATGGCAGTCTTGTTTCTTTTGGCAAATGAGATGAAATCCCGTTAAAAATATGTAGTCACTAATAGTTGTCAGTTGCTTTGGAGATGTAAGCCAAAAAGGAATAAAACTACAGCATAATAATAATAATAATAATAATAATAATAATAATAATAATAATAATAATAATAATAATAATAATAATAATAATAATAATAATAATAATAATAATAATAATAATAATAATAATAATAATAATAATAATAATAATAATAATCAAATCAATCTTTATTTAATGTGCGCAGGAACAACCATGTGGTCTTTGTGCTGCAGCACAAATAAAAAAAAAACAAAAATGAAAAAGCACAAACATGTTTACACACACAGAGAGAACACAAAAAAAGAAATAAATAATACATGAAATCAAACAGACGAAAAGTATCACGGAAAGTAAGCAAACAATGAGTAGCATCACTTATATACACAGTGAGAGAATTTTTTAGCACATCGGGAAATAAAGAGAAAAAAAAAAACGGTAGATAGAAGAGAAAAAAAAACAACAACAAATAACTGACATTGATTATAGTAATATAGAAATATACATAAAATAAACAACACTTCCAGGCGCAACAAGTGCATGGTACTTAAAACACAGGCTAGAAATACAGAATAATACAATAAAGAAGTAAAATTGAACAAGGGGCAGTAAGATTAATAATAATAATAATAATAATAATAGTAATAATCATAATAATAATAATAATAATAATAATAATAATAATAATAATAATAATAATAATAATAATAATAATAATAATAATAATAATAATAATAATAATAATAATAATAATAATAATAATAATAATAATAATAATAATAATAATAAGTTCAGTTTATTTTTCAGTTTTGCTGGAAGGTTTCTTGGATAGAAGCTGCTAGAGCAGCTTGACTAAGTCCAGGAAACTGTTGCAGGGCATGGCATACACAGCAAGCGTGTCAACAGAAATGTAACAATGAAATAATACAAACATAATGACAATCTCACAATATACAACAGAGAAGAAACATCAGAAAGACTCACGTATAAAAGAAAAAGTTTCATACAAAAGCAATCTTCTATAGCAATCTTCTATTTTCTCTTATTTACCTTACAGCTATGTTTAACAGAGCTGTAAGGTAAATAAGAGAAGATAATAATAATAATAATAATAATAATAATTACCGCACTCGAAAAACAAAAAAAGAGTAATAATGCTGAGGACGCACAATGCGCAGCACGACGAATTGATAATTCAGCAAGAAAGTAAGGAAGGATAAAGAAAACCGGGGAACCTTCATGAGGGCAAAACTCGCAGGTTCTGTCTACGTGTAAAAATGTAAAACGCCATCGGAAATGAAAAAGAACCGGAAAGTTTTGCAGGAGTAATCCGGTTTTGTTTTTTTGTTTGGTAAATGGCACTGGAACCGTGAAGTATTCATTATGCGATCATGTTGTCCTGGTACGCTGAACTACATTAAGCTCAATAAGTACTGAGAGCAGTTCAGCACCAGAGCGCTCTATCATGCTGCCAAAACCTAATCCACAGAGACCAGTATTACTAAACACAAAAACAATGTTTTCTAAACTGCGACGTTAGCTCTTCTGCTGCGCCAAAAATACCCCGAAATCCTCACCAGCAAGCACTGGTAGGATTCAAATGACAGGCAGTTCCCCAGCACAACTTATCCGCAATAACATAAAAAAAATAAACGCCAACCATTTAGTGAATGAAAAATAGACAGCAAATTACAAGTTAAGTTCATAAGCATATATCACATATTTTTTTAACCCTGCGTACGTTATCCTAAATTGAAACTAAAATGTGTTTTATACCTGTGCATCGACCCTGCGCTTAACGTTTTCAGATTAGTTGAGCGAAGCTACAGCGCTCGCCAACTAAAACAATGAAATATATGCAGTTGAACATCAGTACATATCACAGTAATAATCTAAACTTTATGTTTTCGAGAAACATCACCGAAGTTTTACGAAGTTTTGCACCACTACTATCTTGTTTTGTTTCCTTTCGTGAAACATTTGAGCTCGATAACCAAAGTTGACATGCAACAGAAAACAAAATATGCCCATCTTTTTAATGACATTACGTATCATTCCATAAATTTTAGGCCTGGTTGTTTTTTAACATCTCACTTATTAGCGGATTTTGGTGTTACTTCTTTGTATTCTTTCCTTTTGTTCAAAAGCACGATCGTAACTCAGGCGTGCACCCGGCCAATTATTTAACACTATACTGCGCGACCGACGACTGGGCGGCGCTGCTTGAAAGCGCAGGAGATGACAAAGTAAGTGAGGGCAAATGCATGCCCACAATTCTTGCTGCTGCAGTGAGCCTCGTCTGCTAGGCTGTTCTGATTAGTGCGAAGCATCCCCTGCCACAACAAGCTGGTATGCATCAACGCCTCAGGAAGCTGCCACTGTTTGTTTTTCCGCTGCATGTAGTGCGGATATTACCTGTAATGAAGAACGCATATTTGGGATTAGCCCCTTCAAATACGCAATAGCTATTCGCTCTCGTTATTTCGGAACAAATTGTTGTCGAGGACATTTATAAATCGGCACATTGATTACTTCCAAAAGAAACCTCCTCGAGACAGCATACCCGCAAATGGAACTGGGTAATGCGTATTTTATTTAATTTCATTTCATTTATTGTACCCTCAAGGCTTTCGCGTTACAGAGGGCGTTCCTGTAACGTTCCTATTACTAGGGACGCTACAATCTTGAGCCAATCAAAGCCGCAAGCAATGCGCAGATCGAACTAGCGTTCTTGCAGCTCGTACACGAAATTTGATTCGAGAGGTTGCTTCCGACGGGGCAGAACAGCCAAGCAGACGACACTCGCTCAGGTAGCACGATTACGCCCCCCTGCTCGTTCCCTCTCCCTATTTCCGCTTTCGTTTTGCTCGACGCCGCTACACCGGCAGTTGACGGTCGCGCGTTATTAGTAAAGAATTGGCAGGGTGTAGATAAAAAGTGGGTAAGCTGAGTCCCGCATAAAAGTGTCGCTTTGTGTAATTTTGCGGCTGCAGCCGGCCACGTTTTGTAGCAGCATCGCGGAAGTTTCGAAGAAATGAAAGTTAAGCACCCTGTAACAAAGTAGAGTGGAAAAACTGGATGCAAACAGTGAGCGCTTGCCGCGATTGTGCTTATTTTCAGCTGTTTCGCCACTTCATTTTGCAGCAGGCCACTGTAGGGCCACGTCTTCGACACTACTTGATACGAATAAAAAACTACGTCACTATTAACGGGACGAAAACAAAATGAACCAAAGAAAATTTGCTGTAAAGATTAGAGGGTCAGTGCATAACTTAGTTGCACCTGAAAATGTGGTCATGTTGCACTTGGATCCAATGACTTTAAAAAACTCATGCGGCGCCAAATGATGAATAATATCGGCGTGCGACGGAGACAAGTGAACTTAAATCTTTCACAGCAGAGGTATCTAAATATGGCGGACATTAAGGAAGATTCCACTTTTCCGAGCAAGCGAAAAGAAATTCAGTCATGCATTCGTTTAAACTACGAACGCGCACAGAATTATCCGCATTACTGTGAATTAATTTACACTGTATATCTACCTTTTAAAAAGTGGAAAGCGTCCAAACCTTGCCGTGAACAAGTCGTGTATTTCCGCAACAAGGTCAATTTCCGACTAAGAATACATACTGAAGACGGTCAGTGAAAAAGATGAAACAGACCTGGTTATGGCTCAGTTTTAAGAATAGGAATATGTTTATGGCCTGCGTGGCAATAAAACTAAAGCTGGCAGTTAAATATTGCGCTTAGCTGTTGTTTGATTTAGTTCGTGTGATTTGACGTCTCAAAGCGACTCAGGCTATGAGAGAGGCCGTCGTCGAGCTCTCCGGAAATTTCGACCACTTGGGGTTCTTTAACGTGCACTGACTTCGTATAAAAGCGGGGCTGCCGAGGCCGGGATTCGATTCCGCATCCTTAGTGTCAGTAGTCGATCGCCGTAACCACTGCGCCACCCCAGCGGAGCTTAGCTGTTGTGTTCTACGGGAAACAACGCATATACTGATTCACTTATGCAATCCGCTTGGCATGGCCTTTTGATTCCATCTAAGAGTGCCACATATTCTAAATGTGTCAACTGTGCTGACTACACAAATACATAGTAGATAATTACATAAATACGTATAAATACTCATAATCGTCATCATCATCAGCCGGACTATACCCACTACTGGGCGAAGGCCTCTCCCATTTCCCCCCAATTAACCCGGTCTTGTGCTAGGTGAATCTACTAGATCCCTACCAACTTTTTAACCTCATCTACCCACCTAACTTTCATCCGCCCCCTGCTACACTTTCCTTCCGTATAAATAGTACGTCCCTTAATTCCCATTCGCCAAGTTTAAAACTTTGCGTCGCTGTTGACGCACGCGCGTAATGCTTAAAATTTTTCACTCACGCCGCCACCGACGACGTCGAATTTTCTGCTCCATGGGAACATTTGCGGTTGCGCAAAATATGAAATACGAATTATTAACTACGTTCTCTCAACGCGTCTTCTTTGCAGTTTTTAAAGTAAACAATACCTGCCTTCGTACACCTGTGCGATTTCAGGAGCGCTTATTTCACTTTGGCTAATGCTGTTTACTTGCATTTGTATTATTTTGCAAGCGGTGCGAAAATATTTTTGGTACCCAATATTGTGTAAATTGTGTGCGTCTGATATTAAGACATACGAACTATGTTTATTACCTATATACTAAAATCCTAACGTTATACATTTAATATGTCGGAGATAAACTACAGTCAACAGCATACGCTAGACAATTCTACTGAGAACAGCAGACGTTTTGTTTATGAGTAGCTCTAGCAATTAAAGCGCTTTAAACTATACTGCCATGCTTCTTTGATGTGCTGTAATTTTGTCGCATTATATTCGATTGTGGTATAACCGTATTCATTACCACCGTTATTGGCACGAACATTGGTCTAATGTACTTCCTTAACAGAATAAGTCAGAGCTCACAAATAAACATATCTCGTGCGGATAGTATTATAACGGCATCAGTGGAAAGATATGTCAGTGTCACGTTCTGTACAATGAAAGAGAATAATTCTGGATGCATTTGATTGTACTTACCGACAACATAGCAACAAAGTTCGAAGTGTAATTGCACCAACCACCAAGCACAGCTATCGATCTGTCGATCCCATGGATTGTTTACATCACAGAGAGGTACGTCACTGCCGTCCGAACACTAGCCGTGGCATTACAACGGTAAATATAGCTGCAAACGTATCGTGAAAGACATTCGTTCGTGTACGATACCCCAGACTTTTGGCGATCAATAGAGGGGAACACGATTCTTCTGTTACGTGCATCAGTTAAATGATCAACAATCATTCTAATGTGTGTGTTTTTTTTTAAATGACTAAGATGATTTTACCTTGTCATCTTAAGTCTGGAATAGAAGCATGCAATTTAAAAAGTACTCGGAATGGCAGACATGTTCGCCCAGCACAACGCAACACAAAGCATGATCACGGAACAGAAATGCTGCATTCAAAAATAAATTAATTGTATCGGGTCATAAGCATGACAATGACGTCGTCAGAATGCACAAATCATACCGACGTTGTGCACCGGTCGTACAGGCAATCTCTTCAAATAAATTTCAATTAAATTTCAATTTCAATTAAAGAGTCCCCCAGTCGTTCCTGAAGTCACTAAGTTCACGAATAGTTTACGCATCAGAATCAACACTATGGGCAGGTGTGTTTTTTTTTTAATAGAGGTCGGGATCAGTGTTAACAATAATACAATTTCAGTTTAGAAACTACTTGATCCCTTGTGGGCTCCGCACACTATTCATTTTTTCTTCAATTTCCTGCGATTTCACCACCTAAAACCTGTGCAAACCTCAGCGCTACTTAAACTTAACGGCATAACCTTTGTGTTCACGTGTGCGGAACGACTCAGTAATAATACTCATTTGGCCCTTCTTAGTCCCCACTAAATAGGCATGACTTAACAACCGATTTCTTAGCACTCACTGAAAATCTCGGACAATACAGGACGAATTTAAGACGGCGGGGATTTAAGCAGACAACACTGTCATGTTTTTGTGGCGATGACTTCAAAAGTTATGCATGGTATATGTTTATCGGATTGTATTTTGCAAAAGGTGTGACTAGCATTGACATGCCCATGAAATATAGCAGGTGCCGTTATTGCTCTGGTTATTATAGTTACTAAATATCCAGCTCTCTTTATAGCTAAGGTAATTTCGATAATCTAAAAGCATTAGGTGCGAAAAACGCATGCGCAGTAAGCGAATATAGCTAGCACAGAGGAAAGTAAAAAATTATTTGCATGCGAAACCGAGGCGAAACGTTTTGTACGCGTGACATGCCTTTGAATATGATCTCAAGGACAAATATTCTACCAAACGAGTGTACCAACAAGGATCATATATATGGACTTGACATTCCTTTCTTTAGACATATTATGATGCTAGGAACTAGACTGGAAAAAAATACTAATCACTCTCTCATAGCCTATAATGAATAACACTTTTCTTCATTAGATTAAAATATTGGCCTGCAAAGAAGGGTTTCCTATTTTGTCTTTGTTTTTTTTTTTTTCTCCATTTCGGCAAGCCGTTTCTCATGATCTATTAGTATGGCCCCAACAGCAGACTTGGCATTCATCCTTGCAGCCATATTTGAAAACAAATATGGTTACACACTTATTTATTTTACTGACACTTCTCGTTTGCAATATTCATAGTTGAGAAATGGTTTTCCGCACATTTTTTCCCTTGAAGCAGCCGTAGGCATTAATTTTGTCTAAACCTAGAACTTAAAAGCAGAGTATATTTTTCTTTAAGAAATATGGATTTAATTCGATTCTAATTGTTGCATGACGTCTTGACGTCTGGGATATGCATTCAAAAGTAGGTAAATTAATCTACAAACTGTACAGCGCCTTCTTTCATTTAACTGCATTTCAACCTTGTATATTACTTTTCTTAATTACGGTATGTTGTGTCAGGTGCTCCAGGACAGACCTTTCTCCGCGACATACATTTTACTATGCAGCCCACATAGCGCTCGAACTTTTTATCACGCTAACTTGTATTGCAGCGCGAACCACAAGAAGGGACGACGGCAGACAGAGTGAAAAGAGCGCTGTATTCACACACGCATTCATTGATAAATACAATCAGCTCATAATCACACGTCAGATATCCGAGCTCTTCGCATTTCAAGTATGACTGCCGCTAAATTTCATTTTCTGCGTAAATCTCGTCTTCACGCTGTAGTTCTGCCCATGTCCCAAAATACCGTCACACTGTCTGAGAACGCAGTAGAATATTTTAAATTTCGCATGTTCCCCACCAAGCTGCAGGCAACACTTTTCTCGCAGCCACGGCCGTTCGCGGGCCGAACGAGGAAAGGGGACCTTGTCACATCCCCTCCATTGAGACCGATACATGCGGGGAAAGGCTTTGGTTTTGATTTGCGGCTTGTACGGGGGTTGATGGCGCGAGGGAAGCGGCGACGTGAATACTTACACTCAGGCCAGCAGCAGCAGGGGCCGTCGCCATCCAATGGCATAGACGTCCACGCTCGCTGGTGACCTGTCGTTCCCGGCGTTGTTCCCATGGCAACATTGATCGCGAGGGAGAGAGGGACGCCTGGATCATCGCTCGAGTCGCTTGTCTGGCCACCGAGGACCCTCACCGCCGTCGCTGCCACGGCCACACTTTTCCCATTTCCCGCTCGCACCCTTCGCTCTCTTTCCCAATCCCTTCCCTCCACCAGCCCCGTCGAGTTTAGGGAGGAAGGGGGTGAGCAAACACTATCGTATGACTCGTTTCCGTCTCTGTACGGGATGATTTGCTCGCGGGGCCCCCGCCGATAGTTCGGACAACGTGCTCGTATCCCCCGCTTAGCGGCTTTCTCGCCAGAAGGGATTTTAGCACGCCCGAGCACTGCCATGAGCCGCGATCTCCAGCGGCGAGGATGAATTGTGAAAAGGGCTGGAAGGCTTGGGCCCGCCGGGCTAATTCTTCCTCCGCGGACCACCGATTAAACGCTTGTCGGCGTAGGCTTTCTCTGGGAAGAACCGATCTCCCTACTTCTCCCGAAGAGGGTGCCACTCGAGCCGTGACGCTAGGGGAACTCCCGGTGAATCCGTTTTTCGGCCCCTCCCACGCGAAGACCCAGTTCTCGCTCGCCACGGTTCCGGCTGCTTTCCTTTCTTTGTCATTGGCGCCCTCGATCTGATCGAGCGCTCTCCGTGATGCAGCGCTTTAAGCACTTAGGCATTCCGCGCGTGTGGGAGCACCCGGGAGCAAACGTGATCAAGGACGACGGAACTCTTGTTTACGATTGTCTGGATGACGCGGTTCATTTGGTGCGAACTTGAGAACACGCCCAAATGGCTTTCTATGTAGAGAGAGAAAGAACGAAGCAGAGTAATTAATGAAAGAAAATGGAGTCAGAGTCATAAACCTGATTGCACAACGCCTGTTAGGATTAAGGACAATGTGACAATGTGCATTTATATATATATATATATATATATATATATATATATATATATATATATATATATATATATATATATATATATATATATATATATATATATATATATATATATATATATATATATATATATATAAATGTGTGTGTGCCCCTTGTGAAAGGATGTAGAGCTGCAACGAGCAGCACGCAGATACAGAAACAGGACAGGCGCAACTTGCAACTTTTAATCCGATTATTCACAGCAGATGGAAGGGAAAATAATGCATAGGAATCGAGAGAGAAGGAACCAAAAACATGGACGCGAGGGATACACAATCTGAACTGCACACAAAGTCTAGACACGCACAATCTATAATAATGAAAGGGAGTTTTTAGATAGTATTCTCTTAAAGTATTCTCGAGGCTGAGTCTCGTGGAACTTGAAATACCATATACTCTTTGGCTGTGTTTTTCTTCTTAATTCTTGATTTTCGTCCCTTGCCACTGATAGTGGCAGCTCAGCCTGGCGACGTTATTCTCTATTCTGCGCCACCAAGAACACAGGGTTTGGCTAGCTACAGCTGAAGACACAAAATTGTGTTGAACATGACAAAGGAACTGGCAACCCTCAAAGTGGCATGCACGAAGTGCGTATTAACTTTGTGAAATGCTCTGAAAATGTGCACTTTGTATGAACCGCGCCTTAAGGGAAGGGAAGAAGGTGGAATTGAAAGTGGAGAGAGAGAAAGGAGAGCCGGTAGTAGAAAGCTACGGAGAAATTTCGACCACCTGGTAATCTTTAACGTGCGCTGACATCGCACAGCAAACGAAGTTGCGTCCGTGTGCTGTGCGATGTCAGCGCATGTTAAAGATCGCCAGGTGATCGAAATTTCTCCGTAGCCCTCCACTACGGCTCTCCTTTCTTTCTTTCCACTTTCAATCCCACCTTCTTCCCTTCCCTTACGGCGCGGTTCTGGTGTCCACCGAACAAGTGTGACAGATACTGCGCCTTTCGTTTCCTGTGAGCCAATTATTATTATTATTATTATTATTATTATTATTATTATTAATTTCGACATTATAAGGTGGGCAACAAATGCTAGCAGACATCTCAAATTTCTGCAGACATGAAATTCAGGGAGGCGTTCTCTATTTCTTTTCTTCTCCACCTAAGGGCGTTTTCGGCCTCTTTTCCGCGATCGCTGTCTAATGCCTAATACCGGCGCAGTTGAGCAGTAGAGAGTAGTTCTTCTCAGGTATTAAATGCACATCGCACTCCAGATTCCTAAGACGCGTCATAGCTCTCGAATGGCTTAGACTCAACGCTTGCAGTACTACCTGCGCTGAGAACATCACCGTTATCCATGCATTGTTCAGTCTTGCGTCGACGGCCTGCAGTTTAAGGCCTGTGCTAACCAGTAACCAGGATAGAAGAGCTGCGCGCTAGCGTGGGTTCGTATTCCGCGAAAAGTTATTAGAATGCTTTCTATGAAAAAGAACTGAACAAGGGCGAATTGGGTACGCCTCAGTTCGCAGAAACGTTTCGACAAGTGGACTTGTCTTCAGTCCACTTGTCGAAACGTTTCTGTGAACTGAGGCGTACCCCATTTACCCTTGTTCAGTTCTTTTTCATACCATGCAGACCATCTTCTTCCTTTCGTTCTACCTAGAATGCTTTCTGTGTCATATAATAATTAATTGCCCATTCATGTTCTTTCTTAGCAGCTAGTATCAACATATTAGCATTTCTTATCCATGTTTCTAACTGTGCGCGCACAGGACCTGTCTTTTCTGGCTGTTATTTCTTCATTCGAGCCGAGGCCCCTATGACGCGGTGCGCGGATGTTTGTTCAAGCTGCTGACGTAGCAATCCAAGAGCGCAAACCACACGCTAGCCTCAGCAAAACTGTTTACCTGTATCGGGAGTTGTCATCGCAATGAAGACATCGTATTTTGGGCAATATACTGCAAGAATAGTTATTCCTCTATACGAACAGATCTGAGTGCTCGTCCATAGTGTTGCAACATTTCATGAAAGCAATATTCGACCAGAGAGCTGTCATACATAACATTCTTTAGATAGTGCCCCTTTTTTTACCCAAATGATCAAGACCTCTGGCTGCATAATTGCTCTAAATGGCGTATGCTTCCATGTTTTTATTATTTGGCATTAAATCAAGAAAGTCGGCATATTTTGCTAATACTTAATAATAAGCCTTGTACAAAACGCTTGATTTTCGTGGTAGCAACGTAACGTAAGTGCAGATGCTGCTTCCAATGAAAGCGAAGTTTTCTCATACGAAAACGCAGCAACATATAACGGCCGAATGATCTAAACTAAGACGTGTCTGAGTAAAACAAGCACATGGGAGCGCTTACATTAGACAAGCCGAATTTAGTCTTGAACATCGGCAGTCTTTTTTTTTTTCTTTTCCACGTAATGGCACACACGGGAACTCCGACCTAACCCTCGCTGTTCGAGCTCGAACCAATCCCGCCGGTGCCATCCGCCAAGACCGCACCTCGGGACGCCCCTCCTCGGGCATTTCCCGTTGGGCTTCGTGCCGCTTTCGGGGTGCAATAATCGCATTAGAAGCGGTAGGCTGGCAGTTTCTTCCACTTTTCCTCGGCCAGAGAATGTGCCGTCAGCCGCCCTCTTAGTCTATACTCTACACAGTGCGGGCACTTCGACGAGCCGGCTCGGCTTGCTCTGCAGATTCCACGTAGCGTTAAAGGGCACTCACGCATCGAACCGAACTTCGGAAGGGAATAAACCAAAGCGCTAAAAGACAGCCAGCGGGATACCAGATGAGCAGTTTTCTGTATTACGCCACTTAGCATCTCCTCTACGGAGAGTATCGCTGTAATGCATGTAACGACAAGACCGAACATGGGTAACATTTTGGAACGGGCCGGTGTTGAGATAGTGTCGCTCGAACACTGCAGTCACTGAGCCATGCGCGGAACCGCCACGTGGCATGCGTCCGTTCATGATTGCTGCAGCACAGCCGATACTGATGGCCACAAACTCTTTGTAGAAATATCGTGGCAGCAGCTTACATAAGACATGTTTGTAATTTTATGTCTCACTTTAAGACTTGAGTCTTTTTCCTACACGCTATCAGCAGTTCCACAAAGTGTTCAAGCTCATTACCACTCCTGATATTCGCATGCGCCTTAATTTCATGTGGCTAAAACGTTTCAAGGCACGTTTGGAACAGTTTAAAATAAAAGGATCATGAAAATTACTAGAAAGAAACTATCAAAAGTTTCTTAAATACCTGCAAAAGTTTTTCCGCTCGTTCAATTTGGGAATTCGTCTACGGCCGCTACATTCTAATAAAACATTGGTGAGCACTTGCAAAGTACATGGAGTGCGCTTTCTGCGATTGTTGTGCTGCGATGCAATTTTCTTTGATCACACTAAGACAAAATTTGGGAACTCAAAAACTATTATCACTCCCGATGACTGCAAGGCTCCCTATAAGGCTCCCTAAAGAAAAATTAAGAGACTACTTACATACCCCTAATGCCTGCCTTTGATCCAACAGCCCTGCTGGTCGCGTAAGTCTTTTGAGGCCCTTTACAAGTGATGTGGTTTGATTCGGTCGTGAGTGCCATAAAAATCGGGGATACAGTATACAAAGAGAGCCAACGGCCTTTGACACCAAGGATAGCATAGGGGATTTTTTTTTTTTGTTACATGTATCAGGGTGAAATTATAATATTCTCGTGCATTCATGATTACGCCTCTTACCGGTGCAAGTAGTGTTTTTTTTTTCTTTCTAGTCACCTATCGCCGTGATTCCTTATATGATTTTCCTGGTTGGCTCCGGTCGTATGTATCTCATAATGAGACCCTCAATTTCCCTACATTAAAGTTAAGGAGACAAGCTGCGGCTTTAAGAGTACGGCGCAACAACGTTAAAGGCTTCCAACATCGGCTCCCCATGCGGTTCCAGGTTAGCATACACGCTTTCTTACTAATAATTCAATCACTGTCTTAAACCAATGTCTTAATTCTGCCTCCGCTATAGCACGCATACTTAGCAGCACACAGTCGCAAGCTGTCACATTATGTGAAAGACAATATGACCATACTTGATAGCTTCTGCCAACTCTCCTACGTCACAAGGTACTATGACGTCACATAACTCGTCGACCACTGAGTGCCCAGCGATGGCACTCGCCAGCTACTGCATTCCTGAAGCCTTCTTGCCAATTTTCGCTCATTAAGTCGACAACACCGACGATGGATTTCTAAGAGAGGTCTTTAAAGCTATCGTTTTAAAAAAGCTCAAGGGATGGTGATATAAAAAAAAAAAAAAAAAAAAAAAAGGACGTGCTTGGTTTGGTTTGGCTTGGTTTGGTTTGCGGGGTTTAACGTCACAAAGCGACTAAGGCTATGAGAGACGCCGTAGTGGAGGACTCCGGAAATTTTGACCATCTGGGGTTTTTTAACATACACTGACATCACACAGCACACGGACGGCACTCCGTTTCGCCTCCATCGCAACGCAGCCGCCGAGGTCGGCTTCGAACCCGGGTACTCCGGCACAGTGGTCGGGCGTCCTACCACTTCACCACCCCGACGGGCATTTCTCCCGTGTCAGCCCCCCTCTCACCTTGCCAATTCGCATTCTATACACCATCGAATGACGCAAATAGCAAAGCTTTTTATTAGAGAAGGTGGATGCGTCTACGAAGGTAAGAACAACGCAAATAGCGCTTCTAAAAGAGAGGGCCTGTTATAGTGATTATCAGATGTGGTCACTTTACCAAGAGCTAACAAGCGCAAAAGACGTAATGAGGCAGGAAGAATGAGAGGAAACGAAGCGTGGAGCAGTAAAAACCGGCGTATTAGATACCTGAAAATGTTTTATTTGGTGCCTCCACAAAAGCTCCATTATTGCAACTATAGAATTAATTTAGCAAAGGTGGCATTTTATAGCGCGTTCTTCTCAACTGCCATTTTTGTACTAACGCTGCTTAGGCTGTCAAATTATTCTCAGTTGCAGGTGCTGCCAGTTGGCCTCGTTTCGCATTATTGCTAGCGAAAGCGGTATCTACGTAATAGTACCAATTTAAGCTCTCTGCATACCTTTAGTGTCCATGAAGTGATCAGGAAGTAGCACGCCCTATCTGCAAGACTTAAAAGCTAAGATTGACGCGAAAAAAAGCATTAACTTTCATCTGGCTTTATTTGTATTCCAGGCAACCAGTACGTACTGGAGGAAACACCCGCAGCGTAGATCCTGGTAGATATCCACAAATTCATGTAAAGCCTTGAATATAAATCAGCTGAGTTTTAAAAGTGCGCCAAAGACGTATCGTTGATGCAATGACTTTCTCTCTTTCTTACATGGTAAGCTTCCAACATTTCCCGTCTCTTAGCTTCACAACTCCTGTCCAGAATATTTATCTGTCGTGATCATGGGTCACAATTTTTTCTGCGGAAGCAGTTCTGAGATAAATCTATCTCTTTATTGATGGCTCAACTTACTGGGGTCACTTTTGAAAAAATGGCTAGTGCTACTGGGAACCTCGACATCGCTTACCATAGCCAAGTTGTTTTCCTGTTGCTTTCTGTTCATCATGGTAATTGTGGACTTCAAGTCTTGACAAAATTCATTTTCCAGCCAAAACTCTTCAAGCCGTGCTGCTAGGCAGTCGGCATTACGTACGTAGGTGGTTGCAAGCTTGACGTTGTCAAGATCGTTTCATGCTCCATGCTGCTCAACTTCACGTTGAACTTCGCTCTTACATCACGCGCCAAAGGATTGTAGCACAGGGGTTGTTTGAGAGACTCTACATAGGCCAGACTAGGCGCCGCATCAATTGCCGTGCAGAAGACAATTTACGCTTTCCATGCGGTAAACATTCTGGGCCGAAGGCGCGAAGAGTATTTGAAGCTTACCTCACAAGAACTGGAGTAAATGAGCAAGCTTAAACGAGTTGGTGTATCTTGAACAGGTATCGTGAATGGATGTTTTTAGCGGCAGTAATCCATGTAGTGCTGCTGACTTCGACAGCAAATGAAGCCCGATTAAAGCTTGCGCTTGTTTTGTCTTCAGCTTTGCTTTTACTTTGTCTTTGTCTTTCGTGGGTGCTACATACTTCTTTAAAACGTAAACAATCTAGTCCCTCTGTAAGTTCATGAAGCTTTCGGAGAAGCAGGGTTAGTGTGGTTTCAACTCCGTCGGAACGAAACAGGCTTAAAGATCGTAGAGACACGTAACTGTACTTGAAGACGGTGTAACACACCTCTTCGATGCGCTTGCTATTTAAACAGCCGCATTGGCCAGTACAGATTGTTCAACCATGAAAACATCCTGTCGCACAGCGCATAGGTCTGTATCCACAGGGACTTCAAGTGCAGAGACATCTTCCTTCTCATTTTTCGTTTCTCACTTGCGCGTGCCTCCTATACTTGAAGTGACCAGAAAACCTTCGGCCGAAAACAGTTCCGAGAAAAAGCAGTCGGCGACTTTCTTCTTGTCCATTTGCTACGCTAGTGTTTGTGTACGCAGGCCTGTGTTGCTAAGAGCAAGAGCTTCGAGCGAAATATATATATATATATATATATATATATATATATACCTCTCCTTACTACTTCCTCTTTTACGAACCTTGTAGGAGACCTCGAGGACTTCCTCAATATACTTATTGTCGCTCGGCAAGATTGAGACCAAGGAAGCCGTCAAGTATTGCGCGCCGCGAAGGGGCTGAGTTTGACAAATAACTTCTTGTCACGTTTCCTTTTTTTTTTTTTTTTTTTGCTATTGCCCGCTTGCTTTCACTTTCACGGACAAAAAGAAAGACATTGCCACTGTAGTCCTTTCTCTGTCAGTGAATTGTTCAACAATGCGGCCAAAGGAGAAATAAAATAAGGGAAACTAGTGGCTTTACCGAACAAAAAGGGGAAGAAAGAGAGTGGAATGCAAGGCTCGGACAAGTGATATTTCAAATATCTGCTGCTTATATTAAAAAAGAGAGAGCGAAAAAAAAGCATGAAAGATATGATTTACGACATCAATTAAAAAAAAAGTAATATGCGAGTCTGCCATCGAATTATTTAGAGCACCAAGGTAACGAAACCGGCATCTTGTAAGGAGCAGTGTTAATGCCATGTTAAGCGGAGGTCATTAGCAGGGTTAGCTTAAAACCGCTTGCTATAGATTCACCAGAATGCCATGGCGCTACATAGAAACTTCCCCAACGGTTCATGACATGGGAGAACTTCCAAATAAAGAGAGCAGCAGCACTCAAGCTTCATACAACTCTTGTTGAAATGTCCAGCCTTCATGAATGTCCCGGTTGCGGGAAGAAGGGTCGTGCATTAAAAACAAACCGTGCCATAACCAGCTTGTAGCAGAATCCCCCTTGCAAGTCATGTACATGTGGACTGAACGCTCGTTTCAGACGCTTTGTAATCTCGCTGCTGTCCTCGACGTGTCCGCGCAGCAAGAGCCGCGAGGAAGGTCGAGCGGCAGCGGACGTTGAAAGGCCAGAGGGGCACAATGTGTGTACGTTCACCGCGACCGCCGGCGCGAGATGAGAAGAGCAAGCAGCAGGCAGTCGCGGTCGAGCCAACAATGGCCTCGAGAGACGAGCGGCGGCGTTAATTAATTGGATGACCACAATCAGGCGTCGCGGCAAAGCAAAAGGACGGTGCCGCGAGCGTTGTGCCGCCGACGCGACGGGCGCGGTGTGCGGCCAGTGCTGATGCGCGGGCGGTGCGCAACTCACGGTGCGCGAACCATGAGCCCGTTGATGATGGGAAGTGATGGCCTGGGCAGCGCATCAGGGCGTCAGCAGAATGACATCGGTTACAAGAAGACGACGAAGACGATATGAGCCGCGTACACTCGAGCCGCACAATTTCGAGCTTTAAACAAAAGCGCCAATTATCGGTGTTCATAAAGCAGCTGAATGGTTGTTCTTTTAGTGAAGACCCTGCCGCGAATTCGGGCGAAGATTTCTTAGGGCGCTGCTGACAATGACCTCGAACATTTCTCAGCACCGTAATGAGCCCAAGTTTAACAGATTAGTAGGCCATCTAAAGTATATATATATCACATCAAGAATAAGAATATTCCTAAGCGCCTGCACAAGTTGATAGCAGCACTTCAGCTGTGCTGTGCGAAGCAAGCATGGATTATGTGCGGAAAAAACATGGGTGAAATGTGACACCTTCGCGATATCGTATTTTTATCTCTATGGCGCCCGTGCACGCGTTTCTAACTTACATTTGAGCATGGTTGTTTGAACACAGCAGCCGCAATGAGGCACAACGTGTGCGGCTCGCGCCCTACACGGACATGATCGGGTCTGCTCAGTTTTCTTTGCTACAAACTAGGGGCACGAAAAGCCGTTGTTAGGTTATGATGTTTTTATTGTTATTTTGTAGTTTTGTGAACCCTTCGGAGATGGCGGGGACAGAAATTTTCTATTGTCAATGCCGAACAGGTGCGCCCAAATGTATTTATCGTTTTATTTGGGTTCTCGAGTACCTACCTAACCTTACCCAAAATTGGTCATTTTTTGCTTTTTAGAAGGGTTGGAAGTGAGTAAGACTCCCCACTACAATTTCTGTGACTTCTGAAGCATAAAATTTCGGCTTGATTATTCTGAAGTCGTTGCTCTAACAAGTTGTGTCTATTGTTTATTTCTCTGGCGTGTATGTATTAATACAGCGGCAGATATGTCATGAAACTCAGTGTTTCACAACGAGGTTTCCTACAGCTTCTCCCATGCCCAACCCTACAGAATCCCTTGCAAAGTAAATTTAGTAACTGCCTATTTGTAGGAAAACCCGCAACTTCTATGTTTGCTCGTGAAAAAAAGAGCAAGGACTTTCAGATCCAGCGCCTATCGAGGTATTGGAGTCTTGAGCCCGAACCAACGATACACCTTGAATAAAACAGCTCACATGTCGAAGCTTAGCTGTACCGATACACTACTGCAACGACAAAAGCATAGCTCTTGTGATGGGGATTGTGAGGAAATAAAGAACGGTGCTTGTCTCATTCAAGGGGTAGTCGTCAACTTCAACGCAAATGGAGCCGTGAAGAGGACGGAAGATAGGGAAACACAGAAATAAGTGTCGATATATAAAACGCATGTTTCTCTTATCTTGAAGAACCTGGAATCATTAGTGTATCTCGATAAGGCTGCACTAGCGAGTTCAGAGAGGACCACGAGAAAATAATGCGTTACATGCAAAGAATTGTCGCGCGTGACAGTAATTAGCACTTTCACTTTAGCTTACGAAAAATGCAAACGTACATCTGTTATTCGCTGATTGCAATATAAGTTTTGAAGACGCCTGCAGGTTTGTATACATCCAAATGCAAATGTGACTTTTATGGCTATACCTGTGTGCGCACGCTTACTTCAGCGCTGGTAAATAAATTTGTACGTACTTTTCATTCTTATATACGGTAGTTCCATTAACAGCTTTCTGTATGACATGCGCCTGTATTTCTGGGGCGCTTCTAATTCTTTGCTCTAACTAAAACTAAAACAACGGTCAATAAGTGTGTTAAATGTACGTAGAAGTCAGCTTATCTGAATGCGAAGAACTGGCAGGTTTGAAAATATTTCTGAAAACCGTGCCTTCTGTCTTATGACACCTCCGGGCCTTCCTGTCCCTGTGGTTTTCAAACTAGGCTTCCAGAACTCTTCATGCCCGTCCGCGTCCATCCCGGTCTCCCGAGATAGACCGCCCATGAAAGGACTAGTTTCCTAGCCTTTGGGGCAGTCTGGAGGGCGGGGCCGAAAATTATTTTTGTAAATACTCCTTTTCTTTTCGATAAAGCAAAAAGGCATTCGCTTAGCCCGCAGACAAAGCAGAGAAGTGTCTAAGAGCGTGGAGAAAGAAGCTCCACATGACACAAACTGCGGCGGCAAACGGGCCGTGGTTGTAAAAAACAATTTCAATGAGCTGGGCGAGACTCCTCGGGGGGCGCCCATTTTACGGTCCCGGCCGTAAGCACGATGAAATAAAGAACCGAAAGGAAAGCAGCCAGGGTTGATGAAAGAACTCCGAGACAAAAAGCCAAATGGGAGGAGTCCCAAGAGAACCAATATAAATTTCCGAAAACGAAAGAGGGAGTGAGGGGCTTAAAGGGACGCGGCGCAGTGGGCTGTGGGGAAGAGTGGCTTTGGCCTATGATGAAAGGAGTCGCAGAAGAGAGTGATGGAAGTGCGAGAGCAATAACTTAAGCCTCGGGGTGCCGAGCCCAACGCGGCCGAAAGTCGAAAGGAGAGGACGTTATGGGACGGGAGTTGTAGTGGTCGTCGAAAAGGTTTTGGGGGGTCGGGGTGAAAGAGCGAAAGGGTTTCGGAAAGGGTAGCGTAGTGGTGGACCAAAAATAAGCCCCGCACCCTTCCCCGTTTTCTTTTCCCTGGCTTTGTTTCACCCCCCTTTCCCTCGCCAAGGTCGTAGCATCGATCCCCCCCTTCGCGCGCGCGGACCCGCGCTCGCTCGGACGAGTGGTCTGAGCAGCGCGTAGCGGTGTGTCCGGCCCGAGGACTTCGGCGTCAGCGGCCGCCACCATTAGAGGCGGTGCGGCGGCGGGACGCCCAAGGACAGCCGCCCGCCGCACACACATACTGCGCGCCCGACACACAGCCCACCACCCCGTTTGGGCAGCCAGCGGCACGTCGACGTCGTCGGCGGCGGTGGCGACCTCCTCTGCATAGATCTCCGTGTGGCGCCGCAGGGCCGAGCCGGAATACGGTACAGGGACGGCGGAGAGGAGTGAGAGGCATCGCGTTTTCGTTAAGCTGCCCTGGACACGGCAGGGCTGAGGTCTCCGGTGCCCCGCGCCATTGAGTGTTCGCGTCTATTCGCTACCACTTCAACAGCGCTTCGGGATGGTGTGAGGTACCAGTATCAACCCACTGCGACCGTAATGCTAGACGACGCAGCAGCACGAACATGAAAACCGATAGAAGTGGCAACACATACCTAGAGTTCCGGGGCCTTATAAGAATTTTTTGTTTTTTCGCCGGGCTCCCTATAAGACCGTCCTGGCAGTGGTAGTTGAGAATAGTAACGTCATAGGCTGACATCGAAAAAAAAAAAAATGTTGCTTGGCGGCTCCGGTGCGAAAGGCGGGTTTGGCGAGTGTCGACGAGGCAAGAAATGAATCATAATACGCGTTATTACTAATTATCTCCCCGAGCTTGATGCAGTAGTAGCTGCCTTAACTTTATTTATCACGATCTTGACATAGCCGTTGCATAATATAATCTATCGGCATGTTTTTATAGCTGAATACCTGCCATCTTTGTGTTGCCCGAACGAACTGAAAGAAGCTGGAGTCAGTGGTTCCGTTTCCGATGCGTAGCCTGCGTCACTGCGCGGGAAAAAGCGAAGAAATGTGTGCTCACTAATGAAAAGTGAAATTACTCATTTTTACCGTTTTGAACTTTATTCGTTTCTCAAAATATAAAGTTATGTATCGGTTTAGTTTTGCGTTTCATTCGTTCGCTCGGGAAACAAAGTGCCCCCGCGAAACAAAGAAGTGGGTAACATTGACGCTCCGGAGAAAACTGCCGCGTGAATTAAGGGTGTGATGTTATTTTACTGGTGACAAAGAAAGTTAGTTTTATTCATGGGGTTTAACATCCCAAAGCGACTCAGGCTACGAGGGACGCCGTAGTGGAGAGCTTAGGAAATTTCAACCGCCCGAGGTTCCTTAACGTGCGCTGACATCACAAGAACACGGGCACCTAGCTTTCCACCCGGGATTCGATCCCGCATCCTTGAGCACAGTAGCCGAGCACCCTAACCACTAAGCCAGGCCGGTAACGTTTGAAAGAAAATTATTTGCGTCCTTGTTTGCAAGGCAGCCAAAAGGCAGTGTTTTTGCTGTTTGTATTTGAACAGAGGAAGTTTTCAAGCACTCTGCTACCTTTTAGAGAAAAAATATTTTTGGACCCCGCCTTCATTTAAGCACTGATGTACGTCTGAGAACCGGCAGTGATGAGCCTCTGAACACCGATCTACACTGCTACCAACACCGTGGGAATTCAGCGGCAAAACGGCGGCACTTCAAAGAATACAAGCCAAGACTAGGCTTGAACATTAACTTAAATGTGATGCACGATGAGAAACAGAAAGCCTTGGCACTTTCACGGTGGTGCAGTGATTAGGGAGCTTGACTGTTGTAGCTATAATTGGTGTCACGAGATGTTTGCAGCACTGCGAAACGCAGAGGAATACCCTCACCTAGCCATTCATGATCATGAACATTACTGTAGGTAAATATGCTGCTACGTTTCCCCCGCCCTTGCGCTTGTTAATAGGTAATTGTACTCCTACTGTCGCCCTCGCCAATTCGGGGGTAGATGTGGAGGGGAGTAGGGGGGAAGGGAAGAGCGTAGGAGCGCAGTTGCTTATTGTAGTGCACATGCCCCGTTGCAAAGCAACCAAGCATACTTGTCGACTGATGGACTGCCATGCGCGAACCGTGAATATTTGTTCGGGCTGCGGTGTGTGTGTGTGTGTGTGTGTGTGTGTGTGTGTGTGTGTGTGTGTGTGTGTGTGTGTGTGTGTGTGTGTGTGTGTGTGTGTGTGTGTGTGTGTGTGTGTGTGTGTGTGTGTGTGTGTGTGTGTGTGTGTGTGTGTGTGTGTGTGTGTGTGTGTGTGTGTGTGTGTGTGTGTGTGTGTGTGTGTGTGTGTGTGTGTGTGTGTGTGTGTGTGTGTGTGTGTGTGTGTGTGTGTGTGTGTGTGTGTGTGTGTGTGTGTGTGTGTGTGTGTGTGTGTGTGTGTGTGTGTGTGTGTGTGTGTGTGTGTGTGTGTGTGTGTGTGTGTGTGTGTGTGTGTGTGTGTGTGTGTGTGTGTGTGTGTGTGTGTGTGTGTGTGTGTGTGTGTGTGTGTGTGTGTGTGTGTGTGTGTGTGTGTGTGTGTGTGTGTGTGTGTGTGTGTGTGTGTGTGTGTGTGTGTGTGTGTGTGTGTGTGTGTGTGTGTGTGTGTGTGTGTGTGTGTGTGTGTGTGTGTGTGTGTGTGTGTGTGTGTGTGTGTGTGTGTGTGTGTGTGTGTGTGTGTGTGTGTGTGTGTGTGTGTGTGTGTGTGTGTGTGTGTGTGTGTGTGTGTGTGTGTGTGTGTGTGTGTGTGTGTGTGTGTGAGAGAGAGAGAGAGAGACCCTCATAATCATATTGTGCGGATGCGGAAAACGAGAAATGTGCTACAAAACGCTTTTATAAACCTTGTTAATGCTATTTCAGTGTTCAGCACTAGACAGCGCCTATTTATACTAATTTCCACCGATATTTACTTGCGCCGTGAGCAGACCGCGCACAGAAGACGAAGCGCCACACGACATGCACTTTCCTGATTGACTGAGGAGGCTTCTGGCTTCTATGGTAAAGCAAGGAACCAATACACATAGTATAAGTGTAGCATCGTCGCGTCTTTTATACAGTACAGAATGATGTACATAGTTGGATACCTACAAGACATCGCCTTGCAAGACACTAGGTACCACATAGCTCAACTTTTGAGCAATAGCTTAGAGAGCTCTCTTGGTCGAAAACCCGTCGGCGTAGCTAGTCGGCACCGCGTGTCGGAAATAACCAGGGGCTGCGTAAAAAAATCGCATTATTGTAATTTGCAGCTCTAGTGATTGATAAATGATTGGTGTGTGATAGGCTATGACTATAAAATGAAATAATTGTAATTAATTGATGAATTAAAAAATTAAAAATATTGCGAAAAGGGGGTCAAGAGGTGTCAAAGTGCTCAGAAAGAAAGGTCAATGTTTGATGATAATAATAAGAAAATTTGGAATGTGTAATTGATAAATAATTGCTTTAATTTCTAAAATAACGCTTTCAAAGGTATCAAGCTGCCCAGAATAGAAATCCAGTGTTTGCTGATACGAAGTATCGGTGTGTGAAAAATACAATATATACACACACACATACACACACACACACATATATATATATATATATATATATATATATATATATATATGTATGTATACACGCGCATTTAAGTGCAATATAAAAGTTCAAATATGCGTGCAATTGAAACCCTAATGTATTCCACCCTTAACGACGAAGCTTAAGTGTATTTAAATATCTGTTGAAAGCTAGCGCATGTGCTGCCCGCTTCATTCCTGGATGTATTTTAAGCTCTTCATTATTCATTACGACGTGACAACTCGCTCCCACGGCGATTTTCGAATTTCGAACAATGGCTCATGTACAGCGCTGCGCAGGTTCAAGTTAAAGTTCGCCTACTTTAACCAGCCTGCTTAAATAGCCCTACGGGTTAGCATTCAATGTTCTCAGCGATCTTTACTGTGAAGTTAGTCTCAAGAGATCAGTGCAGGGATAGGCAGGGGCGGACTCACCGCCGACGTTCCGATTTTGCGAAAGGTAAAAACGAAGAAATAAAAACAACACATTTGTTAAAAATTACTTGTCAAACCACAGTTAGCATTCCAAAATTCGCGGTATATGCCCTTAACCTTCGCGAGAATTATTTTTATTGCCAAATTTCAGTACCATTCTGCCCCGCCGTTTGTAAGCCCACCACCCGGTATCCACGGGCAAAACTGTATCTTCGGGAAAGCATCGCTAAAAATAAGCCTGCGACATTCGAGTATGACTTTCAACAATGAAAAATTATGTAAAGCATTGTTTAAACAAAATTATATTATTAGTCAACTGTACCGCTTTCACTGCAAAGTAGATTTAACGCGACAGTGTCAGGCCTTGGCGTTGTGAGTGAAAATCGCAAGAATGGCGCAGGTAGCTGGCATCTGACATGGTCTTTTTTCACTCACTGGACGTATGGTTGCCAGACGTTACGTTTGGCAAAAGTTGCAATATCGGGCCTCTCCTTTCATGTGGGAGGGTGACAATTGGATCAGCCTGCCATCACATTTGAATTCACGGTATTCCTAGGCCATATAGGCGTATGTATATATATCCCTACTGAAAAAATTGTATGAGGCAATAACCTCACATTTTCTCACACAATCTCACTCAATTCACATAAGAAATCACATACAAGTCGCATATAATTGCATAAGGTCTCATAGTTTCTTGTACATTATCATAACTTTTGTAGGAGATTTTATGATAATGATGTGCGCCGTATGAGATTCTGTGCGATTAGATGAGATATTATGATGTTATTGTCTCGTAGAACTTTTGGTTTTTCAGACATTCATAATTCTTGGTTAAAACGTGTCTTTATATGTGGGCTGGTAGCCTACGCTATCGCGTCATGCTCTTATGTGCGGAGCTTCATGCCTCCATTTTTTTTTCTTGCGTACGGTGAAACAACTGCAGAAACAGCAGCTACGCCTGCACAATGTCAACAGTGTAGTAATATAAAGTTTGAGGCCGCATTTTTTCTTACAAGCCCAACCTGAGCTACGTAGATGGCGGCTAACTAGAATTACATTCTCCCGCCCCAGTGAAAAGAATACTAATAATCACAATAACCTCATACAGATGTTCTCACCTAAATTCGTACAACTGTCATACAACCTCATATATTTTTCATACGCTGAACAATATTTGTACGAGTTTAGTATGCGTTTAGTATGAGAACCTACGTATCAGGTTTTGATATCTCAGCATTTTCGGTAAGGAGACACCAAGTTAGAAAGGCGCACCCTTCACAAAAACATCCGCATCCTCTCCACGTCCTTAGCGCTTTTATACTTCTTCATGATCTCTTCTCTTTAAATGTGCTTATTTGACAGGTAGGAACTTTCAAACTGTGGATTAACTGGGAATAGCTTCCGTGTTTTTCTGATAGGCTGCAGTGATTGAAGCATTAAAGATTGCGATATTTTATTTGGTGGCTGTGAGCTAACTTAATCTGACAAAGATATAATTTAAAGCATTTTCTCCTGAAAGCCACAAATAAGAGCTTATATTTTCCTAGATCCTAGTTATTCCTTTAAATATATTGCACTGTATAAAGTAGAATGTGAACAGTGCAAGGATTTCGATGACATGATATGCCTACCTATACCGCACTGTGCCTGAAGCCGCTTGAAGGAAATGTAGCTAATTAAATAAACACAATAAAGATATTATTACTCTGCCATGTTTTCAACTTCAAGTACTGCGTTTGTTTTTTTTTTTTTCATTTAGCTAAATTTACCCCTGCACATTTCAGCATGTTTTTGAAGCTTACATGACTTGTTCCGGAAAGATCTAGGTGCCCAAGAAATGCAATGATAATATTATTCGTAATTGCTCTTTTCTTAGAACCTAGACTGCACATGCACATGCGGAGGTTTTCAAATATGTGGCTTTAAGCCAGAAATGACAGGAAGTATTACATACGGACTTACAGCAAACGATGACTGCCGCAATGTCTGAGGCACCGCGAGCTATCTCATGACGTGTGAGAGAGAACCCGAAGACCTACTGTAACAGTTCTCTCTTTTTTTTTTCTTCTTTTTTTTACCTTTCACGAAAGTTTCCTGTCACTTACTCCAATATTATTCTTCCTAGAGGACTTCATAATTGTGCAGCAGCAAGATGCGTCAACAATGCATTCCTATATGCGCACCCATGCGCAACACAAACACGAACACAACTCCGAGGTGAAACACAGGAGCTGACATGTGACTAACCACGAGTAACTAGAGCGCGTACGGACGCGACGAAAGAGAGATACGAAGCGGGGCGTACAGAAAAGCTAAATGGCTGGCAAACACCATGGCACGCATAAAGCACAGCCTTCTTTGCTTTAAACACTGTCTCACTCGCAGAAACAATACCGGGCAAAAGAAAGCGATACGGTGGAAAAAAAAAAAAGAACGACAACGGCAAACAGGGTGTTGCCAGCAAAAACAAATTGCAGACCTCTAGGAGGCAGTGTTTGCATTTAGTACATTTTATGCAGTTTTCTTAGCGAGAAAGTCGAGGCGATACGGAGAAAGAAGAGTGTCGCTCCTTTCGTCCACTATTCTCTATGTCCTTCTTTGTAGCGACACGCGGAATTTCCAAGAAATTGAAAGATACACACATGCGCGCGAGAAAGAGAGAGAGCATGAGAGAGAAAACAAAATGGCAGCAAACGCGAGGATCTCGAAAAGGCTTAAGACCCCCGCCGGGAATGCAAAAAAGAAGCCCAAGATTGGAGAAGAGAGGCAGTGTCGAAGATCTTATGAAGCGTAGGCTTTCCTAATCTTCCTCCGCACATGCACAAGCGTAAAAGACAAAAGAATCGCCGTTGTCTGCGAATCTACCGGAGAGGCGGCAGCACGGAGCTTGTCTTTCACTCGAGGCTCCGGCGCGGGAAAGTGGGAAAGGGCGCACAAGTGGAGCCTCCTTCCCAGCCTTTGTGTTACGTCTCGCACCTCGTTCAGCGTTTTTCGCTGGACTGAACACCTCACTTTTTTTATTTCTCTATTTCCTTCCAATTTTTTGTTTGTTTGTTCATGTTTTTTGTCTTACTATACACCCCGCGTAATTCACCCGTCCGCTTTTCTTTTTACTGTCGTCTTTCGATACTAAATCAAAGTCTTATTTTATACAGATTTCATTGCAGTCTTGAAGCCTCTTCTTATTGTTGCTCTGCTTGCTGGCTTTGGGAAGCACGACGGACTCAACAGAGGATGAGATAGGGAACCTGACGAATTGAAGGATTTCCTCCGACCGTGCTCTATTAAAGAGTTTTTAAGCGTGGCCTCCAGTTACTCGCATTGTTCTGTTTCCTGGTGATTCCTTTTGTCTTATTTGTGCCGCCCTTACTGTTCTCTAATCTCTCACACCGTTTTTAGAAGCGTTTGTATGTATGGAATCCGGCGCCCCTCTGCTCACGCTGTACGTATCATTCGCGATAAACCGACGGAACGGGCCGAACATTTTCGTCTGCTCCTTTGAGTTAAGCGATAACGCCTACATTTTCTGAGGAAACCTTCCGTCTCTACTGAAGTACACACCAAGGTGCCCTAGACAGGTATTTGAGTGCGCTGTGAGAAGATCAGTAGACTTGTCGTCACGAGCGTTCTAACGGAAACCCAGCTTCTATGAGACTGCAGATTCTTCCCCGCAAAGCTGCAGTTCAGTGGCGACCTTCGCTGGGTGCATGCGGGCATTATTCTGACATAGCGTACCTAGTCTTCGTGGAGGGCTAGGTTTTATTTCGCCTTGCTGTTATACCTTGCTTTCATAACGAAGAGTGGTATTCCTTGCAAAGCCCGAGTCATCTGCTTTTGTTTGGCGTTTCCTATTTAGCGTTCTGCTCAGGCACTCGTTCCAAAGCTGCATGCCGTAACACGCGTGGTTGAAAAGAGAAGCAGGAACACCAAAAATATGGAGAAATAAAAAAGCAGATCCATTTCAAACTTGTGGTCTTTTGGCAGTTAAAGCACCGGGACATATTATTTACTGTGTGCAGACGACCACGATTTAGCGCGTCTTCTTGTTTCACTCGTCTCCGGATAACACGGTCCTGCTAAAGCGATTAGTGGGGAGACGAGCAGATGAAACATCAAATAAAATTTAAATGCCCCGTGTCTCCCATGGAAAAAAAAATGAAAAAATGAAATCACATTTCAATAGCACGATAAAATAGAAACTACGAAGAACAGTATCAGTAATGTGAGTTTCGGTAGTACGTCCCTGCGGTACTTCGATATGAGCGTTACAAGGTATAGCTACATAAATGCTAACTGTTGCTAGGAAACGAGTAAGAAAGACCGGTCGTCCTCCCTCTTGTATTTCTCCTTTTTTTTTTTTTTCATGCGCTATCTTGCCTTACTTCTACTATATCCCCGGTGAATAGCGATCTGATCTGCACACCTGTCGTAATAAGCTCATTTTTCGCGCTAACATCGGCTTCTAAGATCAGGTTTCCGCGATGACACAATTTCTTTCCGATTTTTCTTTATTCCTCGAGAAATACTGTGGCAACGTCGCATCTCTTCAATAATCCGTATTATGCAGGAATGGCAGAAGCTGCGATCACATACCAAGAAAATATCTTAATTTATATTGGCGCGCTCTGGAAACGTCTCTACATTCTATCAACATAATATGTAACACGACATATATAAATTATAAACAGCCGCACAAAAATTAACAGGATTTTGTTTTTTTCTTGGCCGAAGAGAATAGGCAATTTTGTCGTCGTACTGTTCACAGTACGAAGGCAGCTGTAACGCAGTGCCTCACAAAATAGAGGAACAGGTTTGCGGATGCTCGCTGGATTCACGTCCACACCATGCTGCCCCGAATCTCCATACTTTTCACAAATCTGCAGTACTCCATGACAGAGTTTTACAGAATTGCAAGGGGATGTGTAATGCGCTTGCATAAACATCTACCACATGACCACCATAGAATAGAGGCACACAAGTCCACTGTGCGAAGCAGGCTAATCATGTAGAAATGGCACTTACACTTAACCTCGCTGCATCTCTCATAGCCTCAGTTGCTTTGGGACGGTAAAACCAGCGAACCAAACCAAGCTTAACCTCACTGTTTAACACAGATGTATACGCGCCGCAATTGCAAGCACCCCCCTCCCCTCCCCCCTCTTTCAACCTTCTCACAAAAATTTCTCAGAAAAGAGGCTATGAACTTCGGAAAGCAAGCGCCCTTTAATCTCTAACACACCCCCATTTTCAATCGGTTGGGTGAGGACAAACCCCACACCGAGGTCACTCGTTTCTCACTCCAGGACAAAAGACCGGCATCAAGAACCCTAAAGCTGTCTGATTGACAAGTACTCGATTCTATTCAATTTTATAAGGTTTTAATGCTTCAGGATGAAGAGCGTCGGATAATTCGGCAACTTGAATTCGATTTTGAGCAAAAAAAAAAACTGAAAATTCTGAGACAGAAAGAGGAATTGATGAGAGCGCTGAGGTGTGAGCGTGCTGATGGCGGGAAGGCTAAAACTGCGTCCGAAGCCACGGAGCAGCGACAGTCAGTCCTTGGCCCCATGGCAGAAAACACTAGCTCAGTTGAAGGCTTCCTTAACACAAATTCCTTTCAGAAAAGGAAAAATGATATAATTTCATGTCGTTGCGGTGGACCTATGTAACTTAAACCTTACAGGCCTATTAGTGCCCTAGATTACGTATCATGGTCGTGGTGACAAAAAATCGAACTAAATGCCATCCCTGCATATCTTTTGTAGTGGGTATAGTAGCACACCGAGTTCTTCGACAATGAAGTGCAATTTTACCCCATGCAAGCAAACCACAATTATTCATGCGCGAACTAAGTCTAGTTTCTCTGGCGTTACTTTCAGCTGTAATGCCGGTAGGAACATATCGATAGGAATAGTCTAGGCTTCAAATGGGCACCGAAATTCTGCTCCGAAACTGTGTACTACGCTCGCACCGAAAGGTTCGGACTCCCATAAAAAAACCGGCGGGTTTGTTTTTGAGTGTTAAGCAACTGTGCCATATCGTAAAATATTGCCTCGAGCTACTGTAATCTTTATTTGTTGCCGTCAAATATTTGTTGCTGCCAAAAGTGGTAAGGATGCGCTGGAATGCATCCTTGTCTCTTTGGTTGTAGCGTACAGAACAATCTTCTGCTCTTTGTTTTCTCCACGGCTGAGACGCGGCTTTGTCACTTTTTTTATAACTAAAGATGCGCCGAGATTTTTTTGGAATGACTGTAGCCAAGCCGACTGATTCTATATTGTTCCATACTCTTCTAATTTAGTTTGACCAGTTTATTTAGACATTTCTACGCCGACATTTTATTGAGCGCTGCCAAGTGCAACTGGGCATTCGTACTTCGATGACCTCAGGACACGCTTAGAGTTTCTTAAAGTGTAACATTCGACTCTTCATCTGTTGCCTTTGGTATTATCACCACCACGTGAAAATATTGTTACGATCCTGTTGATGGAAGGGCCAGCGTTTTTAGCTGAGTTTCAAAATCTTGCTTCCAAAATTTCTCCTGTATTCTTAGCCAGCTGATAAGACCGCCATAGAAAGCTAATGGGACCTACTTTTGACACTAAAGAAAAAAGAAAACTGAAAGGTCCTTAGGACGGAATTGTGGGTATATGAAACGCTATTGAGCCATCTTATATTATGCGGAAATATTTGGTTTGTAAACAACTTCCTGCTGAAACAATAGGCTTGTCCAGAGTTTTAGATCTTTTTTTTTTTAGCAGCACATTATTATAATCTCATTGTTCTCAAACAGACAAGTTAAATTTTTTGTCATCTCAAGGCAATGCCATTGTCGTGTGATTGCAAGAAAACGCCATACAGGACACTTTGTCGGTCGCGCGCTGGGCAAAGCTATGACTTCTGCTGGTCGGCCGTTGCCACGCGTTGACCTCTGACCGCGCTTCCTGCAACCCCAGCTGAGTGGTTCGCAGAACCATGCCTCTCTGAAAGCATTGGAAGGGGCGCCACCTGCTGACCTTCCACCGACGAAAGCGTAGGTAGCGGGCTTCTGCGCTCTGACCGCACTCCACCAGAGCGCTTCTCTCGCGAAAGGTTTAATGATCGGAGAGGGAAGGCAGGGGACAAAAGTCAATGGTCACGGAGAGCGGGTTTACTTAGCGACTGTCTCGCTAGCGACGATCGGGCGTAGGATAGGTTCAATTACGTACGCCGACGAAGACGACCGGAAAAGCAGCGCGGAGGGGCAGCTGACATGGGGAGGAGTGCCACGCGTCCTTGACAGCGGCGCCGACGGTGGCGCTGCCGCAGAGGAGTCCCTAAATGGGGATATCTTTTCCGGGAGAAGTGGCCCAAAGGGAAGAAGGGAGACGCTACTCGGGGAAACGCCAAGTGTAAGCACCTCTTTTTTCTTTTTCTTTCAGCCAAGAAAAACAGGGCATGCGCCGCAGCGTCCTCCTCTTCGCGGCGTTCCGTCGCCGCCGACGCGCACGCTGGCGTTTCGGTCGCGCCGCCGCCGATGCCGCTGCTGCCTTGGCTGTCGCGCCCAATCGAATCAATTGTTGGCCTGGGGCGCCCGTCGGCCAGAAGGAGAGAAAAGGGAATGGGGATGAAGAGAAGAAGAACGGCGAAGGAAGAAAGGAGGTCTCCCTGGCGAGAGGCGACGTATATAGAGAGAATAGAACGAAGGAATACAGCTAACAGAAAAATTGTCTCCAAAAGTACGCGAAATAGAAGAGTGTAAAACACTGAAAGAGAAAGACAACGAAGAAAAATAGAAAAGGTGGTAAGTTCCTCTTTTTCTTTTTTCTTTTTTTTTGATGGAGGAGGAAAGCGGCGGTGGTCGCTGCGGCAGCGAGCTTTTCATGCCAACTACAGTGACGTCACAGACAATCGGCGCACACCCCGAAAGAGAAACAAAAAAGTACATCTACTCTTTCTACAGCGTGCATGCGATTCCCATTTTTCATACCCGTAACGTATGCAACCTATTCTCTCCTCCTCCTTAATGGGGGACATATACGACTGACCATTTATTTTGTTGTACTCATTTTTCCGTCTCCCGATTAGTGCGGTTATATCTACTCAAAGCTAACATTTTATTTATTTTTTCTCGCTTGAACAAACTGCTCTTTCTATCAGTTCGTGCCCATATCCCTCCGCGCCTATATGCGGAATACACGCATAAAAGTAAGTGATCTTTATTATCTCATTTCATCTGGAAAAACAAAATCGCTCCGTTGCTTCGCACATATCGTTCGTCGAAGCTTAACACATCGAATGTCGTGTCCTTTGTCTCAGCAACGCACTTGTGTCTACCGTCGCTAAAGTACTCAAAAACAGCTGAACAAACAAGAAAGAATTTTCACATGCGCCCTTTTCATTTTTGCAGGGTTTTAAAACCTGCTATTGGTTTCGCTGCTGGTTGATTTCGAACATATAGAAGCAGAATTCACCCCAATGCCTGAAGAAGAAATATATCGTTGTTAAAGCAAAGCGCCTTTCGCTCCGCAGTGCCTACGATGTCGACGGTGCTGAATGTATTTATTCCTTGCATTCTTATTTTTATTTAAGCTTTTTTTTTTCTTTATCTAATTATTTACTTAGCGCGGGTGCTCGTCATTCGCCCACAGGCCCAAATGGCGCGAGCCGACCGTGCCTGTGCGAGTAGTGAGGACGCTCACGAGGCGATGCGGGCACAGCGTGTACACGCTCGGTCCGAGGACACGTACCGGAAACGAGGCCTTTAATATCTAGGAATAAGGCTTGACAAATGGCGGTTGCTTTCGACGCGCCTGTGACAATCCTGCGCCGGTCCGCCTTCCTCTGTGGAGAAAGAAGGAAGCGGTTAAGGGCGAGAAGACGGTGAGCTAATATAAGCTAGCGGCGGAAAAGAGAAACCACTCCTCGCAGTGCTACGGGGAAGGGGGAAGGGTAGGAGCTGCGTGATGCGAGGAGGTAAAAGAGTGAGGGGGCTGCGTTGTGCACCTCGGCGCTTCGCGCTCGGTGTGGTCATTAGTCTGGTCCTAGCCAGCGGTTCTCACAGGCTCCGCGCGCGCGCGCGTTTGTGCGTGTGTGTCCAAAAGTATTGAGCACGTCAGCAGCGTCATTGTGTTGCTGTCTTCTCCACCGCTGGCGTAATCGCTGCGGTCGCCGTCCTTTTCGCTTCCGACACTTACAGAAATGCGACGATGCATCCCCAGGCCCCTTCGGCTCCCCTGCAGCTAATGTGTCGCTCAAACACAAAAACCCTCCATTTATAGCCCGAACGATAGCGTGGATGGAAGTCGAAGCTAGATAGATGAGTGCAGTGCAGTGCGCCAGGCCAGTTGCTGAAAGCCGAGTTCGTAATAAAAGCCTTCAAGTTTCTCCCTTGCGATAGTAGAGCAGTGGGGACCGCAGTCACGACATACTGGCTCACCAGGGTCATTCGTGAATTTTCCAATGCAGCCTTTATTACGAAACCTGCTAAAAAAAAAGACACGATAACATTTTATGATAGTCCATTGTGGGTAGTGCAGTGTATAAAACGTAAGTACTGGATGCTGTACACCACAAGGCTTAATTAAATGCTCAGATCGAAGGACATAGCGGTTTGTTTTGCCCCGTTCGAGGGAGAACGGACTCTTTGCTCATCGCATGCTCTGCGCACTAACCTGGCTTACTTACGCAGCCAGGCTGCGCACGCTTGACATGTTTTTCTCTAAATAGCTAATAACCGTTTATTTGCAGAAAACGAAATGCATTTGCGAATGCTGGTAGGATAAATGAACAACAGCACATTATGTAACCATGGTAAAAGGGTATCTAAGCCAGTGATAAAGAAATGCAGCAGCCTGTTCACAGCAGGACACTGCATACGTCAACACACCTCGTTCACATGAAGCTAAGTTTGGCGAGCCTGTTACTAACGCCATGGTCAACAGTAGGCATCTGCAAACTTTCCTAACGGGGGACCGTATTGCAGATTCAGCAAGGCAACAAGAGCTGAAAATGAAGAAACAACTGTAAATGAAACAAATGCGACATTATAAATATTACAAGTGGCTCATGTATAATGTCCTTGTGTGCATTATTTTTTGCACTTGCATCCAACTTGTCATGGTAACAAGCAAAAAACATGCCAGAGGACTCTCAGCACGATTGTGAACAATCGCTCAAGGCCACATATTCCAAATTTCAGATATGCGAAACACCCTGAATATATATGCGAAGATTTGGTGACAGTTTTATTCTTTACAAACATTTATTCTCGAGCTGTGTGATATGACAATGCGATCTATGAGGGTTGATTTTATTGCGGGGCGAACGACATGGGAGTAACAGAGATCAAATAATTGATAGGCTAAGTGCCTAAAAGAAATCAGTGATCAGTGCCCTTTTTCTTTCTGGTTTTAGATCGCAAGGTTACGGTATGAGTTTAACTTTTTGATATGCTACGTGCATTATTTCTGGTGAATTCGCATCCTTGATGCCGCAAAAGATGATTTTTTTTTTCATATGTCGTATCGCCAATGCAATAAAACAATAGCATGCGATTGAGTGAGCAAGGATTGCAAGTCTTCTGCAGTTTTAGGCAAATACGTTTCGCCACCGAAAGTAATACCAACACCATTTGTTTGTGTGTGATTGAAAGAGTAACGTGCACTTTTGAAAAGTAAATACTTTTCCGATCCCTCTGATGCCGTATTGACAAATTGAGGCATTTTCATGCTGCTTTTATCCCCAATTAGAACACCTTGCAAGATATTTTTCACATTCCCCGCAAAAATTAACCAACATGGGCTTGATAACTATCCAATATTCTTTTAGTGCCTCATTATGCTAATTCGGATAGAAGATGTTTCAATTCAGTGCAATAAAAAATGGCTTGGACAAACATTAATCATGTTTATATCGAACGCATGACCAGATTCTATATTTTCTAAATTGGCATCGCGGTCTAAAATGTCGAGCTTGAAAATATGCTTTTGAAAGCCCGTTGAATTCTCTGCCTTCCTTTGCCCATTTAAAGAATGACGTCATTCGCACTTCTACTACAGCAAAATGCAGACGCCGTTTGTGAATTTCATGATGTAAAAAGAGTTAACGAATTAACCGCGCGTAGGGAATCTATTTTAATGTAGATATATAAGCGCCGGAATGCAGGAATATGAGAATATTGTACAATTAGGCGCACTGAACAGCTTTTCCAACTGCTTTTGCCACGTGGAAACTTTTTCTTTTTGCGGACAAAATATGAAATGAAGCACACAGCTATAATGCGAAAAGTGCATCGCATCATACTATGTTCCTTAATGACCCATTTTGAGGGTGTCATCTAAAGGCTTGGGTTTACAAAATGCAGGCACCGGTAGCACTCATAAATGTCATAGAATATGTTATGGAAGGTCGCGAATAGATTCGGCAGTTATAATTGACAGTAGCTACATGCTCGATAAACGAGTGGATCGTAGAGACTTCAAGTCTTATTTAAAAAGAAATCGATCTAGATTTATATTTCTTTTACCATTCTTGAAAATGATTGCTTACACAAGTAGGCTGCGCAAAAATTTGGCGACTTAATTACCAGCACTACCGCATTAAAGGAATGCATGGGTGACGGTCTGTGCCTTCCTTGTTTTATAGACTTAAATAAAGAATGAGAAAATTGACTTTACTCGTGCGCCCGTTTTGTGCTCTCTAGCAGGACTGCGAGCTATGACATGTAGCAGCTTTAATACGAAGAATTATCAATGCTATTCACATCGACATATCGTGCGTGGCTTTCTATGCAAGCTATGGTTATAGTGGTCGGTCGAACAGGGTATAGCTTACAATCATGACGTCAATGAGTTCGAATATCAACTTCGGAATAGTGCCTCCAAACCTCCGGTTACCAACACATTTTCTTGACGTTGGCGTGTATGTCGCGCGAAAAAGGAGATGGACTTTCAGTGACCCTGCGATGCGTGCGCGTTTTTGCGTAAGCCTAGTGCATAAAAATGGTTCCACCTACGTCGACGCCATTGCCTTAGGTCGACGAAATATAGTTATCGCGTGAAATTATCGGGATGCGCGTGCTCGGCTCATCGGCGTGTGGCTTCGTCTAGCGCCTTCACGCCGAGCCTTCTGTTGACAGGATAGGCGCGGGGAGCCACGCATTGGAAAAAGGGGTAAATCTCAGTATAACGATTTATTGCTTTTTAACGCACATGCGGTCATTCTAGTGTTGCTATTTTAAATAACATTATAAAACTGTGCGGTGTCGCTATTATAAGTAACATTATAAAACGCTGCTTATTTTGGCACAGTTTAACTTGACTGTGCCGTGAAGTAACATTTTTAGTGTATAAAAATCGAAAAGTTTGGTTTAATTTAGACTGTACTTTGCGCACTAGTGCTGATGGTACCAGATAGAGAGCCTTGAACCGAAGCGCGGGCGGATAACGAACCGCGAGAATGAAGTCGTCGACTGTATTCCAGGACTTATTTAGTGATTGTATAAGACTGGTACATAGCATTTTTAGCGCAAGGGTTCAAGTTATAAAACAGCTCAGAAGCTGACACGCTTTGCCAAAGATAGCGGTCAGGTCCAATAACATTTTCCCAAGCTTTTAACCCCAGAGGAATTGAGTCCCAAGCCGGAAGAAGTCTTGTATCTATTTTATAAAAACCGGTGGTTCCTTGGTGGCAGTGTAGATCGAAGCCATCCTCTCCCGAATGCGAGGCGAATGATGTATCACAAGGGCACCGCTTCGGCTATTGTCGTATCATCCTACCAATATTCGTCATTCAGCAGTTTAACGTATTTCAGATTATCCCCGAAGCCTAATATCTTGTCTGCATAGCGGTTGAGTGCATTGTGAAACATACGTAAATTATTCGTTTTCGCATCAAGGTCAGAAGTCCGTTTATAATTTTCTCAAAGATCTTCGCACATTTTCATTACATATTATGACTGCAAATGTTGTTTTGGGACATTACAACAGCTGGTATTGTTGTCGCAGCGAGCCGGCTGTCGGATGTAATTGTTGGGTTGTGTACCGCTATGGGCCGGTGGAAACGACTCGGCGGCAAGTGGTTTGGACAGCCTTGGTCTAAAGCATGTATGCTGAAAATGCTGAGCAATATTAAGTTGTAAAATGTCCACGGTAAAAGAAATAATAAAGTGGACTCATTTTATCTCTGGCACAGCGATGTTTCATAAAACATTTTCCTTTGCAGGAAATCTGATGGTCAAAATTAGTCGAAAAGAGAAGTCTGAAATTATTTTAGCTATTCTTGAGAACTGTATTGCCTCAGTTTTCCTAACCGTCGGAAGCGTTATGACGCTGCAGCGAAAATTAGCTTGAAGTGGAGAACTTTGCGCCTGCTATTGTTATAGTTTGAAAAAAGAAATAAAGTGCTTTTTCAGGGAAGTTCGTAAGTTTTCACAATTTATACCTCAGTATTATAACGACTGTAAACCATGCACATGATTTTACGCCTCTTAAGTTACGAGATAGAAAGCGTGCAGATTGGGTCCGAGAAATAACGCGAGTAATTGGTATTCTAGTGAAACTCAAGAAGAAGAAATGGGCATGGCATATAGTGCGGAAAGAGGATATCCGATGGTCGCTAAGCGTAAAAAAATAAACAATTTGAATTTCAAGGCAAGGGAAGCATGGCAGGGGTCGGCAAAAAATTAAGTAGGCAGAAGAGGTTAATAAGTTCGCAGGGGTCAAGTGGATGCAGCGAGCACATGGCCGTGTTAATTAGAGGAATATGGTAGATGCCTTCGCCCTGCAGTCGATAATTTCAATACTCACAAAAACGTCGTTGAATAGCGACAGTTATGAGTGGTATTACAATTATACAGTTGTGCATGAGTCCCAATCTTTTGATATTGCAAACACTATCAGCGGACATTCAACTCTTTATGTTCGCGGTGCTCAATTTCTGCTGACAAAAAATGAATATTTCTAACAAACTTTCCACCCTCGGTACATTTCCTATGGTTTTAACGCGTGCAAATAAAGCATAGATACATATGAGCGAACACAGCGCAAGTACCCCTAGGCCTAATTACTAAGTAAATGTTGGGAGTTTCATGCCATACTCAGTGCTGTTAAATTATCACAGAAACCAGGATACGAATTAGTAAAAGGCTTCAGCGAGAGCTTGCAGTGGTCGCAAATATGACGCGCAGGCTGCGGTATCTTAAGCTGGCGCGCACGAATCTGGCACAAACCTCGTTCCAAATATTAGAGCAAGGCCCGCGCCCTCCGCTGATAAAGCTATAAGTGCGCGCGCGCGCGCGCGCGCGCGTGTGTGTGTGTGTGTGTGTGTGTGTGTGTGTGTGTGTGTGTGTGTGTGTGTGTGTGTGTGTGTGTGTGTGTGTGTGTGTGTGTGTGTGTGTGTGTGTGTGTGTGTGTGTGTGTGTGTGTGTGTGTGTGTGTGTGTGTGTGTGTGTGTGTGTGTGTGTGTGTGTGTGTGTGTGTGTGTGTGTGTGTGTGTGTGTGTGTGTGTGTGTGTGTGTGTGTGTGTGTGTGTGTGTGTGTGTGTGTGTGTGTGTGTGTGTGTGTGTGTGTGTGTGTGTGTGTGTGTGTGTGTGTGTGTGTGTGTGTGTGTGTGTGTGTGTGTGTGTGTGTGTGTGTGTGTGTGTGTGTGTGTGTGTGTGTGTGTGTGTGTGTGTGTGTGTGTGTGTGTGTGTGTGTGTGTGTGTGTGTGTGTGTGTGTGTGTGTGTGTGTGTGTGTGTGTGTGTGTGTGTGTGTGTGTGTGTGTGTGTGTGTGTGTGTGTGTGTGTGTGTGTGTGTGTGTGTGTGTGTGTGTGTGTGTGTGTGTGTGTGTGTGTGTGTGTGTGTGTTTGCAGTTTGAAACCAACCCTAAAGGCGCTCCTAGAGAGTGGCAATGAATGATTGAAAAGTGCACTGAGCCCCTCTTGGGGATCGCAGTACATGCAGGCAGCTTCTGGGCACCAACGGAACACATAAAGTTCCTGGAGGTGCTCCTCCTACCATAGTGTGTCTACGCTCCGTGCTGTGAGCGCTTCACCAAGGTCGAGGCTGAGCTCCTTATATGTGTAAAAAAACTAAAAAATTATATAGCCCACGCTAACAGATATTTTGTGAGACACAAAAGTTCAGCTCTAGTGCACGAATTATGCACCGGAAAGCACAGCTCAATGCATCGGGGTACGGGTTGGATGGCGCCACATTTTCAGAGAAAAGTTCGAAAATTCAACTTCGCATTTTTTTTCTCAAAACCGTGTTCAAGTCGGTGTTATGTGAAGCATGGATGGAATGGTAGACAGAGATTCAAAGTGGAAGGTTTTAGAAACTACGCTGAGAGATAGCAGCGCTCGTTAAATGAGTCATGACATGGTCGTCCCACATAACGCAAGTGTGCATTCCGAAAGATAAACGGAGGTTAATATTTTATTTCCGAAGTCTGAGTCTCCTACATTCCTTATGTATTCCGAAATAATTATAGGCGACTGAAAATGAGACTGCGAAGTTCCTCAGGCGAACAGCGACTGTCATTTTGAAATGTTGTGGTGACATCACGAAGCAGCAGCGATCCGCGCGTCTCCTGCAGAGCTGGCTGTGATAATACGACAATACAAACGAGCAATAGTCGCACTTGCTTGCAAACTGTAACAAATCCTAATGACTATACTGAGCCTATGCGTCAAAAGGGTTTACGGACTCTGGTGAAGCGTGATCTAGAACGGCGCAACCACCGGCATCATGTGATGGCAGCACTTCCCCCACTGCCACGCCGGCCGCGACTTCCACAAGACGTCCGCTTCAACACCCATTCCGCTATAATCAGAAAAGCGCGCTAAAAGAATGTCAAAAATGAATCCTTCTTCAAGATCACTTAACCTTACCTAGTTAGTTGTTCGTGGGAATGATAACTACGATACCAGCAAGCTTCTGTTCACGGGCTGCTGCCAATGCATGCCGGACCCTCCAGTCACCTTGGGTGCAAACTTCCGAGCTAAGGCGCCGGCGAAATTAATCATATATTTCTTTTATTGCCAAACGATGTGAAGGACAGTAAGGCAGCTTCGTGATATTTACTACAGCGCTAATTAACTCCACAGCCCCGTCCGCTGTGGCTTCGATGCAAAACAATCTATGCCTGCAGTGACGATCGAAACCGCGTTCGCGGCCGACGCCGTTGCAATAAGCTAGCGTCATTCGGTGCTATAAGCGATGCGAACGTCTCGTCTACTTTCATGGAGGGGGGTCAGGCTGAGCCGTTTTCGAAATTCCGCTTAAAACACGTCGCGCAAATGATGATGAAAAGACGGGACGGGGCTCTAGTACGTGGTTGCTCCGCCATCGGGCGGTACTCGAACGTTGTGTGAAAGCGCCGTCGGATGGTCCTCTAGACATTTTAGGCATTGCTCTTGAAACGTAATTTATTACCCAATATTAACAACGTCTTTGAAGTGGACAAGCGCCTGGGCTTTTCTTACTCGGGCGCCGACGTGCACTTTCCGTGCACAGATGTCGACATTTCCTCGATTACCAAGGTCACCAAGTTTCCTCAGTTATGCCAGCTAACCGAGGGCGCCAAGTTACATTTGCAATAACCGAGAATAGAGGAATAACCGTGGTTTAGATTGACATTCAAGCTAACCGTGGTTGCGCAAACCGCGTTTAACCATTCATGTGCCCAAATTATGCAACACTCCACGCATCATGTAGGGGAGTCTGTTTATCCCGTCCAAGACTGCGCCAGTTGCCGTTCCAGCAGGTTGTTCACGAAGAAACTAGAATATTATTTTTAAAGGCGTTTCCTGCATCGATGGAACTGAAACATGGGTATTGTAGCTTAACACAATAGGAATAAATTGCAAAAAGAAAAAACTGCTTAAAAATGGTTTTATGACACTTTTAATTAATCTTATAGGTGGCCTAATTATTCTGAAGCCAAGCCCTATGGACCTGAAGCCCGTGGGTAGCTTCAGGTCCTTAAAGTCCACAATAAGCAACTGCCAGTTTTGTTCATAACTAACTGGTTAATAGCTGGTTATTACAATACGTTCCTACCATATTCGTCACCGTAAGCGCACTTGGCGAGACGGCCAAGCATATCTACGAAAGGATACTAGCAAAGACGGCAATAATTTTCTGTGGCAAACAAAATATATAAGGATGGGGTTCATTAAATCGTGTGCTTTGTTTGCAACATAGGGTAAGATTCAATAGACAGCAGCGGCGCTTTTTGAAAAGATTTCACTAAAACAACAAATTATTCTTCGCACTAGCTGCGCTTCTTCACAACGAACGCAATTGCTTTTAAGCTATTTATTCCCTTTTTTCATCTTGGTGCGGTAAATAAAGCAACTTGCCTGCAGCTTACTTTAACCCTGGAGCTTTCTTATGTTTCGCCATATTTAATGGCTGAACGCGGTCGTTATATTAAGCAGCTTTACCGCGGACTTGCTGGCTTGAATCCACAAATCTCTCTGCTGCTAGTATGTGACAAAAATGTCCTGCGTACTCCTTAGAGTTATGATCATTAAGTCTGGAAACATATGCGACATTTCTTCGTTTTTTTCTGAGCCTTTGAGAAAAAATTATCCATGAACGCCTTATGCGTATATGTACACTAAATTAAAGGAAAAAGCATAACTAATTTGCGTAACCTTCTTTTGTATCATAATGCGCCTGAAAACGCCCAAACATACAGGCAAGGCAATCAAGGGCAAAATAACTTAAAACGCATTGCCAGTAAATTGATGTAAGTGCAAGAGCAAAATGAACTCCCGGAAACAAAGAGAGCAAACATAACTTTCTGAGGAATTACGAGACGTCGAAGCATTGACATCGGAGCGCTCGACACATAGTTTGACATGAGAGCTCTTATTGAGTGAAGGGTCCTGTAATGCGCGGCCGGGTTATTTTCTGTCTTGTACAGGGAGAGTCTAGGCAGGACCAGGGTTTCGTTTCATCACAAAGGCTTCATAGATCTTAATGCATTTTTTTTTTACTTACCCGAGTTTCACCTTATATCCACAAACTTTTATACAAAACGACTACCGCATGTTGTATACTTCATGCCTCAAAAGGGATCCTGTGATCTTGCTATAACAGTTGAATTGTCAGTACAGATAATAAATACTTACCGCGTACTTTGCGCGTAAAACTAATACCTATTTACTTGGAGTTCCGTTCTAGTGGCAAAACTCACATATCGATGCAATAAAATATGTTCGCTAGAATCGGTTCGCTGCTCCGACGACATATTCGATGTTCTGGGCAATCACGCACAGACTAATTAACAAAAATCAATATTTTACGTCACTGCGGTGAACTGCTGTAGAAGGATTCATGTGATTTCGCACATTGTTTCTAAATTAGCTTTAGGTTCCACCCTCTGGAAGTATATATAACCTGAAAAATAATGCCTTCATCACAGCTGGTCATGATGCCACTTTATATGTAGTAAAACAGTGCACGAAAGTGACTGCAGTGGACTCGCTAAGGGAGCAGAAAATCAGCCAGTCAGTCAACCAGTTACCCTTTCATATTCGTTACAGCACTTTCATTTTCGTTACAAAGTATCCAAGCTGAAAACAGTTTGTTACCGTTTGAGGAGCCCCCAGCTTTCTTTACCTAAATAAACCCATCTTTAGTCGAATTAACTACAAAATAAGCACTAATATAGCGTCTTTCGTACTTTAAGAATTATTTATTTTCACGGAAAAAGTTAGTTCGCGTCGTTAACCAATCGTTATTCTTTACGGTACGGTTAATGCGAGTTCAGACACACTTCGGGAGATTTGACTTGTCAGCATGACGACCTTAATGAAGTCGGTATTGAGGCAAATTTCATTTTTATTTCTCTACGCTGTCTTCGTGAGGTGTGAACTGTCCCGCGCGTTGCACGAAGTAATTTTTCTTGGGTCAAAATACATACTCCGGTTTCCAAATTTAGTAACCGCTACGTTCATTTTAATACTCATCACTAACATAGCATCACCCCAGTCTGCGCATGCTTAGATGGAAATTTTGGAGAAAAAAAGAAGGCAAAATCAACGTTAACTACCAAAACCCCTCTTCTGACAAGAAAAAATAATGCCAGTGAAGAAATGCGAGAAAAAATATCTTCAGGGTGCAAGACCTGCCTTATTCAGCAAAGCTCAAGTTATTTGCTATGACAAAAAAAAATAAAGTACCAAGCCTCGGAATTTTGTTTCACAGAAGCAAGGAACCGCTTAATCTAACTCTGAAATCAATACAGCAAAACTCACCGACTTGCATGTTCTTGTAGAAACTAAAATCCCCTACATCACCTCCTAGCGGTAACTGCTTTTCTTTTGCTAAGTTTTAGCGCAAAGCCTTTTTATTCATGAAAACAAAATATTGCAAATAATATAACAGGACTAATATCCCGTACACTGCCTTCTCCTACTGAAGCAAAATGTTGCAAAAAATACCGCCAGAGTTGAATGATATTAATTTTTTAAGCGAAGCTAAAATTACCGCAACCGCAACCAACTATCGGTATGTGAATTCTAGGCCCTGTAGTATCTGCAGAAAATACTTCATTGTGCTTGTTCATAGAGCTGTCTATTCTTGCTGAGCCGCGCGAATAAGTTTCAGATTATTAGAAGAGAGCTTAAAGGCCTACTCCTACAAACGTACGCATCTGCTTCAATTAGTCTGGCTCTTTCAATGCAGCTTAGCGTGCTTCTACAGCCGAAAAACATATTAGCTTTAATTTTAAAATACAATAATAATATGTGACATTTGCTGCGTTAGTAATAAACAACTCGGAGTTTGCCACATGCGCTCATGGCCCTATAGGTGGCCATCATTAGCAGGTAGACGAATTATCAATTCACTGAAAAACACGCAGGCAAATGAATTCGTCTGAAAATTTTCAAAAACAGTTTCTCTCGTTCTACTGTATGCGACGCGTCTATAGCGATTGCGAGAACTCCAAATTTCGGTTCCCTGTCCGAAGGTAAGGAACGCGGGAGACGAAATTCACAGCAATAACTTTCTATAAGACATTGGTATGACTTTATACGTAAATGGAGTACCTCAAGGAAAGTCATTGTCTTTCTCCGTCCTTTCACACTTTAGTTACGTAAGGGGGGAGGGGGGGGGGGGGGGGGGGGGACTGACAACTTCATTTTGTCCGAGCAGCCATCTGCCTCTCACGAGCTCTAAATGGCGTAAACCCGGACAGTGTTAATACGCAGTCACCGCATATTCGCTATGCGCCTCACGTGCTTAATACGAGCTCTTTGCGTGTGAAGATTTCCAGTGAAGTTTGTGAACCTTTTGAAGCAGATCCCTTTCACGGGTTTGATGTATTATTTCAACAAACACTTCACAACAGCCCGTGTCAAAAGGACGGTTTTCTGAAATACACTCATTATTCTTTGTGTGAAAATCGATTCGAATTTTCTTTTCTAAATGTACGAGTACTCACCTGCAGCTTTTATAAACACGGAAGAACCATTTAAGACCCTTTCTTTACATACGGTAGACTCAGTTGCTCATGATAGAAGAAATACACAAAGCTACCTCGTCGTTAACTGCTGCTCTGTTATTTTCGGAGCGCTCGACAACTTTCCTATTTACATATCAGCGTTTAGGGAGATGTTTAAAACATTAATTAATTAATTTCAACTAATTATTCAAGAACACAGAAGGATAAAAAAAAACACTGGGTACTTTACATAACTCCTGACAACACTTATTTCATTTCAGTCGGCAAGAACGGTTAGGATATTTTTTCTTACATCTTGGTCCATCTTAGCTGGCACATCCTGCATATAACGCCTTGCTTAAAGTAAGCCATATGAACGTGCCTACTTTGCCTATTGGTAGCGGGTCAGGCTCGGGATCTACAGGTGCCGAAGGGCTTGCTCGATTACCATCTTGAACAAGAAGCCCTGCAATGACATCACATCAACCCGCCCACTATAATATGCATGTCTGGCCATGACACCTGCCAGAGGCATGCCATGATTTTTCGCTCAGACCCTCGACGCCTACAACACCGATGAGGTATTTTCTGCTGAACGATGACGTATTTTTCGGAGCTTATCAATATTGTGAATTTTTGAGAAATACCTACGCAGAAACTGTGCAATCAATGAATGACGTTCAAAACAAGATCGTGGGGAAAGTCGGTGTTCAAAAGCATAGCTGCAATGTCGCGGCGTAAAGACACAACACAATGAGGAAACAAAGCATCGCTCTAACAGCTCTGACAGCTAGCCACGGTGTCATGCAGCACAGAAGCACTGCAAAAAAAAAAAAAAAAAAAAAAAAAAAAAAGGAAAATATAAGTGAGCCATAAACTGACCCGTATCTTGCCTAACATTGCAAACACTTTAAGGCCACCTCAGCATATTGTCCGAATTCTCAATTTTCCGGCACCGAAATCCTGAGAAGGGACAGCCGCTCACAGTAATTCTGGAATCCTGTCATTACCTTTTTCGATTAATAACTGAAGATGCGAGCACGAATGCCGTAGAAAAGGGAGAATGGACAAGTGAATACAACATAACATTCCGCCTTCTATTTGCAAACCGTTAATATCGTCGTCGACGGCGTCAGCCCGAGCGCATCATAAGGATTTGCAACGCCGTTAATTCAGCAGGAGAGCCCTAACGCAGCTGCGCTACGCCCCGGAGCGCCGAGAGCGGAGGCAGTTGCTTCCCCGAAACGAGCCACGCGTCCGAGACTTAATTTGACGCCCCGCCCTGAACGACTAATGGTCGCCAGTGCTTCGTTAGGGTGCTTCTAACGACACCGCCGAAACACTCGTCGAGTCTTTGCATTAGCGTCACGGGATCTTGTCGGCCCAACTAGGGCTGCTTGGCTCCGCCGCTGCTGCTGCCGCCACGCACGTGCCGTCTTTCTCTCGAACAGGGCTGACAAAGCCTGCACGCCTTTCGTTGCTTTTATCTTGCGTTTCATCTCGCTTATTTCCGCCCCATTTGACACCGGCTATTTTTGTGCGTCACATGACGTCATCGTGGGGCGCCGGACAATAGATTTTATTTTTCCTCGGCGTCAACCTGGAAGAATTCCCTTTGCCCTTTTTAAACGTCGCTTCGTGCTTCTAAAAAGCTTCTATTAAAAGCGGAAACCTCCTAGCTTTGTCGCTTCAAGAGTCTTGTCTAACCTTACTGATGAATATAATGCAATAAGACATGTGCATATAAAGTACAGTACAGCCGTATCAGTCCAGATGTATGCAAAGAGGGACCGAAGTATGTTCGCTCTGTTCTTTACAATGAAGTAAAAAGGAAGTCCCAAAAGAACATCGCTAATAATCTAAAGTTTTATAAACGTTAATCAAAACAAACTTAATTTATTAAGCCTAATGCAATTCGGCAGCTGGGAACTTGTGTAGCGCTTGTCCTTTTCCCCGTGAAATGCCTTGAAGAACTGGTACCTGATCCGACCCCGCGCCAACCTGAAATACGCTATTCATGTTGCTTTTTCATCAAGCGCCCTTGCTCATTTAAAGTTAAATCAACGTAAAATCAAAGTAGACAGATTTGATTTGTAATGCAGTCACAGCAAGTAAATGTCATCGATAATAAAGGATTAGAAAGAAAATATTGAGTGGAGTTTAACTTTCTCACTCTCAATATTTTCTTTTTTCATGTTAATGCCATGATAGAGGTTCTTTCCTGATTTATTTTCTTTCTCTATCACCTAGCAATTTTTCGTTATTTTTCATTGAATGAATGCCCCAGCATAGGTGTATTCCTTCAGACAACATGCTTGCATTTCCGGCATTTTCTTCCGTGTTATGCTAATAGTTGTTTTTTTTTTTTTAAAGCAATCCATGACCACTTATAATGCACGAACATTTACACATACAAACTTGTGCGTTGTCCTCAACTTTAGTTCGATGCGCGGACAATGCTGGCATTGAGACTTCCTGTCGTATAGAAATCAGGGAAAAATTAGGATAATAAATGATTCCTGTGGTAAAAGTCCGTCGATTGCAGACATCATTTCACTTGTGCGCAACTACATGGAAATATCAGGTCCATGATTTTGAGATACCATTTTTAATTTATGATGAAGCTGTGAAATATTGTAAGATATGGTTATGCACATTTTTATGGGAATGGTCTAAGCTTTTGATGAGAGGAAAGAATTTGCTTTTACAGGTTTTCTTGCGCACGCAGCTACTAGTTAAAACTGCCATGGAAAGCAAATGGGCTGAATTTATGAAAATAGTTGTGGGTCATTTCAACTGCGGAAATACATGTAAGATACATTTTATGAACATTATTGAGATAATTGGCATAAGCTATAGAGAAACGTTTGCTTCAAACGCTCTCACAAGTAATTTTTTGTGTGCTCACAAGTAATTAAAACTTTCAATTGAAAGTCAATAAGCTGCCTTCTTCAATTATTGTGAGGCAACTGCAAAAAGTTGTAAGATACTTTTATCAATAAAAATAGTCCAAGCTTCCGATGCGTCGCGAAATGGTGCTGATAATGTCCGTCCTGCGCTAATTAAAATACGCTAAGCTGTCCTTGGAAGACAGTAGGGCGCGTTTTCGAAAATTTATAGCAACAGCCTAAAAGCGCTTCCGAGAGAAGGTATGTTAGTTTATCTATTGTTGTCGTGATTTGAAACAATACGCGAAAACAATGCACTCAAGAAATATTTTCTAGAAAATATACCAAATTTATGGGTATGGCTGAGGTTTGATGTCATGAAAACTGTCCAGTGAAATATGTGACCAGGGTTTCCATCCAGGTTGAAGGAAATGAACGCCCCTGAACAAAAACGCGCTTGCGTAAGTATCGCAGAGTCTGGCAGGGAAAGCGCGGCCACATTTATTGAAGGCAAGCCAGCGAGAAACTATCCGAGGTGCGGCGGCGGCGGTGTCCGGCCAAGGTGTAAGTCTCACCATCCCGTTTCAATACAACATACCCAGGGTCCCACGACCCCAAACGAAAACTTTGCAAGAAGGCAGGCTCGCACCATATGGTATGGGCCTGGCCACACAATCCAACTGGCGACCCAAACGCAATGCCAACTATTGAGGGGTGGGAGGCTGTCCTATCTCCAGATCCAGACTCGAGGCCCAAAGAGCCATTGTGACACGCACACGGATAGCAGCGGCAGCCGCTGGTGTCCCGGACTGGGAACCAACAAACACATCCCTTTCCCTTATCCCTCAATAAAGATATTCAGTCAATCAGTCCAAGAGCGTTCTGAGGCGCTCGTACCGGCACCGCCTCTTCATCTTCGGTACGCGGTGGGTGCTGGCCACGCGGATTAACAACAAAAGCAACCGCGTATATGTGTCAAAATGGGTAAGTCGAAAGCCTTATATGGCTCTTGAAACGAATTCTTGTCATAAGTATCTGCCATTGAAGTCGTCGCATGAAGTGGTGCTTGAAGTTGTGTGACGTAATAGTGTCAGTGATTTTAGAAAAAGAGAGAGAGAAAGTAGCGGGTTCGAGTCCCAAAGCATGATCAAGGATTCTAGTCTCAAATTAAGGTCCCAAACCCGGGTAACGTCAAGGGCCGAGTGAAGATCGTCGGTTCGAATCCCTCACTCAGATCACAACTTTGTGTCCGTGCATGCGGTCGTGCGCTCGAATCCCTCGCCGACGTGGTGTCAGCCGTTGTCGAGCCACCGAAGGGGCGAATGGGACAAGTAATGATTTTGCGCCAGGGCTCTCTACCCTTATTATCACCTCTGGCGCGACTTTCGCTCTCAAGGCATTACTGACCGAACTCCATGTGGCGCCAGATGTGTCCGCTTTTGTACCAAAATTGTAAGGCTACTGTTATTCGTGCAACTTTCCGTGACAACATCATCACATTTCATCTGCTAGTCTAGGTAAGCAATGGGGATTTGACCGACATATGTCCCTCCAATTGTGTGCCCTTATTACCTGACAGCACAAGGTGACCTTGCGCAGCACGCATTTTCGAATCGAACGTCTTGTCGCGAGCGAGATTTCGCTTACATACAGGTAGGCTGTCCTAGGTATCTCGAAATTTTATTTCCCTCTGTCATATTGACAAATATCCGTGCGTGTGTAAAAAAGGTAACTTTATTCCCTATTTTCTGTTCTCAGACGCTACAACGCCCTTATTGTAATCTTTCTGTTCATTACAGAGGGAGTCGAAAGTAGTGAGCATTGAGCCCTTTAATTGAAAAGGTACCTTTTTGTTAACTTAATGCTCTAAAAGACAGACCCCTCTTACCACTGGCAGTAGGCGCAAGCATGAAATCTTTCTATGGGTGCTAGATAATATTAGAACAGCTCAGAAATGGTAGTAGCCGCACGCGGTACCCGCCGAGCTTAATGGTTGTAAAAGCCCTAGGCAGCTATCTATAAGTACCCATAGCTGTTTTCAACAAATTAGGTTCTTCTTAGACTGCCCGCGTTTTTTAGCTGGACTTTGCAATCACCTTCTTTTGATACTTCACGTGATGACGTGCCATGCCACTTCAATTTTATTGGCAAAGCATCACCTCATGATGTCCAGGCGGCTGACCATATTGTAGCGAAGCTACTCTAGGCTAGCAGAAGGGAATCTGGCCATGCCTTTATGGAGCCATTGCTGCGCATGCGCCGTAACCATGGCAACCAGAAGCACCGTTCCAAAGATGTTCCACCTCTGCGTCGGCTCGTAATATCACGTGCCTCTTTATGCACCACCACTACTCATGCGAAAACCGTTCGTGGGATACCCAATGACTCGTCAGGTACGTGGTGCTCGCCACCTTTACGCACCTTTTAAGGTCTGTAAAGGTGACAGGCGGTTGGAATAAGGGACTCGCCTAACTGCCATAAATTGGGTGGCATGTCCCCAAAACTGACTCTGTAATTCTGAAATATCGTTGACCCCCTTCCAAAACCGACTTAGCCCACTCCCAAATATGGGTGGCCCAGTTTCAAAAGTTGGTCCGAACGTCTGAAATATCTCTGGACAGTCAAAATTTGGACCCTTCCACACTATACTACATATGTTAATGGTGTCACACCGTCTCTCATCTCTGTTTCTGGACAGGGCGCCGAACATCCCTTGCTGTCTTCGCTGTTCAGTGTGCCGCGATCTTCGCCCGCTCGTCTTGGCCTTCATGACGCGTTCGCCCATCTTCTCATTCTTCGTCTGCCGATGCATAAATCTGCTTTTAACTTGCTCAACTCCTCACGTTAATATATATTATACTATACATATAATACAATAATAATAATAACATAATAATATGACAATATAATATCTAATATAAAAATATATAACAATAAATAAAGATCCAGGAGTGCATTGAAGTCTACTTGGAAGCAGTAATGCGAAAGCATTTCACTTACTGCTGCCTATTGTGCTACTCCATATTCGTTTCTTTATGACTTTTCCGTTTCAACGTGCATTTTTCGAGACTCATTTCCTGCTCCCTGGTGAGAGCCGTACGTTCATTCATTCATAAACCTTTATTCATGAGGATGACCTGAGGCCTAGAGGGGAAGGGGGTGGGTAAGGTGAGATGCTGCTGTGGTGTGGTGTTTTGTGTCAAACACGATAGTTGCCGCCATGCGTCTGTCTAACAGGAGATGCATTATCTATGTTTTGAGTTTTACATGCGCAGATGTCGGAACGCTTTCGTTGTCCTCTATAACCTATACTCTGTGACATTTAAATTTTGTTCATTTTTGCGTTGTTATATTCTGACTGCCGCTGTTGTCCTTTTCCTCAGCGCCCTCCGGGGTCCTTACGCTCGACAAGGAGAATTACAGACTCGTTCTCAGGAAGTCGGAGTAAAGGTAGTTTGTGTGCTCGGCCGGGGAACAGAAAGAGATTGGTTTAATTCTTGGCTCTGACACGTTTTCGGAAAACTGGCACTGGTTGGAATCCCGCTCAGAAATATTAGTACGGAAGTTTAGTCCTATTGCCGCCTAATCTAACAGAAAGGTTCGGAATGTTTTGGACAAGTTTCGGAATTCTTTTCTTTGGGCTCAAGCGAGTCTGTCCTTCGTTTGCTGAGAACAGAAGCTAAATGCAGTTTATGCTTGATAGTGAGGAGGTAGCCTGGCAAGGGCGACCACGGCCACATGCATTTGAGTAAAACTATAGGAGTAGTGGCGACAGCATCCGGCCGAGCCGAAAGTCACAGAGCTTTCCATCTAGCGCGTTCTGGAGCCTCCTGGTGTCTCCAGGCACGCGGGCGACGGTAAAGAGCTGAGTGTGGCTGCTCTTGGTCTTACTGGGCTATAGCAGGCCCCCGCCGTTCGCGGCGGGGATTCGTCTGCCACTGGCTTTTGAACCTTCTGTAGGCCGTCATTGAACTGTTACCGCTTAGGTGGTGGACGATGGCTACTTCGGCGCGCGTCTTTCTCTTCTTTTTCCTTCTTCTCTAGTTTCTCTTCTATCCGCATGAGGCAGCGGAGGTGGCTCAGCTACAGATCCAGTAGCAGGCCCGTGCATTTTCTTTTCCTTCTTCCTACAGTCGCAACAACAACACGCGGCCGACGCTGATCGCACGCTTCCCATCAGATGTGTCATACTCAATAGAGTTACAGCCAGTTAATTAGACGAGACTTCACGGCGTGGACAAAATGAGCATACTCAAATATACGCGCTTGAAGCAAAGCTCATAGTCAAATTAAACCTCGTTGAAAACTTTTGCACTTGTTGGTTGTATTTATATAACTTATTATTGCGAAAGCAATACTTCTTTAGGTTTCGAGCCTTCAGCGTAGTGCGGTCGGTTGCCACGTCTTACCCACATGACGCGGTGACGTCACATCCCACGTGACTTTAGGGTGAGAGCTGGGCTACCAACTCACGCGGTCGGCAGGAGCTGCCAACTTAGGTCTCTCGTTTCACAAGGGACGGTTATGACAGAATCCGCTTGCTAGGACCCTGGCATTCACGTTACCCCTATAGGCGATTAAGGCACGTTCATACGGCTCGGTTAAAGCGGGGCCTTATATGAGCGCTGAGGAAGAAGAAAAAGAGAAGAAGAAGAACGCTCGGTCAGCCGCAGCTAATGTTTTCGCTCAATATTTGGTTCAGCAGCGTTGATCCCTTGTAATAGTTTGATTTGCTGAATCGACTTGATAATTTGTCTATCAGCTTCCACGTTCGTACACAGTGAGGGCACAGGCAAGTTAGCGCCGACTCCTTAGAAAGAATGATTTTATGTGTAGCGACTTATACCTTTTCTAGAATGAAACTTTTCAATAGGATCCATTATAGTATTTTCTTAGTAAATTCCCTTCTCGTGTCGTTGTGCTGGCATGCATGTATTTGAATATTTAATTGCTATTCTGGAACGGTTTCCTCCTTTGTGCCAAAATCAACTACCTTATGATAATCAAGAACGATTATTTGACAACCAGAAGTTCTAGTCAACAGACAAATTTTATCGTAACTTTAGTTCTCTACCGCATAACATCACGAGGTCAGGCCTCTTTTATTTGTTTTAGTAATCAAGCCACGTGTCAGCCTCTGTAAAGTTGCCTTGTGTGACATGCTACAATTTCAGCTCTGAGAAATGCAAATAACTGTCAGGCAGAGTAAGCGTCACCTCTGCCTTTAATCTATGGTCGCGGGGCTTAACCGCTGCAGTAGCACATTCATCACGAGAGCATTCTATTTAAACCATTCATGATACCAATGTCAAATCAGTGGGCTGTGCTACCAGCGAAAATTATTTTCAGCTTGCTAATGAAACTAACAAAAATCCGGGCGGCACTTCATCATCATCAACCGGACTATACCCACTGCAGGGCGAAGGCCTCGGGAGAGGCTTTCGCCCTGCAATATGGGTATGGGAATATTCTTCCAATTAACCCTGTCCCATGCTAGCTGAACGCCCGGTGGGTTCGGACAAGTCTGAGCTTGCAGTGGTACCATCTACATTGAGCTGTTATGATGTCTAAATATGTAACCATGACTATGACTAACCATAATCATAGTCGCAGTCAGTCAAAGTCGTCGTGGTTAGGCATTGTCATAATCATGGCTTGTAAATGTCATTGTTATTCATAGTCACACTAATTATGACTATGACTAACCATGATCTTGACTATGACTTATGTCTGTCGAGTTCTTTTTATTATAATTAATTACCAGTGACTTGTTTCATTACTATCGGTTTCTGGGTCATTTACATGGAGCACAGGACGTTTTCTGGCCATACTTTTTGGTTACGCTTTCTAGTCGCACACGAAACGTGAGGCAATAAATGCTCTCGCATTAAAACATTGTGCGGGTTTAAGCATGTCTTGAGCCTATTGATAGAAATGAAATCTATGTTAGGCATGGTTATGGAAGGTTTGGCGCTTATAATTAGAGGACCCTCATGTTTTGCCTTGAGTGTAGCCGCGATAGCCTCCGTAGCACCGCCTGTTTAATCCACGATTTTTTTTTTTCATATTTTTTATTTTGCTTCGGTTTTGGAGAGAGTATATTTTTGGGTGAACATCACGGAATGGTAGAACCTACACTTAATCAGGTCAAGGTGACACTACGTTTTGAAGGTCAAGTGGCCGGACAGGTTTACCTTGGCTGGTACATGGCGTAATAAAGCTCCCGCTTCAAAATCCGGACACTTAAGCTCTTCTTTTATGGGTATAAAGCAGCAGCGTTTATGTCCCCCGCATGCTCTTCTTTTTATGGATCGTAGTTCGCGCACATGAACTTCGTAATTCGGTTAATCACTGATATCTTAATTTCTGTCATGTTATACCTCAAATATTATGAGTAATATATTTGTAAGCTACCACGGATATTTCTGACGAATAAAACCTCAGATGTTGCTGCGTTAAAATTGCTTTAATATAAGCAAGTTCTCCGCAAGATTAACTAGCTTGCAATCCAACCTGTTACGTGTAATAAGAGTCTGTATGGGACGATTATTTTCTACTAACGCCAAAAGCATTGGGAACCCTAAACCGCCATTTGCTTATTGGTTACACACGGTGTGTCAGCTCGGCAGCGAATTTACACGAACCGAGAACCGCGTTTATATTTAAGGCGAAAGCCTTACTGCGCCATGAGTGGCGTGAGCGGGAACTGATACAAAACATATCGCCTGATTTCTTATCAAAATTGGGACGAAGCCGTACTTAATTATGCGTTCACAATGGCGTCATAACATTTAGCATCCATCCGTAAGTCAAGTTTGAGGCTAGTTAGCGATGGGACTTAGAACGGACGATGTATATACCTCCAATAGTATGCCGTTAATTGCAAGCGTAGCCAACAAAAATAGCGCAGTGACAGGACAAGGAACAAGCAAGAAAGCACATGAGCGCTAACTGCAAGCGTAGGTATCCACACAATGAATTGAGACACGAAGCCAACTAAAGATGTTTAACAGTTGCCAAACTCTGCGCCAGTTTATCAATGTTAAATACCCAAGCACATCCATGCTAAACCACGCCGAACCGTGCCAAACAGACCTTTCTCAATTCTTAATCGGTTTAAACGGAGTTAAATTCTGGCTATTTTTTTTTTCTTTGACATTTCCGAAAAATTCAGATTACACCACCATGTACGTTCTCCATGTGAAATTTCTGTTTTTCAGGCAAAGTAATGAAAATTCCGGATGATTTATCGGGGATAGACCAAATGCAATGTAGGCGCGCTAGCACGCCGGGTTTCACTTGTGCTTCGGTTTTGGAGGTTCGGTTTTCAAGATCAAACACACTTCAGGCTAAACTGAGCGAAATTGATTGTTTGGGACCTTATCGGTAGGGCAGTATAAAAGCTTGGGGCCGCTATTGTGTTTTTTAAATCTCTATTGCGTTGCTAGGGCAACACAACTGAGATAGAGAAGATCTGTTCTGGATCCATTGCGCATCGGTGGAAGGCAGAAGTGAGAGGAGAACGACAAGATGCAAAGCACTGAGCAAGAAACTCGGTGTTAAATACGGAGATTTTCGGCTGCAGCGATGGCGTGGTGGTACAATGCGCGTGGCATAATGCATACTCACTCGCGGGCAAAAAGTGTTTCATTTTATTCCAAGGCCAAGAAGAAGAAGCTTCGGACAGCCAAGTATTGGTGAAATCTGAGGTCAAGGGTTTGTTTCAGTTTTACCTCAATAATGCATGGCACTCGCGCGTTTGCATCACAGTCAAATGCCTGTTTGATACCAATTTTACTATGTGAATGGCAATATGGAGTGGTGAGCATCGAACTCGGACAGCCTGTAAGGCTTAGAAAGCTATACGTCAGACGATTTATTCTATGCAACCTCGTGCAATACTTTGATAACGATCTGTGTACAGCATTTCTGGGAGAGCGTATATATGCTAACTCTGTAAAAAGCAGTGACATACCACAGCCTTGTGAAAGAGGAACTGCTGTTTCAGTGTAAAGAGGACCACCGCAAAACAACGCCTAGTAGCATGATCTATAACAAGTTCATTTTCCCCCTCGGCAAGCATAAGGAACAGTAATAGCAGCCTCACTACAATTCTCATGAAGGTAGAATCATGTGGATATCACGGCAGCATAGGCTATGAACTACAAAAACGTCCAATCGCTCAGCTATAATCAGTGATTATAATGACGGTAAGGCGTTGTTCTTGAGACTTAGGTTTAGTGTCGTCAGCTTTTTACTGTTGTAAGCTTTTTATTCTTTCACTTCTTGAGAACATAATTGCGCTTAATTATCAGTTTCACTCATTTTCAGTGGTAATGATTTAAGCTCCAAATTCAGGCTGTATTCTAAAAACAAAAACGAAAAGCGACCGTAAAGCAGCTGTCTTATTTTAAAAATAAGGTGTCATTCGAATTTGTGTGTGTTATAAAGAACACTCAGTGGATCATTGAAATTGACCCACTGATCACCTTGTCTCCTTTCAACTTCTTCAAAACTGACATTCTGTAAGTAACATTTCTCCATCTGCCTACTTGTCCCCGATCACACCCATGACGGCACGGAAATTATTTTATAATGCTACCTGCATTCCTGAATTTTGCCGAGGAGGATGTGAAGAGTCCATCGATCATAAAAGCCCTCGCTGTCATTGGATTCTGAATCCAGGCTAAGGCAGAGAGATGAACTTCGCTGGCCACTGTGCCATTTCGGATGTCGGTTTCTTTACGTATTAAGCTGCCAGCCTTTCAAGCCGCCCATCGGACATCTTCATCTCCACCGTCGTCATTTCTTCTGGCAAAGTAGCCCTAAAAATCTTAATCAAGACTTCTTCATTATAATAAAAGCCTAAAACACCACTTAAATATTTAGCTAAACATAGCAAGACCAGGCAAAGCAAAGCTAAATGAAAAAACCTTAGCTAACCGAGTGCTACAATTTTGCCTCATAATGTACCTCCGTGTTTATCCTAAACCGATGGATAAATTTTTGTTCTCCGTCTTTAATCCCCATTGCGCAAAGGTAGGCAAGTATTTGCGCCGGCGCATTGCTTTCTTTTGTTTTCCAATGCTGCAAGCCGCGTATCCCGTGCACTGACTCGGCACCGTTCACAAACCGAAGGCAAGACAGAAAAAAAAAAAAACAAGAATGTTCGTATCTTTCACAAGGAAGAAGGGCAGGCGAGCGGAGCGACACAAGCCACCTACCTCGGCGGCATCGGCGGACGAGTACGCGATGACAACGTCACAAAGCACCAGTTCTTCATCGCCGGCTCCCCTCGCTCCTCCGCCAGAACGAATTTTACATATTAAATTCCGCCCGCCAGCCCGAAACGCGGATCGCTCGCCGGCTTGGGATGAAGGGAGAAATGGAAGAAGGGCAGCGCCGCAAAACACCGAGTGGAAAGGATGGCGCACCCCTCTCTTCCCTCTCCTTCTCTCCGGCCAAGGGCGCGGCAAACAGGGTTGGAACGGAGGCGCCACTCCGCTTATGAGAGTCGTAATGGCGCTTGCCCCAGTTTCCCCGTTGGCGCCACCGTGACGCGAGGAGGAAGCACGGCGGTCGAAAGAGGAGGAGAGTGGGCCGCCAAGCACGATGCTTGCTGCTGGTGGTGGTGGGGCTGCCGCCACTGCTACCGCCGCTTCTGTTACTGTTTGTACCATCGCTGCGGCTGCTGGCGCAGAGAGGGTGGCACAAGGCCGCCGCTTCCCCCCTCTCGTTTTTTCCCCGCTCCGGCGAACGTGCGCGCTTTGGTTCGGCTCCGCCGCATAAACACGCTGCCTGCAGTGAAGCACGCTTTAGGTGGTGGTTGCAAAGAAAGCGGGAACACGAGAGAAGAAGGTGCTGCCGAGGAAGACGGTTGCTCTCTAGGTACAAAGGTTCACAGCAGACATGATGCGTTCGCCGACCGTGGCTTTCACACTGCGAAGGAAGCAAGAGACTGGGCGCGAGTAAACATCTTCATGTTTTTGAGGGCAAATAGGGTAAGAAGGGAAAAGTAAGCCGCCTGTTTTTTTCTTATCGGTGCTCGTAGAAATGGAGCTACGCCGTTTACCTTCTCACGCGACATTTATTGTGAAATCTCTCGAGTGAATGTAGCGACCAAGAAATATACGCGTGGCTGCCGCTTTCGAACGATCGCTGTCAATATGTCTGTGCTAGTCTGTCAGCAAGGATTTCCCGTGCTTTATATTACTCTGTTACATACATGTTTTATGTTCTATGCGTTTCCCTCTACCTGTCCGTGTGAGTGAGAGAGCTTGTAGAGGTAACTTTGAATGATGTCACATATAAGTCACTGGTCATTCACTTATTCTGTTTTCTTCTTCTGTCAAATTGCCGAGTTCACGAGGTTTTGCGTCTGAGAAACTCGAAGCCGTCTCACTGAGCAGAGCGTTCTGTTTTTTTTTTGTTTGTTTGCTGGCTTGCTTGCTTGTTTGTTTGTTTGTTGTTTGTTTAAAGCAATGAGCGAACGCTTATTGCTTAGCTATGCTTTCTTGTGGAAGCATAGCTAGCCACAAGGGGCGTTCTTTCACGAAAGTGCTCTAAACCTGGCCATGTGTAGGCAGTGAAATGGCCGCTGCTTAGCTGTGGCCTACTTTAGTCTGTGAGGTCGCCACGGCAGTCCGCGTCCAGAGAGCCGCCGCCTCCCCTTTGCCTACAGCGCCGCCAAGGCGGGACAGGCAGAGAAAAAGAAATAAAAAAGTAGACAGGAATACATGCATGATTCATGCCGACCGCCGTTGCTCGAGTCTCTTCTCTGCCCTCGGCAGGGTTAGAAGCGAAAGAAATTAGGGAAAGAACTGAGGGCCTTAGCCTGTCTCCCTTTCCTGCACCATCGTAATGACTAGAAATGTGGGCCAATCGGCATATGCCTGCCACTCTCTGGAGCGTCTACCAATCAGCCTCTTCCATAAAAATTGTCTCCTTTCTTTTTTGTTTCTTTTTGCCCACGTATTATTCTTTTCGGCCGTGCAAATCCTACCCTTACTTCATCGTTTCTCAAGTGTGCCTGAGTTCTAGAGCGTCATCATTCATATCTGTTTTTATTCAAATGTCACTAAGGAGCTTTAAACAACTACCGTCAATAACTATCTAGTTTTTCATCATTAGGAGGAACTTTTTCGCATCCACATTGTATTCTTGACACTTCATAAAATTTCTGTGAGGGTTTAAAAAAGCGGCGAGGAGGAGGTTGATGTAAAATTTCAATTAACTGTTTGTGGGTATGGCTTTCTCACTTGATCTTTATGCACGCACACTCGGCTCAAAGGTGTGCTGTATGTTTCCTTTTATGTGCGAATGCACGCAACGGTTTAATGAATGAGATCGTGTTGATGAGCCCTACGTTCCTCGCTGGTTTTCATAAAAGCGACTCCGACGCGTTCGACGAGGCTAATTGCCATGATCACCTGAATTTTAAAAGAACGTCGGCGCCCACCGAACACTTCTCAGTACAGATTATTTGAATAATATTATCACCTGTACACGATATCTATCTTTGAGTTACCCTTCGTGAGCAAAGTACTAACCTACCTCAGTTAAGAAAGTTGCTTAATTATCCTAGCTCTAGCTTAGCACAAGCGTCGTCTGATCAACAGAACTCCGTATAATCCTAATATTTATCCGCACTGCTTGAAGACGCAGCAATGTTGTAGTGCCAGGCCAAACTTTCGTCTGTCCTGCGACTGCACGTGAATAACCAAACAACGCCCATTTTCGTGTTACGTCCATGTTCCGAGAAGAAGTCGCGTTGCATATAGCTCGCGGACCTATGCAGACGCGGAATGCAACGCGTACTCTGTCGGGGGATAAAGCTGCTACCAAGTTCGTAATGAATACGTCAGTACATTCGTGTCAAGTAATCTCGAAGACACTTGCGGGAAATAGCGTCTACCACGACGTCGTGTGCGCTTACATTCCCGAGAGACACCACACATTTATTTCAGTGTAACCACGCAACGTTGTCAGTGAATTACAAGCGTGTTTTAAGCATCGTATAGCTTTGCTCAAAAGTCCTTATACAATTTACAGGAATGTTTTTTAGAGGCTTCAAAGTTAAGCGGTTTTAGTCGGACTAAGTCGCACCCTAAAAAAGTGGTTTATTTTTATTACCATGCTAAAAAAAAAAAAAAAAAAACCAAAGCATCGACGTTTTGATTTCTTCAAACGACGAGAGCGAGATAAATGTTTCTCGTCGCTTTCTTTTCGGTTTGTTTCCCTAGCGCTTGATATAATACGTCCTTGCCAAAAACTGCATAGTCGCAAGATAGCACTGTCCCTTCGTGCGCTTTAATTTTCGAATTTCCCTCTCTTTCTCTCTCTCTCTCTTTCTTTTTTAGCGACATTTTGTTGAGGAAACAGTTGAAAATGCACGTCAATTCGTTCTCTTGAATTTAATGAGTTTAGCAGCATCACTGTGAATCGTATCAATAAATATCTTTAGTAACATTTTGAATATTTAAATACATTTCAAAGTGACGAGAACAATCTCGTCATCCGCAGCAGACGTAAGTGTTAACCGCATGGCAGGAAAGGCTTAAAGCTTTCAAGGACGGCTTCGTTGGCGGTGCTAGCTTAACTAAAATAATCAGGAGACTCTGCTGTAAGCCACATTTCTCAGTTTGACGGCGAGCTAGTCATCGATTGCCGTTCGTAGTCTATAGCGAACGCAGTGAGCCGTGAACAGAGCAGTCCACGCTCTAACAAAAAGGAGATGCCGCTAGCACCCAGAACTCAGGATTCTGGTATTACTATTCCAGAAAGAAATTTAGGAACAGTTCTGATAAGTTCGGCTTTGTGCCTGCCTCGAGGTTCGCTTTCATATTCGACATCATATTGGCCAGTTTCCGCGCGAAGTTTGGATTAATTTCCCAAATCCAGAGTTAAAAGCAATTGATGCTTTACTGACAATCGGTTACAGTTAATGCATTAAAATGCCCAAAGCTTCGTAGGCGTTTTTGAAATGTGTAATCTTTTGTTTGCTCATAAGGACGCTGATGGCTGAAAAGCATATGCAAAGAGGGCAGTGTGGTTGCAGTAGCGCTTACGTGTGTCCGTGTGCGGTTGCCATGTATTTGGTTGATTCGAATTGGAGACCTTTTATTAAGGAAACAATGAAAAGAGTTTCGTTAATCAAGCAAAAATGACGCCCGCGCTTCGTGATTTGAAGTGGAACATAGATCATCGGCGGCATGCTATTTATGTCCCTAAGAGCGTTGTCTAATGCACTTGAAGCACATCGTGTCCCGCGACATTTTCTGAAAATATACGAAAAGCGGAGAAGATGAGGGTGTGCGCGAGAGCTTTGGTCGATAATCATAAGGAATTATCGATTGTCGAGTACCGCCTGTCGAATGCAGCAAAATAGCTTAACCGGACGACGCGTAGCGTTCAAAAGCCCTTGATGCCGATGAAAAAATATGAAAAAAGTGGCGCAGCTCACAAAATTTGGGAATGTGCGCTAGATTTACGCTAATACCAGCAACCCGAATAGGTATAAAGGTAGCACAAAACAGAACAAGCACGAAACTTCCGCAAATAAATCCGCTTCACATTTTTGGATTTTTTTTCTTTTACTGTTTTATTTTCGACAATTAACTTACCCGGTAGCTTTCAGCGATTCGGTCAATAAAAGTGTCATCGAGTACCACGTTGTTGAAGAATTTGACAGTTAGCATTAACATCTGACGAACTCATTCATAAACTCACGAACTTGCGTCATCACCAACTGTGAACCACTTGCTAGCAGGTTTTAACAAGCTGAGCCCTGTTGATGCCACTGAAGAAACCAGGGGACGAGAGGGTAGCAGAAAAACCTTGGTGCATCTATCCATGAGCCTGCTGACATGCTCGTATAGAAGACATGCAGGTATTTCCGGCTGCACAAATATCCATCCTCTCTCTACAGTTCGTTTTACCTCAGAAAGTTTTTTTCTATATACTGGCCTGATTACTTTTAAGTGTTTATTTCAAATACCTGGAAAGAAAAGCTAGTGTCGAGCTACGCTATGGTCAAGAGTGAGGGATGGAGAAGAAAGGGAAGAGTGATTGTCCGAGCGAAGGTGCCAGTTTGCGAACATGTATTGAGCAAACGGCAAGGAGCATATAGCTGGGATTGACAAGGAAGAGCTTAGTTTAAGAATAATTGTTTATCCGTAAGAATTTTGCGTGGTCTGTCGCTCTGAAATTAAGCCCTCGGGAACACATTCGGCAAGAAAGCCGTGATTTAGGTGCCTTTCTTGCTCCCACCTTTCGTCGCATACTGAACCTGCTGGCTGCCACATTGAGAATATTAAATTTGGAAAAAAAAGAATGTCTGCAATACAGGGGAGATTCTCATGAAAACTGCATCATTCAAAAAAAAAAAAGTTGGGAATAAAAAAAAAGCAGCGCGAAAGTTCGAGCCACTGCAATATATAAATGACCAGTCTCTGCGGCGCAACGATGTTTCTACGTGTTCGGGGTTCGAAGGCGAGGAAGACGCACTTCTAGCCCGGAGAGCTTTTCGGGACGCATCAATTTGGGAGGCAGCGCGCAGGCCGCGGCTGCCAAGTGCACGATTTCGGCCCGATGCAAGATCCCACAGCCGCCGACGGCGCCGGCGGGCCACGACAACAACGCGCTGCGCGCAATACGTCACGCCGCAGCTGCCGCCTCTGCGCTTCCTGGCGCGGCGGAGACCGGCTCTGTGTTTGCGCCCGTTCAACCGGACAAGGCCTGCGGCAGGGCCCCAGTAGCTTTTCACCGTGTGATTTCTAAAGGTCGTACTTCGATACCTGCTGTTTCAGAAAGCGAAAAAAATATTGCTTGACTGCATGCTTCTTTTCATGTTGAGATTGGTCAATTTTCCATTCCGAGCCATAACCGGGGCACTATTGATTACGCCCTTTCCTAAGACGGTCGCCACAGCGCTACACTGCTTTTTTCGGAGGAGACTAGCTGCGAAATATGGTGGAAAGGATGGGAAACTTTATCGGGTCATTCAATATCGACTTTCTTCCTTTCATTTTTGCTCGGCTCAAATCTCAAATCATTGGTTCTGCATACAGGGTAGCTTTAAAACATTGGGTACGCACGGATGACAATCAAACCTTTAAACAATTTATTGCGCCATAAGCTGTGAGGGTGACTTTAAAGCAGTCTGCACTAATGAAAGTAATATATTTTGGAGGCACTTCTGCGGTTTCTGACTTCTGTCGGTCCTGAACGTTATCGACAACACCAAAGAATGTTTATGAACATGTTCGCAGTATTTTAGGTTGGTTTGGTAAGCTGTAGTGATGCGACGTTGAATGCAGGTGCTTACCTCTCACACCTTTATTTCATAATGTTGCGACTCCTACCGAGATTGTAACCGACCAATTGAAGTTGCAGAAGTAAGGTGCTCTTGACTGTGCTGTATTATAGTCCACACACGAAATAAATATATGAATCACTCAAACGAATACCAGATATTTGTAATCAATAATCAATATTTCTATCCTTTATCCTCTAGATCGGGAACATGATTGCTAGTAAGGCATAGAATATCGAGTAAAATGCTTAAAACTGCAGATGACGGCGTATACTCGTATTTGAAGCGTAAAGAGGGCCTCTTATAACTTGAGATATGAGCCAAAGAGAACAACGTTTTTTTGTTATATAACTGATGAATGAAATTGCAAACCCTGTGTAAACTAATTAAATAGTTTAGAGGTGAAAAGCTGGGAAACTGGGTACTGCTTTGTTCTGTCCAGGTGACTTTGAAGCTGAGCCCAGGACAAATTGGAACTTAGCCTGCCTAGCGACAAGTCTCACGCAGTATGTCATTCTACGGGAATCTGGGTCACGACCACATGAATAACTGACCACATGGACATGACTAATGAATTTGACCTTGAAAGGTGATTGATTATTTAAGACTACAGAGATATAGTGATAGGCGCGCGATTACGCCAACTGAACACGTGGTATTCGCAAAAACAAGCAATCATATCACTCGTCAAACTTGGTTTCAACCGCGTTTAACCATTACTAGCATTTTTTGACAGCATATCCATGATCGAAATAACAAATTCAAAAATGATGTGACATAAAAGAACGACAAATCTTACTAGGTAAAACATACCGAGCTGCAACACTGCTGGGGGTACTTTAAGCGCCTTTGAAAGGGGGTTTAGAAATAGCCTGCCGAATTCTTGTATCGCGTAGAGCAAACACCACTGGGCATACATGCAAAGTACTGTCTTGGTCGGAAGTCCTGAATCCAAAGCGTTTTCGTTTCATCCGCAAAATGAAGATGCACTCGCATCATTAAAAGCCGACGGGCCTTTAAAATGATGGGAAATAGTTTCTTGTCACAGTAAGAACCTATCCCATAGCATTTCAGCACTCTTTATTCTTTAACGGTGCCATGACGGCTTCATTTTGCGGCTGAGGCGAAAATGGCACAGGACTTCTGACCAAGGCTGTACACGTGCAGTAGTGAGAAAAAGCGGAGTGCAACACTCAGACAGCGCCAGTGACAAGGACAGCGGCACATGCATATCGATAGATTGGGGCACCGCCTCGGCTGTCTTGAGCCCAGACAGCTGTTTCTAGGTGTAGCATCGAAATTCAGTTTTTCCAAAATTCGCCATTGGCTCCGTGTTGAACTGTACATGCCCTCACTATGGTGTCGATAACTTGCAAATTATTTTCTTAATTGCCCTTAGCGCGCCTCGTGGTGGTTACTGGCGCCGGTATTTCATGCGAATTCCACCTCTGATCATGCAATCCGCGTGACGGTACTGGTAAGGAGCTTTTGTTTCGCTCGCCAAAACCCACAGCGAAAAATTTAAAGTACACGCCGTGCAGAAGACCGCAGCGTGTTTAGCTTCCTTTCTCCTCACTATTTACTGTCTATCTGCAGCGGGGAGCAAGCGACAAAATAAAAGAAAAACTACACAACCGAGCCAGGTTGGCTTGGTGACTCATTCGGGGGCGGTACTCGGTACTGATCAGTCCTCTTTATGTTTCTCTCTTTCTTCTTGGGGTTGGAGTTCAAAATGAAAATGTGCAAGCTCTTTCTAATCGTCCACATCTCGAATTGTAGATAAGCCATATCGAACGTTTTTGTGGTACGATGGTAGGCGATTTATTATCTATCGGTATGATCGGCTTTCGCCGCCGTCCATGGGCACCCCTGCAGTGCCATTTAAGTTAACGAAACGTTAAGGAGGCAAAATCGCCAGGTGACTCTGGATGCAGTAACCATAGGTGTGGACACAGGTCATGACACCGCGCAGTATAATATTCTCGATGTGCTCTATTTTCAGAACATGCCAGCCAGATGAGCATCGTGGCAGCTAAACGCAGGTGTTCACGAGAGGCTTGTAGAACTTTGTGAAAAACTTGCACGGCGCTTTAAACGGAAGGTGATTATTTTTTATGAGACTCTTTATTGGAGGTAATACATTGATCTATTACTACATCGTGGCCACAAAGACAGCCAGCAAGAAATGGCATCATCCTTCATAACTAAGACCAAAACAATTTTCAGCAATACTGTCAGAAAATACAGTCATGTTAGTTTCTTTCCAGAGCCGAAAATGCGTTTTAAAGGAGCCACTACTTCTCTTTATCTATGTTACCTACGACCAAAATATTCTTGCACAAAACTATTGGAAAATATGGTCATGTTAAGTTTCTTTCAGGGGTCAACAGCGCGTTAGTAACGAAGCCACTAGTCCTTTTAAGGGCTGTTGAGGAGCCTTCTCAGACTTGCAATAAAAACAAAGCGACGTGAACTGCTGTCTGCTAGAGTTAGCTTACAGCATGGAAACTCTTGGTCTCTTCCTTTTCATGCAACAGTTATGACCTTGATGAACGGCATACTTAGTCGTTCCCACATGCTTCGTACTCACGTATCGTCTCAGTGATTCCCTTAAAATTGGAGCTCAGAAGACGATACTGGAGGCGAAACACTTTCCAATCGGATGAAGAGGTACTCCAAGCTGTGCATGGTTGGTTGCGCTAGCGAGCAAAAAAAAATTGAGAAATTGAGGCGCTTTGTAAGCGTTAGAAACAGCAGATAAGGGTGGAGGTGATTATATGGAAAAAATGATGCATAAGTGTTATTATCCACTTAATGATTCTTTTAGTTTACAAATTTCATTTCACTGTCTCTAATTTGTAACCCGAACCTGACCCTAGTCGTAATTATTAAGGAATATCAGTCTAAGCTCCACTTCTCTTTGTTCTACGTCAGCTGTGAGAGAACAAAGAACAGACAACACAGAGATTGCATTGTAATTACGTGTTTTGAGCATGGATGATCATAAAGCATTTCACTCACTGCTCCACCATGTCCATACCTGGCTCGTAACGCCAATGCGTAAAAACCCGGACGGGAACTGATACGAATACTCTAATATTACTATTATAAGAAAGGTCTTATGAGCACTTAGCGACCAACTTCTGCTATTCTCAAGTATAAGCGACAGGTTCAATCCGCTTATTTGTGAGTTGAATGAAAAAATCTCAATGAAAACGTCCAATAACCTTAGCTCCTTGAGCGAAGCGATGATCAGGCTTCTCTAAAATTTCTTTTGCTCCTCAACTAAAACCACGCCACGACGTAGAAAAGTCTGTGTCGCCAAAGCACCCTTTTTCCTTCATCTCAGCCTTTCATTCCCCGGCAACGTACACACTTAACAAGGTTGACGACAAGGGGAGTTGGTATTGATTCATCTTAAAACCAGTCAAAAGGCAGAACACAGAGAAAATGAGCACAAAAGACGAAGCTCGACTAACAACTGAAATTTTATTAAAGGAGAGAAGACACCAAAGGCTCGCACTCAACTCTGTGCTGTGTTTTTTGGCTGTTTTTAAAATGGACTACACACTTCTCTCACAGATCAGGATACCTCATGGTTCTCGCTCGCTAGTGTAACTAACCAACCAACTGTCAGATCGCAGCGTGTCGACGCCGCCTGGAACCTAGGTGAATGTCAATGAGTAATTGCTCCCTTATTACAAATATACTCCACCTTCGGGGATTCCCCTAAATATTTGACCAACACCATTCCCACTTCGAGTTATAGATTAATTCGCTCTCGCCCTACCATCTGATCTACTGGTCGTCCTGGTTAGCTCAGTCGGTAGAGCGACTTCCCCGGAAAGGCGGTGGTGCCGGGTTCGACTCCCAGACCAGGACGAATTTTTCTTTAACTACGAAGTTTCTGAGAAAGCTGTATAGCTTTCCTTTGTAGCCGTATGACTGCGTTTGGGTGGATATCATTCAGTAATTGCTCCCTTATTGTCCGCTCACGTAGCGGCGTTGTGAAAGCACAGCGGTCACGCACTTCCAGTTTTCCTCTAAGTATGAAACAGCCTGTATATTCGGTCTTCTCCGTGTACTGGTTAGTTCCACTTTCGATAGATAGGGCGCTGCTTTGTAACATTCAGCTATAACGTCATGGGCTGTATCCAACAATACCAGAGGTGCAATTACTGTAGACAGGAAAAATAGTAGAATACTGTCCTTTGGCTTGTAAACAATAATGTAACTCAACGCGGCATTATTTGGGCGACCCTTATCAATTGCTCATCTTCGGTAGTGTGAGCAAGAGAGGCAAAGTGACACCACCTCAACAGAAAAAGCGTTAGCTTTGCGTTCCATGCTTGCTGACTGGTGTTTGCAACCTCGCATTCATAACTGGCGGTGCAGCCACAAGAGCCCTCACTGTATTTAGGTTAAGCGTCACCCATCCGTAAAAGGGGATTTGCACACCTTTCCCTTCCCGCGAATTATTTATTTCTTTTACGCGATCTCGTAACGGTTCTTGTCGCAGAAAAGCCGGTATTGTCGACACTTTCATCTGTATAGCTGGCCGTGGGTGGCGAATAATCCTAATTGGTCGGCGTGGTCACGACATCACAGCCACAGCACCTGGTGCAGAAATTTCAAAACATCCCCCAATTCTCACGTTATGTGTGGCGTCACGCATGGAAATAAAGGGACGAAAGCATGATATGTGATGCAATATATAAAGGTCGCCACATGTCTAGAATAATAAAACTTTTTTTTTTTTGAGGAACTGATTTCTCTTTGAGAAAGAACTTGAGATATAGGCGGCATTCGAACCTACGAACTTCTGATTCGAGAGCCAGACACATCACCGACTATGTAGAACACGTGCAAGGCTTGCTTGCGTGGACTGCAAACAACTGGGATTAATCTGCATGTTGTGTGCGCAGATAAGCGCTGTCTTACGACAGTAGGCTAATTATGACATGCGGGTACGCTAGCGACCCTACAGACGAGACGGCGCCAGACGACAACCTCAGTGTAATTACCGAAACCCTATGCTAATATGTACTATCACCTAGCCCCCATTGAAGCTTTATGAGTGCATATTAATAGCGGCAACAACTACATAAGAAGTAATCTTGACTAGCAGCAAAGAATGTGTTAACGTTGCTTATCATTTGCTTGAAGTGGCAACTGAGCGCCACGCGGCAGCATGCGATGACCACCGGAACCCCTGCAATCTGGTGTACACCGCTACATTTGTAGATTATGCTCCAGCAATACAAAGCAGTGCACTGTGAGCACAGTGAACAGGTCGGCAACTCGTCAAAGCCGTAAGGCGGAGCTTAAATGTCCGCCTAATTCCGCATGTACACCTTGGTACTTTCATTTTCTCTTTACAACGCGACTATCACAGATTGATAAGCCACAAATTGAGCATTTTAATCCTGGCGGTTATGGAACTCTACCTTCGGTAAAAGTGTTCTTGTGCACAATGATGGGAATGGGGTTCGCGGGACTAGACTCCACCGCAGTATAATCATGAGGAGCCCAGAGGATGGAGAAGGAGCGGCCAGGGAGGAGAGGCTAAGAAGAGAAGAAACGTTTTATACAACCTTTTACGTGACGGGGTATGTACAAGCTCTCGTAAGAGACAATTTCCACCGCTTAAATATGGCCTGTTATCCCCAGTTCCCTAGCTGGGAAAGAAATTTCAATATCTGCAGTCCAATCAGTTGCGCACCAGCGAAGACTTGAGGCGCCGTTCACTGCCGAGGGTGGTGCTTGAACCTCCTCGCACATCTTTTGGCGGCGAGGGCAAACTTCTCCTATGTAGATGACGATATTGCGCTGGCGAGTGAGATTCTGCACCCAGGCGAAACAGTCTGAGACGTCGTCCTTTGGTGGAGGTCATTTCCGCAGCGGTAATTTCCAGAAGGTCACCCGCCTGTCTCGAGAATTCGGCGAGGAGGATCAGTGCTGCTCGCTAACGCGCCTCCGATTCCTCTAACAAAAGTGCGAGTTTCCTGCAGTAGCCGCCGTCGGCGTCAGGTGGGATTAAGACCCGAAAAAACGTTATATTGCTACTGTTGTGAATGAAATCAGCAATACTTGCGCCAAAGCACATTGATGCTTATCAGCAGCGCAAAGAAAATGCGAGTACAAAATGAGAAGACGGAACCTTTGCTCACCTTCTCCTTCCACTTGAGTGTAGTGTTTGTTTTTGTTTTTTCTATCCTGGTACCTACTCCTTTATGAACTCAGTTCATCCACACAAAACGTTCACGAAATCTATGCCCAGAAGCTAAGGCATTCCCATCCGCATAAATCGTGCTCATTTCCCAGAGTTTTTCCTTTCACCAAATTTCGTTGTTCTATTTATTTATTTATTTATTTACTTTACTTTACTTTACTTTACTTTACTTTACTTTACATTCCATCATAGCTCTTTTCGTGGGCCATGAGGGGATGTGAAATTATTTTTTGTGTTCTGGCACTATCCACATACTTGGTGGCCAAAACTGATAGTAGCCACACGATCATTTTGACATAAATGAAATCCATGTATAGAAGCAAACCCGACTTGAAGGTCGGGTTTGCTTCTATACATAGCTCGCCCTCTAGACCGGGAGCGAGATATGGCTTGTACAGCAGGGAGTGTTTCGAAAAACCGTTTCCGTTTTAAGGTGCAATCAACCCCGCGATAGGGCGGCGATAGTGGTAAAACTTTAATATCCAACAGATACAGGATAGGCTCCGACTATTCGCCTAGACTGCGGCCTGAAGTCCTTGAACCCGAACTGCGAGTGGCCTATTAGAGACGCCACAGTGGGCGGTTGCTCATTACTTAGACCACCTGGACTTCTTTAACAAGCGCTTAAATCGCTCAGACCGCGGGCTCCTTATACGAGAAAGCTTTTACTACTCCCCTCCTTAACTTCTTCGCCGCGTGCATGCCTTTAATCTTGATCAGTGAACAAACCACGTGACAGCTACGACGTCGCTGAACCGACGACGCCGCCGAAGAGGAGGTAACCGTGTTCTCGCCTCTGCCTAGTCACGTGACAACCATGACGTCGCTCAATCGCAGCTACGCTGGAGACACGGCGTTCGCTCTGTTTAGATAATCTCACGCATGGGCTCGGGCAGATGCTTGCACAAGTGGGATAGACTAGACAGCTATTTGCGTTCTTCTTTGATTCCACCATATCTGTTGGTGGCGAAACCCGGGGACGAATCATTGACCTTTGAATGCCGGTTTAAATGCCAGTTAAATTCTCTTAGCCGGTGCCAACGCATTGCAACAGCTCTCGAGATTTTAACGGAAGCAGTCGTCATGGATGACCAAAGCGAGACGCCTCGTGAACTGTCTGCGTCTCAAAGGTTGCGAATACTGCAGTCTAATCTGATCATCGAGTGGACGTATAGCTCGCCGAGAGGCTCCGGCACAGACAAGCAGGTCAAGCAAAACGTGCCGCCGCTTTTGCTTTGGTTACTTAGGCGTAATTATGCCTACGTTTTTGTTAATTTTGCTTTTATCAAGCGAGGTCTTTATGGTTGCGATTCCATACCACTGTCTCAGGGTCATCAGACGAATGATATATCTACTGATCCACAGTGGATCAGTTAGTGATAGAATGCCTAATTCGGGAACATTGTGCGGCAGAGTTGACGCTATGAAGTCTCACGTGATCACGTGGCATGGTCAAGGACCGATAGGTCGGCAGGTTGTGTGATTTCATGAAAGCGTGCGAGATGCCCGAGTTGGTAGATGCGCTGGCAGGGGACAAAATCCCCACGCCGTAATAGATTTATTTATTTATTTATTTATTTATAATACCCTCAGGGTACAGTTGTACGTTACAGAGGGGAGGGGCGCATACAGGATATATATATAAAACAGAAGGTTAACAAAAGCGTACAAATCTGAAAAACAAAGCAAATAAAAAAAGAACAAGGTACATGTGCAATTTAGGAAAACGGCATAGGTGTTAAAAACAACAATATAAAAATATAATGAGCAACAGTATACAATGATGTTATGCAAATAACCATACAGTAAGTTTTAAAACTAGGCAAAAAAGAAAGATTGCAGCGCGGATTTAAATTTTTGTTCTTCAGTTATACTTGTTAGTGATGCAGAGAGGTTATTCCAATCATTACAGGTGCGGGGAAGAAAGGAGTTAAAATAGGCAACTGTGTTTGTGTGCGGAATGTTTACCTTTTGACTATGGTTACGGCGAAACGAAATGTAGGATGGTGGCTGAACCCATGAGGAACGCAAGGTGGAGTTATGGTAGTATATTTTGTGAAAAAGTGAGAGGCGGGATAGTTTTCTTCGAGTAGATAACAGCGGGAGATGTAAGTATGCTTTCATATTAGTAACGCTGGCTGTCCTTTGATAGTTATTTAAGATGAACCGGGCTGAGCGATTTTGTACTGCCTCAACGGAGTGTATGAGTGTTGCTTGACTGGGGTCCCAAACAGATGAGGCGTATTCCAGTTGTGGACGAATGTATGTTGTATACATTAATAGCTTTAATGATGATGGTGCAAGGGAGAAATTATCTAGCCTGTACGTTGCTTCTCCTGCTGAGGCCTCACAGCAGCCAGGTGGAATGAACAACATGCTAGCCGAAGTAGAGAGTATCGGAAAGGAAAGATTATAAACAGCAGAGCGGTAAGGGACAGGGCGGAGAGGAGCCAAAAGCGGCGCATGGCGGCCGCTTTGATCCAACAATGCAGAGCCTGCTCAGTGGTCTTGATGTGGCGTTGTGTGCATTTTTTCGAATTTATTTACGCTAACAACACACTCATAGAGAGAGTGGTAGAAAAGTATAGCTACTGATTGGTCGAATATCATTTTTTTTTTCAGTATCTTTATGTTTAACATAAATCCATTGTCAACCATTTTTTTTTTTTATGCAAGCAGAACTAAGATCTTATGGATCTTGCTTCCAGCTAAGGCCCTGTTTAATTTTACACTGAACAAACTGTCGGGAACAGAGTTCCTCCGCAAGTAGTAGCGAGTCGAACTGAGCCCGTTACCAAATAGTAAGGATAGCGAAGGAGCACTCTTGGACACCAGTGTATCATGAGCCGCATCAAGTAGTTCTGTAACCGAAAGCAGGGGGTAAACTGCATAAGGTTTTGACTTAATTTAGGGTGTAGGAGATACCGGCCAAAGCTACTCAGTAGGGCAACTCATTGCCAGCAGCACCGCAGACCCTTACCGACGTTGAAACGTGCTCCACTCTACAGCGGTAATCAACGGTAATGCACTAGGTATTTCTTAAGCATTTTCAACACATACTGCATTATCGAGGCCCGGGCGTTAAAATATCGCTCTTTGTGACTAGAGGGGCGGGCTTGCACAGGCATCGAAGGAGGTCGAAACCTTGCAAGCCACAGGCATAGTCAAATAAAGGCCCTCTACTACGTTTGTGCCTGCTTTTCACCGATCATAATTTATATAGTACTCTCACGCCGTGACTCCGACTGTTTGTAAACAAAGGTTCAGCCTAGCAATCCCTACGTTGATTGAAGGATATTTTCGGCCTCCAGCAGCCGTGAGCGTGTCTCCGCTAGATGCAGCAGGCGTCATCGGAAACGGAGCTCGAACAAACGGAAGGGCGTGTTCCGCGCCGCCGCGGCGAGTTAGGCCACCCCCAGAATATGCGGCCGCCATCGTCGATTGCGCATCCGTTTGGGCGCTGCACACCACAGACCGGCGCGGGCGCACCTCGACTTCGCCGCTGTATAGGCCGCATGGGGCGCGTCCTTCCACGCCTGCCGGTCGTCCAGCGTTTCGGCACGTATATCCGTACGTGCGGCAGCGCAGGGCCGATACTGCGTCGGCGGTGTCGGACCCAATGGCGTCGGCGGGTCGCCCCGCCGCGACGGCCGCACCGGGGTGTCGCGCTCTACATACCAGGCCGACCTTGACCGTGCGCTTCGGTAGAAGGAGGGGGGGGGGGGGGGGGGGGGGGTGCAGCGGCGTCCGCTATTAGGCAAGGGTATCCTCCGCGAGCGGTGCTGCTGATGAAGCGTCCACTGTGTGCCGCTGCTGCCACCATGCTCCTGCGGGACGATGCGGGACCGCACCCGAGCTCGCCACTGAAATATTCACCTCTCGGCCCCTGCCTGCACGGCTGATTCTGCTGCTACCGATGCCGCTGCTGATGCTGCGTGGCTTTTTGTTAGTCTTTCTCTCTTTATATTGTTTTCTAACTCTCTTTCTCTTTCCTCTTTTGCTTGTGCTTTCTCGTTACTTTCGCGACCTCGGCGCACAGTGGGGCGATGTCGCATATGCGGGCGCTTGATTGCAATCAGGCAAATTGGAGAAAACGAGAAGTTTGGGGAAAACTACTTTCAACGACTGCTCACTGGAGCCGCGTGCGCGACGTCCTCGGAAGTGACGATGTTTGTGGCAGGGCTGCGCCAGAAGTTACATTCAAGGGCATGCAATGCATTGTAACAGACCAGAATTTTTTATTGATCGCTTTTTTATTTATGTTTGGTTTAAGACGAAAGCCTTTAATGGCTCATCGTTGTCGTCATCAAAAGTGTCACGTTGTTTGGCTCGAGCTGTCAATTGGGGTCGCTCCTTTCTTACGGGAGGGTGATATCAGGATCAGCCTGCCGAAACCATTTCCATTCTCATTACCGCTATGACACGGAGGCACGTTTATACGGCTTGGTTGAAGCGTGAATTTATTTTGTGGGCTGGTAGCTTACCCTCTCGCGTCATACCCTTAAAGGATGAGCTTAAATGTCCCCAATAATGCAGCGCCTTACACTTATAGGCCTTACATACTGATAGGAGGCGTTAGTACAGCAGGCATCAGCGGTGTTAGAAATTGATTTACAGGATAGCAAAGGTGCAGTATCTGTCACAATTCTCCGCGTACACGTGTACCATCCCGTAAAGAAAGAGAGGAATGTGAAACACTATTCACCCATTTTAATCGAAGCATTATTCACTGCCAAATGCGTAGCAAAATGAGGCATTCAGGCTTTCACTTTTCACCACTTTAGTCGCCAAAGTGTCTCGTAATTTTTTACTTGCGTTCTTTCAGTGTTGGTGCTCAACATACGAGTCTGAGCTGCAGTGAACGCGAGGGGCTCAGCAGTAGTTCGTATTGTCATGATGTGTTCGTCACTTTGTAGTTGCCCTTTGTGATACTTGAGTTCTACTGCTGGAGGTAGCTTCCCATGCTGGTTCACCCACTAAATAATGAAGGAAAATGGCCGGTTTTACCGTCTATTAATCACCGTTCACTGCCTCTAAAAGTGCTTACTTAATTCGTTTCGCACACGGCATGTGCTTAGAAAGCGAGTGGCGCTTCTAGTACCGCTGATTTGCTGCACTTTTGAGATTATTACCTTGATGAATGAATCTATATGCCTAAGTGGAATGTTTTTACTGCCATAGTGAACATTTGATACTTTTTCGCGAATCTGACGTATTTATCGCACATTGCATTTGTTTTGTTTTTTCTCTCTGTTGCGATATTTAAGCCTAAATTTCAGAAATATAAACCAATAGGCTAATTGCTAATAGATGTTGATGTCTGGAAGGTGCGTTCTTATCGAAACATGGCTGCAGTATAGGTTACTAACAGCAGCATTTAGAATGAACATGCAATGAGCATGCAAATTTTGCTTGGTCGCACTGCGGCGCTGTGCATATATAATATATATTGTGAGGCAGAAGAACGCACCAGCAAATTCACCTTTTTACTTCAGGTAGGCCGAAGCAGCAGCTACCGACTAGCCACAGCTTAGCAACACTTCGTCTTCTTCGCACGACCCGATGACCGATGATGATTACGCTGAGATGAAGATGAAGGTCACTCACAGTGCTTACAATATATATATATATATATATATATATATATATATATATATATATATATATATATATATATATATAAAGAAAATGTTTTTCTTTTGGTCTTCAAGTCTTTCTGCAAGATTTATTACACCGTCATCATCACGGAGCGCTGGCCTTACCTTTGACTTGTCCCGCATCGTAGTGGTCAGACGCACTCACACGCACTCGACCAAGAAAAAGGCAGTTAAAGGTTTCTTCCAGACACCAGCTGACTTGAAACAAAAAGAAAATGACTAGAACTTCGTAGCTATTTCATCTCAAGCCATGTTGTTAGAGTTAGAGGAGTTTAACACAAACAATGGCTGCCCGCATAAAGTCGGCAGGGAATGCTTCCAGAACACAACTTGTTTTCAGCGCCCGCATGCCCGAACGGGGCTCAAATTAATCTGCTGGCTTTGTGGGAGCAATTTTCCGTAAAGCAGTAAAGAGTTCGAGTGAAGTGTGTTCTCTTCTAAGGGTCCGTAATTTTTTCGCAAGCAAATTTTCCCTTCATAAAACAAAGCGCTATAACATTGCAGTGGATTATGATTTGGCACTGTAAAATAAAATTTTGGTGGGAATAATCGTTGTGGCTAAGCTTACCTGCTTAGTGCATTAATCAGCAAAAGATGATCCGCATTACTCACCGAGAGAGACACACAACCTGTGATGCTGTGCAATGACATATATGTATTCACATAGCACAACACTAAAATTTTGTGGCCGCTGAAGTGCACGGACATTGAATCTTATTCTGCTACGAACAAATTCGTCTTAAATACCAAATTTGTAAAACTATTTTGGCTGGTAGCTGATTTGGCAGGATCCGAAGTCAGGAGTAAGCCAAAGTGCCACACTGTTTGAAGGAATGCAGTGCGATTCATCCACGTAACTATTGAAATCAATAATGAGCACAACGCTCTCTTTAACATACCGCTGCATACACATTTGCACAACGCTGATGACGTCATTCTTTGGCGTGATAAGGCCAAATTTAGTATGCACGTCAAATGCAACGCAACAACATCAACTAATGCCACTGCTGAGTTTCACTTCCCACTCCTCTTTTGACACGCTTTCCATCGCCCACTCTCGTCTACAATGTCCATCGCCGTCATCATGTCGAATCTTCGAACATCTAATAACGTATGACGTCGTGTTTTGTTCTTTACAACGGTATCTACACACATAAGAAGGACTGTTATGTGTTGTTTGCGCTTCACGGCTTTGTCCAGCTAGCCGTATTGTCAACAATCGCATGATATGAACGCTTTTGTCTATGACTCGTCAGGCTTTGTTGGTCGCTACGATTTCGCCAGCGACTTTAACAACGCCTACACCGCATTCAGGTAATTTACTACAGCGAAGACTGTTCTTACATCGTTATAGGCGCGCTTTCCACATTCCCATTTTCGTGCACAAATTCATTATCACCGACACGCCGAATTTCAGGCATCGTCGAATGCCGCCTGCTACACACGAGCAACTTTCCTGCGCCAGTGCCGCAACATTGTTGTTGTTGCGGCTGTAGGAAAAAGGAAAAGAAAATGCACGGGCCTGCTACTGGCTCTGTACCTGAGCCACCTCCGCTGCCTCGTGCAGACAGAAGAGAAAATCGAAAAGAAAGAAAAAGAAGAGGGAGAGAAAAACGCGCGCCGCAACAACAGCCGTCGTCCACCACCGAAGCGGTGGCGGATGCAATGACGGCCTAGAACAGATAAACATTCGGTGACAGGCTGGTAATCTTACCGGTCCCCCCGCCACAAGCGGCGGGACCTACCTGTCCCAGCCCCAGTAGGGGACTTCGGCAGCTGATGAAGCCGTGTGCAACGTACCGCACCACGTGATGGACACCTCTGTTGCTATGGAAACCGGCGGGAGTTCAGCTATCTCGTCGAGCATGCGCGTTCCGCCAGGCATTCACTACGGCTTAATTCAATGCTTTTCTCATTTTCGTGCGTGATTTCCCGCGGTGTGACATGACCTCCGCTGCTGTGCAACTTGCATTTCCCGTTTAAACTGCTAAGCTATTAAAGCTTCCTCAGTATATACCTAAAGTAGCTGGTGCGCGAAGGAGTATTTCATAAGATAGGCGCGTTCTAGGTTTTTGAACTTAACGAAACTTTCCTCTAAAAGAACTCAAACGAAGCATCACCGACCCTTTCAAACACACAAGGTTAGTGCTCCATAGTTCAGCTGGGGCTTGAGCTTTGATTAGCCGCGGTGCTGCTGCTGGAAGGGCTACCCATATTCCGTGAAATTTGGAAGTGTTTGGCTACCACATAGGACTGCATCATCAAATGCAAATTCATTTAACAGCGCAGTCATCTTTGAAAGATAGCGAACAGTGCCAATGCACATCGTTTTTGTTGCTGTGGAAGTGGGGGTGGCGGGGTGACAATGCTATTATGTCAGCCTTATCACATCATCGCCACCATACGCGCTATAGCAACGTGCCTCGGTGCTCGCATTATGCCTAGGAACATCGTGTTTGATTCTTTCTTTTTTGCTAGTATTCGATAAGAAAATTTTTGTTCAGGACTTCCGTTGAGAATAGAATCCTCGGTTACTAACCATGTTTAAAATATTGAATTAGGATGCGTAATCTTTAAAAAATTTTGTTAACAAAATGTTGTTGTTTGCCCTGTAGCAAAATATGGTCCGGAATACCTTTGTAAGTTTCCCAGCTGGCTTTTGAACTCCTTTGCAAACCCGCTTGCTTCTTAAGTATCAAACAAATGCAGTCAATTAACGGAAAGAAAAAAATTGAAAGGTAATCTTACCGAACCTTCTTTCTTAATTATAGCGACGTTCTAAAGAAACACAAGCCGTAGACACGACTAAAATGCGGTATCTTTCTCGGACACGCAGTAGCTGCTCTCGAAAACAACGACACTTTCATCGCGTCGTGAACGCTGGAGTTACAAAAACTCGGAGCGGTTCCTCTACCTCAGCGGGGCCGCACGATCACAAAAAACCCTCCATTCCTGGCCGGCTTTATTTTCAGCCTTTTCTACATCTGCACACGTGTGCCCTTCCGGCTTCTTTTATTCCTTTCGCAGTAGCATGCAAATTTCGCTTGGTCGCACTGCGGCGCTAAATACGCGGGAATAACAAAAATTCTTTCATTTTCCTTCCTTTCTGGTTCCCTCTATCTCCGTTTTCCTCCTCACCCTAATCTTTCTTAGTACAGCAAACGCATCAAGGAGTCGGCAGGCGAGAACAGGGAAAAAGCAAGAGTTGGGGAAAGAGGGAGAAACTAGGAAGAAGAGTAAAAGAGGCGTCGAGCTAACGTAGCAAGGAGCAGGCTTCCTCTTTGAACGAAGTCCGCTAATAGAGCCCCCCGACGGCGCGAGACTACAGCTCAGACGCAGCCGCCGGCGGCCGCCGGCATCGTGAAAGACGCGTTTCCGAAAATTAGCGGCCTCGCAGGGCCCCGGGAAACAAAGGCGCGGCTCCGAATGAGACGTTGTCGTCGTGTCTTTCCTCACGAGTTCGGGCTCACAAAAGAGGGGGTTCGCGCAGGAAGAGACGGGGAAAGAAGGGACAGGAAGACGTCGTTCCGAGAGGAACTCGCCACTTGACTTCGCAGAACGAGCAAGACAAAAACGATCGAGGCAAAGGCGGCGTCGGTGCGGCAAAAGAAAAAAAGAACAGATAAAACTTGTTTCTCTCATTCTCTTCCACTCTCTCCATCTGTCTTGTCGAACGTTTTGCTTTTATTTATTTTTCTTCCTTTCTGGAAAACGCGTCCCAAATTTTAACTCGATCGAAGATATTGAAAGTACCCGAGTGAAAGACGCTCTCTCGGAACACCACACAAAGTGGTGTTCTTTGCTGACACGACTAGGCGCAGTACGCATGCGATATTACACTGTAGCACGCCTACGCAAACAGTGCCGTGGCAAAGCCTGGGGGCAATGCAAGAACTAACGGAATAACGCAAAAATCTGACGAGAGTACGACAAGTGGGAAAAAACAGCATGGGACAAGCGCTCAACAAGATTTGTCGTTCGGAGCTTTGGAAAAAAAATGTTGAGACAATACATTAGCGCAAACGTCAACAACGTGGAAGCGTTAGCTTCGTATAGAACAAATAGAATTTAGATAAGAAAGCATTCGGAAAGATGCAATTTCATCGGCGACCGCCTGTGTTAGTTTGTGGGAGAATCTATTAAGACAAGTGAATTTTAAGATAGCGTATGCGTTGCCTCCAAATGTTACTTCTAGCAAACATTGGTCTCTTCTTCATTAATTCCATTATTTCAGCTTCAGTGCTTTGTAACAGCCACTAAAGCGTGTGATCAGAAAAATAAGGCAGCCTCTACAATACGCACAAAGACTACCCACGCAGCCGCTTCTGGACGGCGCCAAAAAAGTGCTGACGATGCGGAGGTAATTGGCAGCAAACGTGCGTGCATTTTTAACGCCACCGCGATATACTTCTCTACCAAGGAAACCTGCAATTGCGACATTTTCTATGGTTGCAAGGCTGCACGCCGTCTCCTAATTACAGGATCGAAGCATTGGCGTCATCTTCAAATATGCCCGTACGCACAAACACGAACTTTTATGTCGCCGCTTGTTTTTTATTAGCGTCAGCAGAAGCTAATGTATCTTGGAAAGCACGTACGCTTGCTGGCGGTCTGTGAACGCGGCCCCTGGATTATGCTTCGCTTACGTTGTCCAAGCATTAATGGATACAAATTGAAGAAAACATGACAAGAAGAAAAAAAATTGTTAAGAAAGAAGATGTTTGCAAGAGTAAATGACACGAGGCATTTATTACTGTTAAAAGGAAGCCCTCTAAATCAATTTACGCGCGTTCTTTGCCTGACGTTATAGCAAATTTTGATATAATAAGGAGAATACAAATTTGATATAATCAGCAGAATACAACTTTACTAAAAGGGGTGTTCAGGACAGCAATATGTCGATATACGTTGAATATCTGCAGACATTTTTAGTCACTGTTGCACAATACTAGCATTATACAGTAGCTTCAGTGAAGACGAACCAGAGTTTGTAAAAATAGGCATCTTTTAGATATCCGGACGGCTTCCTAAATAAAAAATATTTCACTGCAAAGTTTATGCAAAGTTTTATGTTTATGCAAATGTTTATGAAAAATGCAAAGATAAACATTTTTCTAGAATAAAAAATGTCCCAACTCTCAATTTTGTCAGTATAAATTGCAAAAAAAGAAGCGAAACAGCATGTAAGGGTAAATTTTCCCAAAATAAGTGATGGCTCTCCCTCCAATTGGCTAAGTATTGAGCAGCAGCAAACCATTATTCCTCACCTAATAGGTACACTTTAAGAAGAAAAATTATGTTTTAAAAAAAATTATATGGTCGTTCAATTCCTTTAGGAAGTTCTTTAGTGGAATTTCAGAAAACAAAGACCTTTTATTTGCGACGTCTGCTTATGTGCCTTCGCTACTATGGCTTTTGCGCTCTACGTTCGCGCCTTGATATGATGAAGGACAGGAGACATCTTAGTACCGCCACTTTGTGTTCTCGAAAGAATACGACTATTTCAGACCAAGTAGCACACCGGCCTATGCTTCTTAGAGCGCCCATGGTGGTTGAATTGCAGCGCCCCCAGATTTCCCTCTAGGTGAGAGTGAGAAACTATATGGCTGTAACATGTCAGGAAAACGCTGAATCGGGTTAGCCAGTAAGCAAACCAGCTAATATTCAATTAGTACCTTTCAGATGTCTGGTTAAATTCTGGTTAAATTATGGTCAAATTCTGCTTCATGTTTATCTTGAATTAAATTAAATTTTATTCTTACCCTGGTGTCTTTTCTATATTAATGAACCTCGAAACCAAGACGTTATGTGGCTCTAGTAACATTCTAAGCACATTTCTGCGCCACCATTCTGAAACTATGGCAAAATTATTTGTGAATATTGTTAATATAAAAACTTCTTGGTGAGGGAGGACCATCCGGATTTTTCCCGTTTATAAGAAAGAAGGCCGTCTTTTGTTGCATGACTATCTTTCTATATCATTAACGCCACCTTGGTATAAGCTACTAGAACACATGGTTGTACATTGCATGAACGGTTTCTAGAAAACCTTCTGGCGTAAATAATTTCCAGCGGGGCTTATAAAACGCTTCTCGACTCTAACACAAGTGATTACAGTGTTAAATTCATTTGCATCCTGCACAAATAGTAGGCTTCAAATTTATGAAAAATTTCAATGTTACCAAAGTGCTCGACAAGTTCTTTATGGTACACTGATTATAAACATCAAAGATATTGGCATCCTCATATTTTTGTGGAATAGTTATCATCATACTTAAACGACGGCAATCAATTTACCGATATCGGTAGACAACTTTGAAGTTTTCTTTCAGTTTCATCCGATGCTTCCCAACAAGTGTACTAGGCCATCTGCTTTTCATTTTGTATACCAATGATATTGTTCAAATTTTAACCCAACTGCGCATGTTCGAGTGTTCGCCAGCGATTGTATTTTATATAGACAAATTACAAACATTGAAAATCAAAGTTTGTTTTGAACATGTTTCGAAAAACGGTTTAAAATTATGCGACCAACGAGGCATGGTTCTGCAAGCTGACAAAAGGGTGTACATACCGACAACCAAAATAAAAATAATACGTCATAGCTGCATGTATCAATTATGCTTGATCCTTTTTCAACAGATATAAATTACAATTACCTAAGTGATCATAACTACCAACCTATCGTAGAATTCGCATGTGAACAAATCCGGTCTACTGCATTTAGCGAATTGTGCTGCTTAAGACAACCTGAAAAATAATGCTACAAATATTAAGCTATCTTGATATTCGTCTACAAAAACACGTAAACTTGGATATACATAAAGAGTGTGGGAACCGTTTAAAAATACAATCTAGAATAGACAGAGAGTAGCTATTAGGTTTATCTTCAAAGACTAACTCCAGAATCATTTTAATGAAAATTATTAACACTGACGCACTTGAACACTGAAGAATGATGTCTAGGTTAGAACTTATTTCTCTCTTAGATAACAAACTTGTTCTGGATCTCTAATTACCCATATTGCCGTAGTCAACCATACAAACTTCGCAACACCGCCCTAGCTTTCTAACCACTATATTCCCTAAAACAGACAAAAGTTTTACATTTCTTCACTCATATTAAAGTTTGGAATTAGGTAATTAACCATCGCCCCATGAGGTTTAAGTAAGTCATGCTCTCCTGTGTCGTTCTTTTTTTTTTTCTTTGGGGATGTTGTTTTTGTTGTGATTTTGTTTAAATTATTCTCACCCCCCAGAAAATTATTATCAACTTACTGCTAACCTTTAACTATGGCCATTCTTGAAAAGTGCGCACGCCACGCGACGGTTCTCTGCCCCACCCGTGCTTCGGTGCTTGCTCCTCCTCAATCGCTAATCCAGGCCGCACAGGAGAGAGAGAAGGACATGGGACACATGCGCCACGAGATGACGTGCAAGGACTGGCGTAGCTTCGAGGTCACCGTGAACGCGCGCGAAGAACGTTTATTGTGCCTCCAGGACTTCGATGCAATAGCGCAAAAAGACAAGGGAGAAAGAACGACTGGACACACACAGCGCTGTATGTGTCTACTCGTTCTTTGTCCCCTGTCTTTTTGCGCTAATATTCCGAAGTATGAACCAACAAGCCCAAATTTCAACGTTGCTAAAGTTTATCGTGTCATAGCACCCACGGTAATCATGCTTTCAAATTTCTAAAAAGAAGTTTAATCCCACGCTAGAAATTTCCAATTTCCTTTAGGCGCTGAATTGGAACTGGCGAAAATCTAACTATTTAAAATTAAATAATAAACTCTCTATCTAGCATGATTCGCCTATTTTCTTATCCCAGAGAACTATTGTATCCATACGCTCCAAGATCCAGGTCGTAATCTCAAAAAGCCCATCTTTAAGAATTCTGCTTCATAATCGCTGAAACTACCTACGGGGACAGTGAATACCTTCATCGATCGTTTTCGCTTAAAATCGGCAATTCTATGATTTACCTGCGAAGTCGATCGCTGCTGCGAAAAATTGGATTATTCGATTCGTGAAATCACGGGGTTCATTGAAATATGAAGGCAATGCGACCACGAGATTTCCGAAATTTGCACATTTGTCTATTTCTTCTAGGCGTGAACGAAGGAAAGAATAGAAAAAAGATCCATCCAGGAATATTGTTCTCTATCACAATTATCTTGTCTATCCAGGCATGTTCACATTTGTCCAGCTGAAAAAAAAGAAATGGGAATTTGTTGCTGAGAAAAATCCCAAACTTATCCCACTGCTCGATTGCTCGATTCCTCGATTCCAACCTATGTCGCCCAAACCGACCAGGACTGGTTGCCGCCACCTTCAAACTGAATGACGGTGGGACGGTGTAGCGTAGCCTCTAAAATGCGCGGCGGATTTCGGTGTTGACGCATGCAGCGTACTTGCAGTGTCCGGCGCTTGTGGCGACAGCTGTGTTTCATTTTTTTTTTAATCTTTTCTTGCCTACAAATTCTCGGTTTTCAATTAATCTGCTGTATCTGTCGATAGAATTCTGCAGTCTTAGATACCTGTAGGTCGATTTCAATTTCGTGTCCTTATTATCTTTAACTATGACGGTTTTGACGGACGGATGAGATTAAGAAGTTCGCAGGGGTCAAGTGGATGCAGCTAGCACAGAACCGGGTTATGTGGAGAAATATGAGAGAGGCATTCGCCCTGCAGTGGGTATAATCAGGCTGATGATGATTATTATTATTATTATTATTATTATTATTATTATTATTATTATTATTATTATTATTATTATTATTATTATTATTATTATTATTATTATTATTATTATTATTATTATTATTATTATTATTATTATTGTGATGATGACGGTTTTGATGGAGCCTTTATTGTTTTTCTTTGTAGTCGTAGGGCTTCCTAAAATCCCAACTCGAGTAGATAAGGCCCACCTCTACAAAAGGGAAGAAATTACTGATTACCACCCGAGTTAAGATATAATCAGGCGAGTCCATCTGCGGTATAATCGGTAATATGCGTGCGTTACAAGGTCTGCATTGTTGAAAGGTGTATTATAGTAAACTGTCGCCATCGGAAACCTTCCTAAACGACGTTAACGACTATAGGCCTGTATACAAATAAAGGAACCCACTAGAAATATGTCGCAGGACACAAAACGAAAGCGCACATTAGCCGCCGGTGGACTTAAAAAGATTTATATCTACTTACATTGACGGCATTAGAAGGATATTATAGCGTGTGCGCACCCGCCATTCATAGCTGCAACAAGGCCAAAAGTAATAAAAAGAAACTCGAAAAAAAAAAACGAGAGCCTAATGCTTCAAGTTTTCTTAAAAGCCGCTAAATACTTCGCTCTTTTCTCAGTGATAGCCGCTGGAGGGTCACTCATGCACGTGACCGCTTGTGCTTCTTCGTTTCGCTTTGATTACGAACACTGTTAGCGCACACATGAAAAGAGCACTTTATCTTCACACCGGGCATGGCTAAGGATGACATTAAATGTGCGGGGTTTATCACCTTTTGTCCCCTGTTGCCCTTAGCAAGTAATGACAATGTCAAGATAAGGGAGGTCACAGAATAATAACGACGAAGTCAGAACGCCCGCGTTCGCAGTGTTTACACAACCCTGCTGCAAAAGGATATAGAGGCAATAGCCAACAAATATTGCAAGATTATGGAGATTTGAGGTCAAAGCTCTGTACTCGCATAGTAACGGTACGGATTTGGCAATGTTGATACGCAGAATGGAATGATTGCACAGTCCATTTCTCACATTGCATTCCGCTACATTTGTTCAATTGCTGCTCTCTTTCGTCCAGGAGACATTGGGGTCGACCAGCTATCTATCGCTCCAGTTATTGGTTCACGTTTCCATGGATGGGTGGCTTTAGGCAAAGTTTACTAATATTTCTGTTCATACTCAGCCAATGTAAAGTACAAAAAAAGTATCAGTGAAGAGCAACCGCATGATCAAGCTTCTAGCTTGACATTCGTTTGATAAATTTGAGCTTGAATGACTTCAATAAGGGAGTAATTACTCATGTGTTCAATGGTTCTCTCATACGCCGTCTGGCGGCACGGTAAACGACCTCCTGGTGTTTCCTATTACAGGGTTGCATTTCTTACCACATGACCTCTCTCTGTTATTTTCAAGTACGTACCCAGCTGTTCAGTAATGCGCAGAGTATGTCCCGAAATTCTCATTTTTTTTAAAAAAACGAGACGCAAATAGCGGAATACAACTTGCAGCAGGACGCAAGTATTTTGCCTCTCGAAATTGTTTGGAATGTCATTCACAGGAGAAAAAAGCATCGATTCAAGTGTTCAAGATTAGAGGCAAAAAGCAGGTATTCATTCATCCTGCACGCTCTCACAGTCAAGGCAGATAGACTTAGTTTCTTTTCTTCACTTTTTTTTTTTGTTTTGTGCATTCTTTACCTTTCTTTCAGGAGCAAACCGTCCGGTTGACTAAAGTTGTGGTAAATGTTCGTATGATGTGTACCGTATTTAATATCAACAAGCAGGAAAAAGTAGCGATGCCTGGCAGGAAGAAGTTCTATTTTCTAAAAGTGCAAGCCCCTAAGTTGTTGCAAGGTTTGCGCATTGACAAATCCGATGTAAAGTCCAAACTCCTCGAAGACAAGCGGCCGGAGGAGCAAATATGACGAATGTAACGAGCTTGCTTTCAGAACATTTCCACAATAAAAAAAGAGTACAAAGAATGTGGCAAGAAGGCGAAAGCCCTTATCAAATATTTCCAGCAATAGCTGCGACACGTTCTAGCACTAAGTAGACAGGCAACAGATTTATATCAAAATATTGTTTATATTCTACTAAGAACTCATCAATCTTTCCTCTACTGCTTATATATGAGATTTAAATGTCATTTAGCCTGTAGCGCATGCGGTTCACGCACTGACGGACCAAAGGAAGTACCGACAACACACATATTTGAAGCTCAAAAAAAGCTTAAGCTACAGTTTATTTGTAATATTACTGGAGTCAGTCCTCCTTTGTCTCGTTAAATATCGTTTGCTAAAATGCAGCGTCAGAAGATCGCATACCGATATTTCAGTTCTTGGTAAGAACCAGCTGGTTCGATATACTCCAGAGACATTCATCACTGTTTTGTTCTTGTTTTCCTATCCTTCCCTTGCCCAGTCGTTGGCATCTGCCGTTCAATGGTTTAACTACTGCCTTGTTAGGATTTAATACGCGCCAGAATAATAGTTACCCGGAGCATATACAAAAGAGCCAAAGCAGAGTTTCGTAGAGCTTTCAAAAATGCAGTTGCTCGCATATTTTCTTTTGATCAGCTTTACCGTTTGCTCGATTGATTGATTGATTGATTGATTGATTGATTGATTGATTGGTTGATTGGTTGATTGATTGATTGATTGATTGATTGATTGATTGATTGATTGATTGATTGATTGATTGATTGATTGATTGATTGATTGATTGATTGGATTGATTGATTGATTGATTTTTGTTGACCTCTCAATGTATCTGTGGTCCTGTTTATTGATGCTCGCAAAGATGTTTTGTCGATATTCATTTATCTTTCTCTTTCTGATAGTTTGCTTGTTCGTTCATACTAAGCCTGCACCACATTGTTTCAAACACAGACACTTATCTTTCGAATCGAAATAAAGGTTCAGATTACTAAGGTATTTTTTATTTGGTTCCTGTGCTTCATTTTCTACCAAGCCGTTCAACTTTTCAAAACTCTGGCTCAACACAGCCGTGGTGGATGCAACGTCCAGTTTTTTTATTTTTACAAAGGTGAGGGTAAAGCAGGGCTAAATGAAGGCGAAGCTATCAAAGCATTAAATAGTATCCGTCGGCAGGCACACTACGCCGAACCACGACAGTACAAATACTTGTGCGTACTGTAACTAGTTACAAATAAACAAAACTAAGGGTAACGTTTGCCTGGCACCGGCGCACCTAAAACAAGTTGCTCTATTAAGCAAGCTGGATGATGACACTATAAATCAGCTTGAAACGGTGCTCTCTCATATAGGGTAATAATGATTTTCGTGGTGAAGCTAACTATAGCAATTAAGCATTTGTTACTATTAAAACGTGTTGAAATGTCATTGGTTCAGATATTTCGTCAGTTTAGCATTGTTTTCGAAGCATAGCTGAGCAAACAGTATAATAATATCTGAAAACGCAACTGCAATATGACGTACAGAACTAAAAGCTTTGTTTTCAGAGTGTTTTATACTTCATTCTGAAACCAAAGCTACTCCTGATATACTATGCGTGTTTCTTTACGAGCACTATACTTTTATGATACCCTCATTCTTGATGGCATAAACACCTAGGCCACGCATACTAGCCGGAGGGTGTGAAATCACGAATCGCCGTCGCCTGCCGCGAACTAATGTAGAGGCGTGCAACCTCAATGCCTACACAGTCGAAGCGCATAATCAGTAATCACTTTTTTACGTAGATAACGCCAGATTTTACGCTGCAGAGTTTATACCAGTGCACTGGCTACTTCTATTTGCTGCTGTGGGTTTTTTTTTTTCTATTATTATTTGCTGGCCATGTCATGTCCTTTTTCCTCTATGTCGCTTTATGTTCGCCTGCAATGTGTTATTTCTGTCGCTCTTTACGTTTTTTTTTTCTTTTTCATATCTTTCTCACAATGTACTCATCTTCTTCACCAGGAGTTCTTGAACTGGGTTCCGCGGGCTGATTTCGCGGGTTCCACAAGCTCCAATTGGGCGCTTACAGCAAAATAAACTAGAAAATGCTTACAAAAAGTCAGCTAAAGTACAGAAAAAAGAACCGGATCTATAAGGGGGGGGGGGGGGAGGAAATTCCTCTGCTACATAATAAATGGCTGTATTAAAATAGGTGTAATCCTTTTCTATTTCCTTGCGGAGGTTGTAGTCCATTTTGCTTACCGCATCGTTGGTTCTATCTAAAGCGCAACGGCATAGTGACACTTTGCGGCCGGTCTGTGAGCAGAACACTAGGCATCGACTATAATCTAAATTAGTTGCAGTTATTATCATTACACCATATTTGTTGTTGTTGTTGTTGTTTTTTACAACTTAGAGTAAAAATACTTGTTCTGACACCTTTATTGTTCTCTGATTATTTCATGTCGTCTTAGTTATTTTGATACTTCTCAACATACATCGTTCCTTCGCGTCGTATCTGGGTTCCATAGCATAAGGGTAATGGAGTATTTCTGTTATTTTTTAATACCGCTGATACCAAGTCCAAGCAAGGTGGGCATGCAATTCAGTTAAATCATAGTACCTATAGAGAACGGCAGAGCAATGTAATTGGCCAGGAGGTTCACCTTGGGCTCGTGCGAGGGGGGGGGGGGGGGGGGGGGGTGGAGCGAAAGAGGTGAAATTTAAGGTCAGAGCACAGTAATACATTCTAGGGGGGATTTTGGATCACTACACTGCGATGAAGCGAAAGCCTCTATCACGCTATGGTCCGAAGCTCTCCACTACGGCACCTCTTTCTCTCTGTTTCAACTCCCATCTTCGCGATGAAGCAATAGCGTAAGCTGCCAGCCAACATATAAAGCCCCGCTTTAATCGAGCATTAGGAACGTGCCTGCGTGGCCTAGGGATAACGTGAATGCAAGGGTATTGGCAGGCTGATTGTGATATCACCCTCCCATATGAAAGGAGAGGCCTGAGTTGGCAGCCCCTGCCAAACGTAATGTCAGAGAGCGCTATGTCCAGTTAGTGTTCGGCCATGTCAGCTGCCAGCTACCGCCTCCAACGTAACGAAAGCGTTACGGACGGACAAGTCGACGGACATGATCCGCGAGCACGAGCCATTAAAGGTTGTCGTCTTAAAATGTGTCCGTGGAGGTCATTGCACCGTAAAGGCAATAATAACTATATTTGCTTAGACATCTTGGGTGGTGGTATCATTACTTGCATCCAGTTTGTCATTGTGCAAAGAAAAAGAGAGAGCGTATAACTAGCTAATGTGTGAATCAGATGAATAAGGTGATGGAGACCAGTTTGTCTTCCAGATTACGTCGTTAAATATAATGAGAAGCCCAGACCAAGTCTAATATCTAAAAGCATACAAAGAAACGGCAACATAGGCTGCCTTCTTCAGAGTTTATACATATTTTTTAATTTTGCCTCTTTTAATAAAGTCGAGGGAGAGGCAGACTTTTGTATGCTTATTAAAGATAAGCCTACCTACATTTCTCTACACTATTCTATTTCATATGCGAGGCCCAAAATATGCATGGGTATTTCATTTAGGTATCATTATGAGAGAATACCAAAATAGCTTATAATTAACAAAGGCATTTTTAAGGTCACGTCTTTCGCTCAACTTATGAAATGTGTACAATGAAGTTTTACCTAAATACAAGGCCCAAAGTAAACAGGTTGCATTAATACATCCTAAATAGTATTATTAGTTAATAGCGTGATCAAAAGATAGCCTACATAACTTCTTCTTCTGCCTTGATATATGGCACATAACTTATATGTGTGATTACGATGTGCTCTCTTTTCTTCGTTCTCACACCAAAATTTAGTAAATTACAATTTAGTTCTTCTAATTAAAAAAGAATATTTTGTGCGTCGCAGATATAGTTGTTAATTCATTTATTTTCTGTGTTAGCTCTGAGGCTCAGATTCGCCAAGATCGCGTTGCGCAGAAATGTGACCTTGAACTCTCGTGCTATGAAAAAACACAACCGCGACTCAGTTTCGAAACTGCGCCAGATCAGCTTCTCTTGCCCAAGCACGAGGGCACTATGTGATCATTTCTAACGAACCCCGAGCTAACGCCCGATATTGATTCTGGTTAGCACCAAACGGCCTCAAATTTGCATCGTTTTTCTGCTCACACATGTTTACATTTTTTTTTTTACATCGGTGCATGCCTGTTTGCTTCAAGCTTCGGAGTCACAGCGGGTTCAACACCTTGTCGAACCCGCCTGTCTAGAAGACTGATGTCATCTAAATAATCAGATAGAAAGTATACCGCGCGACGCTGCTGTATATAACCGGCTATGGTTCCCAATACACATTAGAGTGTTATAGGTCCTCGAGTGAGTGAACCCATAAAACATTCATCGCGTTCATTGGCACACGCTGGGAAATCTATCAAAATATGCTCTATTGTTTCAAGCCACAGTTGTCGCAGTGCGGACTGTTCCCTTGTTCTTAATGGATCCGTAAGGCGTTTGTGAACGCAGCGTTTAGACGAAGACGACGACAAAGAAGATTTGAGATGTAGCCTAAGATGTGGGTCGATAGAGTGCAGAAATAGGTACTCATGGGTCGGACAGCTCTAAAGCCGTTTTCTTTCTTTCCTTGTTTCTTTTTTCAAGCGCGTTTTTTAGCCAAATGAAGGCCTCAGACCTGGTGAAAGAAGTCGGCTTGTAATTTCGATCTGGACGAACTTTGCGAGCTGCCTCATTCGCTTTTCTTTCTTTTTTTTTAGCAATAATTTTACAGCCTGCTGGAATCCACTGAAGTGTATTAGAGCGTCACCACCAAGATTCTAACAAGGCCGTTGTATCACCTGCTATCCCATCAGCGAACGTCACAACGAGCGGATGGGCGATAAAGAAGCCAGTGAATCTGCGCGCAAGGGCTTGGATTAAGTGGCGAAAGACACCTCGTGACTCGACTAAAATCAGCTCTCGCACCTTCATTTGGTAGTACTTTATCGCCCATTCGTTCTCGTGACGTAGGCTGCTGGGGTGCACAGGCCTTGTCAAGATCTCTGTGGTGACGATTAGAGTGGCCTACCATAATAGCTTTCTCATGCGGGTGCCAATGATAAGAGAAACTGGCTAGTAATTCCTTTTCTTTTCCTTCAAATGTTGGCCAGGGATCGCGACGCTGTTCTGAAGTGCTTGAAGGCAAGCTATCAGCCGGGACATCGGCGCAAGATCTAGGAGATATCTTCTTTAATGCCGTGAGCCTCTCCTGCCATGGATCATATGTCTACTGCTGCATTCGATACGAAAACGCCGCTTGAGAAATACTCCTGTGAAATTGATCAATCGGTGTGGAGGTTCTCAGGGCATTTTTCGGCTCTGAAAGCCAAATAACCTTGCGGTTGCAAGGCTAGTGACATGCGAATGATTATACTTGCACGTTATATAAACTGCTTTATCATGATAGGCGAGAGTGTTTAGGGAGTAGAGTATGAAGGTGGGAATTTCTTCACCTGAGAAATATTAGGAAGGTTCAGAAGTTACTTAGCTTGGCCAAAGCCAGAGTTTCTAAGGAATACGTGAACCCGATGCATGAAGTGCTTCTTTCATTTCAGCACATGCCGGAGATGAATCCGCATAGTTTCCAGGGAGACGATGAAATCTATCGGAAAGCATTCTGCTCCCTTTACAGTTCTCGAAGAAGAAGAACCCTTTAAAAGGCCAAGACGTACCCGCAGGCGATTGTTCACACGGTTACTAGTGACCTCTTACTTGTTGGCAATAGTGTGAAGAACTAGCAAATAGTATAAGACTTTTCCTTCACCGTGGGCGTTTTTGAAGAAAAACCACTGGCCTGCAGTTACAGCCCCAATGTGTTCCCGAGATGAACCTGAAAATTTGGCAATTCTATAAGTGAACATTTGCAGCGTCCTAGAGAAGACCCTATTTATAACAATGCCAAAGAATCGTTTATAACACAAGTTGGTTAGAGTCCGTCCGCGTAGAGGAAGGAGGTGCCTGATCATATTTTCTTGTGAATGGGACATGGTTACATTTTTTTTTTTTTTTTTTGGGGGGGGGGGGGGGGGCGAGTGTTGAATACCTCTACAGCCTGATACATGGAGACATTCAGTAGAGCTCCCTAAAGAAATTGCTAGGAGACCTCCTGCGATGCAGAAAAGTTGTTTTCGTGCTAAGATGATATAGTGGTCACCAAAGAATATATAAAGGCTGCCTTCACCGGAAACGGCACTTTTATGAGCCATAAAAGGATCAAAAATGAAATACAAGTGTTAGCATAACTGACCGATTTTGAAAGTGTGCTTAAAAACTTCGAAGCACTTTCTTTGGACCTACGTACGAGAACCTATTATACCGCTGTTCCCTCCGAAACGGTAATCACGTAGTCATTTCTGACTTATATGTCACGAGTTTCAATCCCGTAGCGAGAACATTTCTAAATTCAATCTTTGCTACAGTTGATGATGAGTCTCCTGCAACCGTTTAAATATTAGCGTAGGCAGAAAGAGAATGTTTGATGTTTTAGAATTCTAACTTAGAAAAAAAAAGTACCATGAAGACATGCTCAGTGCACATTCAAAAGAAAGTATGGTTCTTAATTAAAATCTAAATTTTAATTCGCAAGATTTTCATGTTCAAACGTTTTCTAAACTTGCAAGAGCCGACAGCGCTGAATGCGTAGGCGACTTCTTAGCGAAGTGTTCTGAAGCGACCCGGCGTCAGAGTTGGGAATCAGAAACGCGACGTCGCACAAGACTCGCCGGTGAGGCGAGAACTCCGACGAGGATTAACGAGTGTTGCGGCATTATCAAAGACGTGTTGTCTTATCTTGAGCTTCTTAAGCTCCTTATCTTGACGCGCTGCCCTTAATGCCTCGACAGCGACTAGAGCTTATGCCACAGACGCAGTACAGTTTCGCTGTTGGGAGGGATTCCTGTAGTCAGATTAGGAAGCCTTCGTGTGTCCCGAAGCAAGAAGACAGGCGCGCCGTAACAATCGCGTTCAAATTCCTCCCGACAGTACCAGCGCCAACTGTTTTGCTTGCCTCCTACACGTCTGGTCGTTCGTTTGCTTCGAATACTACTTGTTTATGACTAGTGAAGACGTGCTGACGTTGGTACAAGCATATCATCTATAGCAGTGCAAAAGCTGAAAACCCTGAAAGGTAGAAGTTACATTGGTCGAAATTAAAAGGGGAGAAATTGTCTTTTTTTTTTTTCTAAATGGCATCACACAACATCTGAAACGAACATAAAAGCACACCCATTCTTTTTATTCTGCCTTCACTCGCTGGAACGAAGCCGATAACAAGAAGCTGTGTGCGAAAAAAAGGCGATTTCTCTTCTGGCGCTTACTGTAAGACCTGCGTATACGCACAGGGTCCGTTACACTCTTCAAGCTTTAACAACTCATTTCCATTCAAACTTATTGGGACTAACTAACGCTGCTTCACGTTGAAATGATGGAGTAGTTGTCCCGTCGATGGGATTCCGATAAATGTTTTTAAGGCGCATCTGTACACTTCTATCTAGATGCCTCACACGCACATTTTCCTCATTACTTTAAAGTTTTCATTTCTCCTGAAATAAAATAAAAATAGTGAAACACATGGGATCGCCTACGTATATAAAGGCCTACGTGGGGGAAAGCCTACGTGTATGCCAGGAAGCTCTCTCGCTCATAGACGCCCGACTCAAAAGTGCGCGCTATGCTTGGTGACATACCCCGCCGGGGTGGCGCAATGGTTACGGCGCTCGAATACTGTTCCCGAGGACGCGGGATCGAATCCTGTCCTTGGCGGCCGCTTTTCGGTGGAGGCGAAAAGCAAAGCGCCCGTTTACTGTGCGTTGTCAGTGCACGCTAAAGAACCCCAAGGGGTCGGAACTTCCGGAGTCCTCCACTACGGCGTCTCTCATAGCCTGAGTCGCTTTGGGACGTTAAACCCCACAAACCAACCATGCGTGGTGGCATGGTGTAGTGATGTGATTAGGGCACACAGTTGGAGGTACATAAGTTTATTCAAATCACTGTCGATATCTAGACTAGCAAATGCATGCCAATTATGCTTCGAAATGGTATATGACATCGCATGGAATGCTGCGCAAAAGACAGCTACGTCACAAATTTGACACGAAAGAGGACAATTGTGGAGGCAGGCCCATTAGTAATGCCTTCAGCGCGAATGTAAGAGAGAGGTGATATGGGGAAAGGGTGCTGCCCCGGAGCATCACTGTGCATTCCGTTCTTCCTTTCGCCGCTTGGGTGGCTTGGCAATGGTTGGCGTCACAGTTGCTGCGTGAACTGTAATGGTAGCGAGATATTCAATCCCAGGACCTTCTTTCAGTCTCGATCTCTCATCAGCTGTCATCGATCCACGGTCATATGGAGCATAGTGATATTTTGTTAGTCTATGGAGTTTGTGTGCGTGGTCTCATCTTAGCTGGGCTTGAAAGCGTGCAAAGCGAGGCAAAATTATGGGTTGTACCTAGAGCAGTAAATATTTCGCTATAAATATCTGCAGTAATTCACTGCTGAGCTGATTGTTTCTTATTAATATTTTCTTTTCATTGTCACTGTGTATAAAAATATGGCTTGGATCGCATGGGCTTCATGGGAAATTGTTAACAACTAAAAACAGAAGTTTACAATTATCTACTTCTCATTTTTTTGAACGGCTACCAGCTGCTTGGCACCACCACATCATAACGAAGAAATTCGCAGACTAGTGTAAATTCATATTTTTCATGTGTCGCTGCATTTGTAGATATTCAGCACCAGGATCAGTTACCTGCTAAGGTTTCTATTCCTACAGCAGACACTTTCTAAGGCCAAATTTGACCTGGTCTTGACCCATTACCTCCCGCAGAAGCCAGCATCTAGGAGTGATGTTAAAGTTATAAAATTCCCATACGCTGACGACCTCATCTGCCGAATGCCAAGTGTAGTGAACCTGCAGAATCCGCATTTTTCTGGACCGGCTACCATTGCATAAACTAAACGTTATCCCCCCCACCCCCCCTTAAAAAAAAACATAAATAGGGGAGGGGGGCTACGTTCGCTCCAGCACAAAGGCATCGTCCTCTTGTTCCGCTGTGCCAATGACGATGACTTCATGATAGAAAAGTTAACGACCTAAATTCTCTGGTGTCTATTTTTGTTGGCTGCTTTTGCCGTGCATAATGAACCCACTAGCTCAGAAACAACTCCTTCTTTCCCCTCTGCCTGACTCTTTGTTGTCCTTCCCCGAAACACTCTTCCACCTAAAGCTGTGCATTTGATCTCTCATCAACCCTTGAATGAAAACAAAGAAACAATTACAGAAATACTGCTCCCGTGCGAGAATGCGAAAGCATTGCGTTCTTTTTTGAGCCATACTGCATTGCATAATGACTGAGACTCATATTACTGTGAGTCACGACTTTGCTTGGTGTTTGCACAAACTCTACAACTTACATTACGTTACTTTGTAAAGCGCTGAGTCATGCTACCGCCGACAAATCAGTGCTTGGCCATGTCCCCTGTCTACCACCTGCCAGAGGCACTCTCACTAGAACAGTAATGCATGCTGCCCAAGTTGGCAGGAGCGACATAGGCATAAAGCCGCGCTTTAACGCAGCTGTACGAACAAGCCTTCAGGCCTGAGAGTAGCGCGTCCAACCCCGAATCCAAGGTTCCCGGTGGGTTCGATTACCGCCTCAAATGCACTGACCATATTGGCAGTTCGTGGAAATTTGCCCATGACATACATCACAGAGCCTCACGAGAGCCTCAGGTTGTCGAAATTTCCTGACCCCTCCACAATGGCCTCTCTCATACATAGCCTGAGTAGCTTTGGGGCGTTAAACCCCATAAGCCAAACTAAACCAAAATTCGAATCTCTAATAAAAACACTGCTCCCCTTGGGTGCACATGAAATGCCTTATGAATGCCCCAGATATTGGCACGCACATGAAACGTGAGAGCCACGTCTCGCCTTTATAAACAAATATTTGTGAACTCTGTTATTAAAGCGCACTTTCGATGAGGGACAGATGATAGATATTTCTTTGTTGTCAGAGACGGCTTAAATTTGTGGTGTGAGCATACCAATCACTGCAAGCCCCACAAAAACGTTACTGAAAAGATGAATAAATCATTACATTTTTTCTTTAGCCTGGCCATTTCAGAAGCGTTAACATCAGTACTCAATGGAGCATTTAGACATTGTATTATTTCCAATGGCTCCAATCAGTGAAAACATGTTCTCCATAAATATAAATATGTATCTTTAATTTAACCTACTACAAAATTCACGAAGTCGGAGCAACATTCTTCGGTGTCTATGAAAGCATTCGCTTGCAAATTATACAAGTTGCAAGACATTTGGTTTAAAACTACCTCAACATGGTGACAAGCAAGTACTGAAGCTATTGCTGGAAATTACTTTATTACTCATTTTTATCTCGTACAAGCAAAATTGGGAATAAAAAGCACTTAGAAAACAGGCGCTCTGGGCTTCATTCGTTTCAACTACGCTCACATCTATCCAGTCCGGGTGGAGCCAAAAGACGACGAGAAAGGGAAAGAAACAAAACAAAAATGACGCTGTTCTGCGGCCAGCCACACGCTCCACGCTTGACGTCACGCCGCCACCCGATCTCGTCCGATCTCGCCAGCGCGCGAGAGCCGCGGGCAGACAGCGGCGGCGACGGCCTCGCCAGGCGCAACCACTGCGCCAACGGCGCGCCGACTGCTCAGCGCCGCCGAGTACCCGTACTCCTAACGCGACCTCGACCGCGCGGCACCTTTCGGGGCCAAACGGCGCATGCGCTGCTGCCCTCCCGCACGGCTGCTTCGCCTCGCCTCGTTTCCCTTCCTCGGGACTCTTCATTTCTCCACGTGTCCTTTTTTTTTTTTCCCCTGCGTCTCACTCTCCCTTTTTTATTCTTTCTGCTCGCACCCGCAGGCGCCAGATAACCCTCCTCCTCTTCGAGTGTTTTTATGCCCGTTCACCTTTCCTACGGGACGATTGGCCCATCCTTCCATCAACCAGTTTACGTTGTTTGCTGCTTCTCCGCAATGTCTGTTAGTTTTCCCACTAAAGGTTTTTCCTAAATGCTTGAGAAGTGAATATTGCGACGTTATATTTGCATGCGTCTTCTCCGTCTGTCATGAAACGAGAAGGGCGTGAACATCTGCTCGTAGTCCTCACTCGTTCCGATCCTCCTTTCTCGCAAAGCGTCGGCCGGGCGCCTCTGCCCCGCTTCATTCATTTCTATTTTATTTATTTATTTCGCAGCGACGCGAACTCGTTTCCCCTTAACGCGCTCACGGGCACACTGAGGCTAAGTCGCCGGCGCATCGTCCGCTCCAAAGTCAACCGTCTCTCTTCTCGCTGCCTGCTCCTCGCCCTTCAGACTTGGTCCTCCTCCCTCCTTCTGCCATCTCCCATGCTTCGAGCCGATGCCCTTGCGCCGTTTCCGGCTGATCGCCACCAAAAGCGATAGCGACTGGCCCACTTCTCGTACCTCCATACGCCAAGCTCAGTGTGCTGTTTTTTTGCACCTCGTTACTTCGGACAACCAGTGCACCGAGCTCGCCTTTGATCTGGCGCTCCCCAGCCCTCACATTCTCCCCTCCCACATCTTGCAGACCTCCATCCAAGTCTTCGCGGTGTCTGCCTACGCTACATTCGCCGCGACTCAAACAAGGTCATCCCGCGAGAGGCGACAGTAATTTCCTGCAATGACCGGCCTCCTTTTGCTGCGTCAACATTCTCCCACGCTGCACCGGCGTTCGAGACGAGGCGAATGGACACGAGAAGAAAGACGACTTCTTTGAGTGACTCATACCGAAAGCAAGCAAGCCCGCCTTTCGTCACCCTATAGGCAGGGCCGAGCTTGTCTGAGTTATCCGCTGAGTTCGAGCGCTCTGTCCATTGTTTAGTCACGTTCGCAATCCACTCGTGAAACGTTATTTGCAGTGGGTCACCAAACAAGCTCCAGTCGAGAATAAAACGGCTTTTGCTATTGCTGCGCTGCCATTGTGAGCCAACAGTCAGTCAGCCAAGTCATAGCTTGAACGTTCAGACACGCTAACCAGAGAAAGCCTATTGGAGCTTCACTATGCTCACTCTCGAATAAAATTTACAACCAGCCAATCCAGAATTGCACCTCAATGTTGGTTCTCGAAACCGCTATGGCTATCACAGTTATGCGAAATATTCATTTAGAAGTCCTGAAATGTTAGTTCTTGTATTTCAGTTCGATACAAGCACCTTCCAAGCAGCTTTGTACAGTTCAAAAAGTGTTCATGTCAAAACGAGCGAAATAAATAACAGATTTCATTCGAGAGCGAGACAGAGAGAGAGAGAGAGAGAGAGGGCGAAATGGTAGAATAGAAAGGCAGGGAGGTTAACTAGACGATGCCCAGTAGGCTACCCTACACGTGGGGAGGGGAACAAAGGAAGAAAACGGAAAGAAAGAGCGCCAAGGTAAACAGCTTGTAATGTGTCGAGAGATCTAATTAGTAAAATAGGGTAGAGAGCAAAACATTAGAAAAAATATGATGGGCACTTAAGCTGCACTTTAAATGATATGACTCGATATCTTTAAGCTGCTTATCTACCACGTTAACCCGCTGCAGGACGTAGGCGACTACCCGACATATTAGGCCCGACTTAAGCAAGCTGTATGAACGGACCAGCATAGCCTAGGTTCAATGCGTCTGACTTGGGATCCAAAGGCATCGGATCGTTCGTTTCGCATGTCACCCTCCCAGCCCAAAGTAGTTACCCGAGTTGATGACTCCTTCTACTAGTAAGTGTTATGTTGTCTCCTGACGTCGCACAACCCACCCACAAACCACTGCCTGGGCATGTCACTCGACAACTTTCACCCGTTAGAGGCATGCTTGGAATCTTTCGCCCACAACGCCGAAGCGACCTCACCAAGCAACGCCATATATTTACCGCTGCTATGATCATTAGGCCTTTAAGTGCAAAGTTAAGCTTCTGATGCAGTCATTCACACTGAGCTCTCGCGCAAACCGAACGCTCTTACTAACAACTCCCAACTCATTATTTGAATTGCCGATTACCTCTCACACCACTCCCACTCTGTTCGCTTTGATTCCGTAGATTCTTCCGCAGATAGTGAACTTCAGGAGTTAGTCAAGGCTCTTTCCTTAGTAATTCACTATTTTCGCTTGGTGATAATGATATGCATCTCAATGTAACCTTGTATATTCGTCATATGTCAATTATCGTACACAGCACTACCAATGATCACCTTCTACAATGACGACTTGTACAAAGCCCTCAAAATATCTACACCGGCTGCATCCGAATAGTTATCACATGTTTCAATAGCCGCTTATTGCGTTCCCATTAGGACTGTTTCTTTAAAATGATTTGATTTGTAAAGTGTAACGTCCCAAGGGTATCCAGGAGACACCCCGTAATGGAGAACTTCGGAAATTTCGACCACCTAGGGTTCTTTAACGTGCACTGACATCGCACAGAACACGGACGCCACTCCGTTTCGCCTCCATCGAAACGCAGCCTCTAGCGGTCTGGTTCAAACCCAGGTATTCTGGCACAGTAGTCGATGAAAAAGTTGCGAATTCAAAGCGTACACAATTAAATATATTGGCGATGTGTTTGCTCTCAATGCCAAAGCATATCGACTTCATCACTGCAAAAACACTGAATTAGTTAGCTTAGACTGGTTTAGTTTCGTTTAGTTCGATTTAGTTTGGTTTACATCGTTCTGGTTTGTTTTGTTTTTGTTCGTTGTATAGGGTTTAACTCCGCAAAGCGGGTCAGGCTATGGCGAACGCCGTTGTAGAGGGCTTGAAAAATTTCGACCAGCTGAGGTTCTTTTGTGCACTGACATCACACAGTACACTGGAGCAATTCACCTCCATCAAAAGCAGTCGCTGTGACACAGGATGAACCCGGATCTTTGGATTCAGCAGTCGATCGCCCAGGTCGATATTGAAAACAGGCACTACAAAAAGATTTCAGTCACTTGAGGTGAACTAAACTACTCCATCTTATCCTAGGATAAGCCCCAAGTGTCTGTAATGCGTATTAGCAATGCGAAATTGATGAAATTGAATGTGCACAACGGGCAGCTTATATCTTCCGCCGTTATCGATGCCACTTTTCAACTCACTCTGCCGGGCCCATCCTAAACTGTAGTCGGTAAACTGAATGCTTCCAGCTTCACCATTCCGTAGCGATTTGTTCTTGCTGCTCTTCTGGTAGCGATCATACCTCGCTCTAAGCACCATCATTAGTTATTAATCATCACAGTCCGAATTTTCAACGTATTTTGGCGCGCAATAACACTTTAATATGCAATTTCTTCCATCGTACAGGGTTATTGGGAAATTACGATTTGCTAATATTCACTCACGGTTACTTTCAGATTCAGTTGTCTGCGAATGAGTTATTTTAAGACGCTGAGGTTTACTGCGGTTTCTTATGTGTTTATATTCAATTGCTGATCATGTGCTCTTGCCCGCGAAAATCCATTCTACCGACTCCTGTTAAGACATGTAAAAGGGACAGCAGTATATCGAAATAACTGAATAGGTAAAATATGCTTTATTGATTTAGTCGCTTTTCTTTCTCAAACTCTCGGCTAAGCAAGAACAATCAGGAGGAGGCTCGAGTTTCGCCTTAAGAAGAGGCCAATAGCGGCTTTAACGCTACCATTTTATCCAGTTTCGTTTGCTTTTGTTTTGAATTTTTTTTTTTTTTTAGAAAGTAGCACTCAGTACCCGGTCTCACTTCTCCGGGGAAGCCTCAACTTCCAATTAACAGCATACAGTTAGGCGTACATAAGTCGTCGGATCAAATTCATATCGCAAACCAGCTTCCAACTTGGCTAGCATATTTATGTTAAATGAGAAGTGAAGTAGTATCACATTTCCCTGAACGCTGCGCAAAGAACGGCTGCGTCATAATTTTGATACGAAATCAAATCCAGAGCGAATTTTTTTTCGACATATTCGGATGTAACGAAGCCAAGTTTTAAAGTGAAAACATTCCAACCCCAATGATCGATAGACTCTTCGGCGGCGTTGAGCTTTCACGGTCCGTCGGCAGCAGTACGAAGAAAGCGGGTGCATGTGGAAAGGGAGATGTGCGGCCCTTCGAGCCATGCCTGCGAGGGAATATGGAGTCTCGGGTATCCGACGAGCGAGCGGCGCGTAGCTGAGAGGAGTCGAATGATGGGCCATGGCGCTTCCTTCGCGTGCGGCGACACGTCCCCTACAGCAGCAATGCCGAGTCGACACGTGTGATGCATTGAAGAAACGTGTGCGTTCTTAATTCTAACATGCAAGTGCTTGCACGGGAGTGGCTGCCTTGCCGACACATATTGCAATGTGAAGCTGCCCCTGTAGCCCTTGCTGCCGTGTTCATTATTTCAAGTTAAAACACCTAAGCAAGTCTTCAGTGTTTCTACCAAATTGTTTCCCTGGCAATTCTTTGGGCACATCGAGGCCTTTTCGGCACAGCAAACCCAGTAGGCTGTCACGTAACATTCCGAACAAGTTTCAATGACAATAATAGGTTAGGGTGCTCGACTGTTGATGCCGATGACACAGGTTCGAACCGGGCCGCAGGGGCCGCTCTTCGCTGAAGGCAAAAAGCAAGGCACCCGTGCAATGTGCGATGTGAGCGCACAGTAAAGAAGCCCAGATGGTCAAATTTTCCGGGGTCCTTCACTACAGCGTCTTCCATAACCTGCGTCGTCTTGAGACGTTAAACCCCAGAAAACAATAGTCTTCAACCGCTGCTTCTCCAATTTCAGGTAAATACGGCTCCCTCTGTTCGTTTAAATCTCAGCAGACAAAACGTAATTCTCATAGGGGCGCATATAATAACACGGCAGCGTTAAAGGCTCTGTTTTAAGGGCAGCGTTGTGAGCAGAAAATCATGGGCATTGCTGAGGCAGGTGGCAGCTAGCATAGCAGACAGGCTGTGTGGCACTATGAGAGCAAATGATATCATAGGAGCTGCGAATCAGAGCTCTTCCTTTGAGAAGGCAATTGAACTGGCTGGAGTACTTCGATCTCGAGTTTGACGCGCTACTCATAGTCCACTCAGACACGTTTATAAGAACTAATTAAAACGAGGCCTCATGTCTATGCTGGATGGCCTCCTCTCCCCACAATGTTGCAGCGTAAAACTGTATTATAAGGAGTATGTGGGGGGTAACGAGCACATATTCAACGATTAGTTGTGAAACGAGCAGCAAACTACATGTGCGACAAAGCGGAACCCAAGGGTAGCCGCAGACGGTAGTCATTAACAATATCGTGTTATGAAATTAAAGGCAGAGCTCAAGTGTCCCTCTCCCCAATTCTTTTGTCACAGATATATTGGTGCATTCCAACGGTCCTTTAGAAAATTGCACTATAGCTTGGAAACGTGGCTTCCTGTTTTGCTTTTAAGCATAACAGGCAAACACGCTTTACAGGAGCTTGTTCTGGCATAACTTTGAGCTTGTCGCATTCCCAGGCTGATTGGCTGCCTATCTCGCTTTTATCTTTAACAGGTAAATCACTCTTTAAAGTCATTTGTATACCTTTAACAGTTAGCACCATTATACTTCACAGGATCGATTACATCGATTACTAAGTAAAGACGTACCAACTGGCCTCAGGGGTGTCGAACATTCGCGGTAAGACGCACACATTACGTCTATCTTGTCAGTGCCACCTTGCACACTGCATTGAGAAATACCACATACCAGATATACCACACGGTGGTTAGTAAGGGGGGTGTTCTGGCCAGCCAGTGCTATATTACTAAAACAGTCACTATTATACCTACAGCTGCAAGATCCGATCTACTTAGGTCTCAGTATATAAAAAAAAAATCTTGTCAAAAGAGCTAACCTATCTCATTTTCTACCAATAAATATATGTTCCATTTTGAAAGCGCTATCTTGAGCTAGGACACTGTTCGTCTAGATTGGGAATGTTAACACGCCCTGCCCTAAACAACTGCGAATAAGTATACAAAGAAATTTGTGTGAGACTCGATTTCCGGCTTCTTTATAGTATTACTTTGTCTATAGCGCTATATTAAGCAGTTCGGTGGTGTCAGAATTTGTAGGGCTAGATTCTGTCATTAGCTGCAGATGGAATTCTAATACTGAAGTGCCTATGAAAGGAGGAAAAAATAAGATTCGTGAATACACGTATACGGTATGGCAAAAAAAAAAAAAATGCCAACAAAGCGCTCGAGTACCGCGAACAAGAAGTTGCGCAAAAAGGCTAATTTTAGAGAGAGAATGCGCAGTAATGTGTACGTGATAGTCTTCAGGAGAAGCAGCCGTTAAAACACATTCCCTCTGCTCGTTTAACATGATGATGTCTCTAATTCACCCAACGCTGCTTGTTTGCCACATAGGACGCAATTAAGATCATGTCTCGCGATTTAAGCGTCTTCGTCGTTTGCGGAATGATCGCCTAATTTTCGTCACTTCAACGCCTGTGTGATTTCCACAGAACTACCATGGAGATACTCGTTTAAATCATCGTAGAGATCACTGTATATATGAAGACGGTGGCCGAGCGTATTCTGAGTTGCCACAGAGAGGGACTTGCCAGCGCCTTGTTTATACGAGGTTCTCGCTTTGCAATTTCTTCCATGTCGCCTACCTGAGGAGTCATGCAACTGTTTGGTAATGAGATTGGGTTAGTGCCTCTTATAAGTTCCGCAGCAGTGATAAAAAAGGAGGTAGCCCACTATGAATCACTTCTACGACCAATGTGCAGTCAGTGCAGTGGTAATACACCTCACGCAACAGCGTAATCAGCTTGCATTCGTTAGGGAGTGCTACCGAACCGCCAAACATTGTGGATTTTGCAAGAGAAGGTACAAAATGCTGCGCCAAAGAAGCCCGTGGAATCAAGGCTATAGAGTTAACGGTGTTATGAAGCGTTGTTTTCGCAAGGACTTGCCCGTGGTGTTTTTGCAAAAAATATCGCGACAAGGCGCTAAAGCATTTCATGCTCGCGCTAAATAATTGAAACGATGAATGCATTATGCTTGGATCGAAGTGGCGCAGTGGTAAGGGAGTTCGACTACTGTGCTTAAGGATGCGGGATCGAATCCCAGCCTCGGCGGCCGCTTTTCGCTGCACGCGAAAAGCTAAGCATCCGTATGCTGTGCGATGTCAGTGCAGGTTAAAGGACCCCAGGTGGTCGAAATTCCCGGAGCCCTCCATTACGGCGTCTCTCATAGCCTGAGTTGCTTGGAGACGTTAAATCCGATAAACCAACCAACCAAATCGGATCGAGGCTGTTTACCCCAATTTTGCAGGGCGCAATTAAATGCTTAATTACAATCTGTAGTGAAAACCCACAGCATAGTCAACATACTCAAAAGTGACGAGCGTTTTTTATGGTCAAAGTTACAGTCGTTTGAGTCGTTACCAGCCGGTATTGTACGTGTAGAAACACAGCAACTTGTGACACAGGTACATTTTGACTGAAAGCATTTGGCAGCTACGGGCTTTGCAATCAAGAACGGTATGGTGAATTACTTTTGTGAACCCTAAATTAAATCCGAATAAAGAGCGTATACCCTACAACGAAGATCTCAATACGTGGGGTAATGTTGACCCAGATGCATTCACACCATGTCGCGAACAAAGGAATAGCATAGCATAGCAAATGAATAGTACGAACTTTCCTGCCGCAACGCTCGCGCGTATAGATAGATACGTGTAGGGGCACACACTACAATGTTTCTAAACTCTCGTGAAAAAGCCATATCCGGTGCTGTTTCCGGCAAAATGGCGCCCGTCACATTTCCCCCCTTCCTACGCAGCGCGATCGATAATCTGTATTTGCAGGGTCGAGTAAACAGCGAGTACGGTTAGGGAAGCAACGCACAACGTTTCGGGTGCCAAACACACTCTAGCTTATTTTCGTCCTTTCAGAAATAACGACTACCGCTAGCCTCCGGAGGAGAAATTTCATCAGCGAAAACGGCAGGGCGAGTCCGCGTTGTGCAGTTTCAAGAACTACATGTTTATCCTTCGACAGCAAAGAGACGAACGGAGGGACGAACGACATCACTTTTGTCCCCGTCTCTCGTTCTCTGATCCGATGTAAGTAGCGGACTGCTGGTTAAATAGAAGCCCTTTGTAATCGAAGCACGCAAAATTACCCAGCAATTGAAAAAGAAATTGTGAGATAAGTTTGTCCATTGCGAAGATATTTGTCGCTATATTCGTGTGAAGGCCAACACTGCGGCTTCAGGATAGGCTTTGTGGCACCAGGGGAATCGGTAATAAGGACGCGAAAAGTTTAAATTAAAGTACGTGAGTTGAGTTATACTAGTTTGTGTTGAATATAAGCAAAATAGGCAATCTAATTTTATTGTTCTAAATACGTGACTTTACACTCTCTAGCAGCAAAGCGGTTCTCCAAAGTGCGAACGACCGGTCGTCATCACGGCACCGCGTGCTCTACGCAGCACGCTGCATTATCACCGTGATGGGTAGGGTAGAGTAAGTATGGTAAGGCTTATAAGAACAGGAAAAAGCTTTTGCCTGTACCACTTTTGTATAAACAGCACTTAGTAACACGAAATAATACACATGCGGCAGCGGTAAGGAACGAAGCCAGAAACGATAACGGCTACGGTAGGCACCGAGTGAACATTGCCACGATAATGGCTGCGGCGACTACGAACAACTGTGCGTCGATGCATCCGCACACGCAGCACAATAACTCTTGTATCCCGATAAACGTTATTATGTGCGCGTCCGTCTATGTTTTGACGGGACGACTGGAGAGAACTCCACCCAGTTAGTTATCTCAGTAAACATTTCTGCACAGGCTCTTTTCCACTACTTAGGCGTTTGCCAGTCAGGAAGCGACCCATTTATAACCTAGGAAATACATTTAAAGGTTATCTCACTACTCGATTCATAATCATCATGTGCTTAACGACAGAGATTGTTAACCCCATTCTGCAAGTGAACCGAGGGTTGTAGCGTACCGCCATCCGCTACCGACATCCTACACCGCAAGCCGCCTGTGCGTGCGGGCTGGTTGTTTCCGACGGAACAGGCGTGAGCGCCTCCGATTAAGCTCACTGGAACTTCGCCACCAACAAGCCCGTGGCTTTATCTGGCGCCTCAAGACGACCTGTGCATGCCCTTTGAAGAGCACAGCAGGGGATCACCGTAACAAATAGTAGGTCTATTGGCGTTATAGCGTCGCTTCTCGGATACCCACACAAATATAGGAAAGGAGTCGGCGCGCACCGCCTGTTCCTTGGAAAATCGGCTGCTCATCACGACACCTGCACTGCGTTTCTTTCTTCTTTTTTGTCTTTTATAGCTTATAAAAGTACTTTCTCAGGGGCGGCAGTAGTCTCCTTGTGATCACAATGCGGATCAACAAACCGAACTTTTATAGAACTTCTTTCCTCGTTCTGCGTTTAAGTTTATCGGGGCCTGCTACGGATGTATCTGGGAATAAAATGGCCACAAATTTGAAGAATAATGGTGACGCATTTGTTAAATCGAAAACTAGCATACATTTGACTTTTCCGTGCTTCCTGTGCAGATATTCCCGCCTTTATCTGCGCGATTTAAAAATTTTCTGAAAAGTTGGGGTGCTCCTAAAGTTCATGACGCGAGAGCGTTGGGGGCGCTCCTTCTATGAATTCTCGTTTGTGCACATACTTTCAGCAGCTCGTTTAGTCATTAATTAATCATTTAATGTGTGCCTCTTTTATCTCACACATGATCTTTAGCGTATAGCCGTAATCTACCACATTATATGCAAGATAACTCGACAGAGATAATAACGCCAAGCTTAACAAAGTCCTACGAGGGTTCATGCATGGCCTAGCGGTAGCATGTCCCACTCGTTATGTGAGATTCCTGAAGGGTTCAACTCCTCTCAGCCTCCCCACCTCAAGCGAGAAGCCCGATTTGGTAGTTCGTGCCGAATTCGGCCATGTCACGTGGCCTCGTGCCATTGCACAACCCCCCGACCAGGCAGCGCTCATATATGTCCGATGTCACCTATTACCTGTCATAGCCAAAACCCGAAGCCGACAACGCCAAAAACATTGGCGTCAGATTTTGTGGAGTAGTGGACATTTAACGCGGTCAAGTTAAAATAATGGCGTAATTGACAGCAAACATCGCACACAAGGTAGCATAGTATTGTCTACACCCTTTTAAATATAATCAAATATCGGTACTTGCTAGCCTTTGTTTGAATTAAGGAGAAGTTTCGGCTGACTGCGAGCACAGGCCTTGCAAAAATGAACCAGGCGGTTGTTCCGATAGGCTCATCTAGCTGCCGGACAAAAAGGCGACCGACAGCTCGACTCAGTGGATAGGCCGTTACTTTTTATGCTGATTTTAACGTGCAGACAAAATGACATTTTCAAGGTGTCCCCTCATCGACCAAAGCCGTCCCTTGCGTCTGCAATGGACAGGTTACGCAGGCCGTTGTCAAGGCAGCTCTGTCAGCCTTTTCGATATCTGTAATTCAGGCCGATGCCAGGTTTCGGTAAACTCGTTAACTAAACCATTGTTTTTGTTTGTTTGTTTTTTTTCAATAAATCGAAGATATTCATACAAGAGCCGATGATAAATTATCAAAGAACATAGATCAATATAATTATCTGCTTCGTGAGCGATGTTTGACCATAAATGGGGGCGAGCAGTTATCGAACAAGATCTTCTTTTTTTTTTTTTTTAGGACGACGCACAACTACGGAACTGTCTGTAAAACCTACTTGTAAAGTAGGCTTAGTTAGCCTTTAATTTTGCGAACCTTTCTTCCATATTTATTGGTGCCTTCGATATTTGCTCAATTCTACTATTTAATTGCATTTATGCAGCAGGTTTATTCTTCTATGAGTATATTTGTTTTGTTACTGTTCTTTACTCAAATGAGAATTTATGCCCTGTTTCGCTTAAAGCTCAGTGCGAGGAATTGATATCGATGGGTTCATTCCACCTATCGCTTTACCTACTCTCTTGTATTAGGCGTATCGATGCGTTTCACGCCAATGTGTGGAACTTGCGTTTCACCTGGCCTTAAAGTATATTGCTTTAAACTGCACTCCAAAGTATTGCCTGTCTAAAAAAGGATATTCATATATAATCAAATAAAAAATTATATATATTTTGCCTCTTTCCCCTTAATAATGCGCTACTTTATCCCCTGCGAAGAAGCAATTTTTTTTTTTTGGGAGGTTCTAAAAAAGACGCCGAAGAAATATTTTATTTTGCGTTCTTCACAGCGTGCTATAATATATGGCCACTGACAACAACGAGCTCTATGACATGATTTTCCTACTAGTATGTATATAGCCCGGAGAAAACGCGAGCGTTGAACCAGAATGCTGAGTTAGCCGTTTTCTTTGTTTGCTTGCCTTTTTTTTTTTTTTTTTTTGAAAACTTCTTGGCCCATTGTTGTACCAGGTGAGGGACACTCACAATTAAAGTAACTTTACGCCATTTCGAATTTCATCTTTGATGTATATTCTTCTTTCGGTGACTTTTTTTTTTTTAGCTGCGTTACTGTAGTTTTGTTTTCTGCTGTGTTTCCGCATCGCAGTCCTGACACTAGATGTTTTTTTTTTTCTTTAAATAACCTCTGCATGCAGCTCTTTCCTTTACGCACGTAAATGAGTAGGAAATAACCATGGTCGAATACAATATTGTAACGGCTGTCTCGTGGCTACCTCACCCTGCTCTCCCGAGAAACAAAACCGCGCTTTTATTCCCCCCTCTGGAAATGAATAGGCCTTCTCTTTCAGCTGTTGTTTTCTTTGGATAGATGGCTGCACATAGACGTTGCTCGCTTCGGACAAACAATTGCGCCCTAAGTGACGGTTCGTATCAGACTCGCGGTTAACTTCTCTACACTTCTTCTCTAGTAGGCCTAAAGGTTCTGCCAACGTAGTTCGTCCCGAAAGGAGAGACAAAATTGCTCCTAATAAACTGCGTATTACGCCGGGTAATACAAAATAAGGCATAGGTCGCAGTAAAGAATATCAAGCAGATGGACCATCAAGTACTCTTCAGCTGACATTTAAAAAACGCAACTAATAATTTTCAATGCGGCGTATTTCTTTTTTTTTTCTTTTCCACTCCTCCGCGTAGCATCCGCTAACATTGAAGCATTCTTTCCATCGGTACAAAAAATTTTCCAGGCATCTATTCTCGCACAGTGCCTCCAAGATATAAAGCAGCGCTGGTGACGTTACCCCTTCCGAAAACTGTCTTTCAAACGCAAGAAAAACGAAGATCGCGCTAAGTTTCTCAGCTCGATGATTCATAGTATCTCCCTCCATGAATGACTGTTTGGCATCTTGAGTTGTGGCCGTTGTATGCAGCCATGCTTTCTCGTGCAACGATAGAGCATTTGGATCTCTTATATGATCATTATTTATTAAATTTTCTTTTCAATATCGACTAAAAAAGCCCCGCTTTTTATTACTAATCCCTCGGCGGAGCTTCTCAAATGTCTCTCAACACGTGCTTTTGTTCATCGGTAGGCCGCATTTAAGGATTAAATAAGCAAGAAATTTTTTTATATACAAAATTTGTACACATGCTTTTGCGCTATCAACGATGCAGCGCACACAGGTTTCTTAAATAATGGCACATTTAGAAAATACGGGCAGCAAGAGCTACTTCGCGGTTGCGACAAGTACGTTGATTACGGTGGCAACTGCCCTCAAAATTAGGTTACGTTTAGTAAAGCGGTGAATGAAAATGGAATAGTTTGAAAGCTTAACCCTGTTTAATCTCAACTGTGAACACATCATGTGTATCATCGCCCGTACTTGTTTAATTTTGGAGTTTCTCTATCCCCAATACGTGGCCATTAGCAGTGATGCTCCGAATGACTGTCCGCGCCTTTCGTATTGCTCCGTACCACACAGCATTTCGACGTGACAAATTGCATATATGTAATGAGGTCATTCGCTGCCATTGGGCCTCGAAGCTTTATGATGTGTTCACTGCAAAAAGCGCGCAGTACTGAAGGAACATTTACTAAAACGTGCACGTACTAGGAATATCAATGCAACATTTGTCATCCCGGTGCCCAGTAAATTCAAGCTAAAACGATGCAAACAAAAACGCATTGTACAGTTAGGGCTAAAACTTCATAACGTTGCCGGATCTGCATGTGCAGTAAACCCACTGTGTATTTCTGTGTTCTTGTATTGTTTAATTTGGCAGTTATTAGAATCCACTGGTCTTAACAGAGTTCTTGTAACACAAACCTTGAGTGGCCATCCTGTCTAGCACACATGCAGCGAAAATATATTAAGCTATATATATCGTACCATACCATGCCGTATACATGCAATCCTGTGCCATACCACACTTTATACCATGTCATGAATTGCCATACTATACCATACCATAGCATACCATAAACTCCCCACCTTACCATACCATACACTATGGTACCATATTGCGACGTGTTTGTGACAACGCCGTAGGCACAAAAGAACAGAAAGGCGTGGTAGCACTGAAATCAATTTTTTGCGCCCGCAAAACAACTAAGCAACATGGCGGCGGCGATAGCAGCAAGAAACTTCTAGATAAAGCCGCGCAGAGGTTGCTAGAACAAACTGGAACATTATAGAAACAGAGGCGAGTAGTTGGAATCATTTGAAATACATCCCGGCGCTTTTTACGCGACAAAGAAAATGTTAAAATCTCTGCGGTGACACTGGGCCTGAATAAACAAAAAGCACAAGATTTTTTTGTGTGGTATACGCAAACTGGCCGCACGCCAACGGCTGCCAGCAGCAACAAAGAAAGATTATAAGGATCCACGGCAATATCATACATACAGCCCTATCACAACTGAAGTTTATGGTTCATAGGATTTAACATCCCAAAGCATCTCAGGCTATGAGAGACGCCGTAATAGAGGACTCCGGATATTTCGACCACCTGGGGTTCTTTAACGTGCACTGACATCGCATAGCACAAGGGTGCATTACTTTTTGCCTCCATCGAAAAGCGGCCGATGAGGCAGGGATTCGATCCCGCGTCCCGGTTTTCAGTAGTCGAGCATCCAAACCACAGAACCATCATAGCGGGGTATATAAAAAAAAAAAAAAATTAAAGAGCACTGCAGAATATGCATTGGAGTAATATGAAAGCACGAATGCTGCAGTTGGTTGCGTGTGGTTTCTTCTAGTTGCTTAATTCACTTCTTACCCCGCCGGGGTGGCGCCGTGGTTACGACGCTCGACTACTGTGCCCAAAGACGCGGGATCGAATCCCGGCCTTGGCGGCCGCTTTTCAATGGAGCCGGAAAGCAAGGCGCCAGTGTGCTGTGCGATGTCAGGGCACATTAAAAAATCCCAAGTGGTCAAAATTTCCGGATTCCTCCAATACGGCGTCTCTCATAGCCTGAGTCGCTTTGGAACGGTAAACCACACAAAACAAACAAACAAACGATTCACTTCTTGTTTAGCCATTTTTGTCTTTGGCACTTTCAAATTGCGCGCTATTCCGTTCCTATGCCCTTTTTCGGCTCTACTTCCAGTTGGGTAACGTTACCTCCTCTACGTCACATTAATTCACTTCTTGTTATTGATTTTAGTCGTTGGCACTTTCAAATTGCGCCAATCCCTTCCTATGCCTTTCTCGGCTCGACTTCAGGTTGCGCGAAGTCAGCTTAATTGACTGATTTAATTAGTATTTGATACATCTCGACGTCACCCTGATTGACTGACTTCACTATTTTATAGTATTTGATACATTCAAATATGGCGCGAAGCCATTGGCACGAGAGAAAAGCGGAATTATGAAGAGCGTTTTACGATGGGCCTCCACAGTATATGGCGCTCCAGAATGGCAGGCTATCACTGTGACAGGGATGCTAGACCTGCTGGAATTTATTTTCGAGAGAGTATAGAGTGGTTTATTGAAATCCAAAAAGTGGCTGCAGAACCTCCCGAATGACTTTCAAGGGCAGAGCCTTTGTTGTCGCTGCAGAAGGTTTAATGAGACGAGGTCAGTCTAACACTGGCTGATCATGACATTTATTCATGTAAGTTGCCTTGTGTGTCTTTTTTTCATGTTTTGATCGGAGTTTCGTGTTATGTCGTGTGCTAAAGCCTGGCAATAAAGGAAAAAAAAACATTCAGGGCGTGTCACAGTGGTAGAGCGCTCGGCTGGAATTCCAAGGGATGGAGGTGGTGCTCTGTGATTGGTCGAAACCTCTATGACGTCATCCTGCCTCGGTAAATCAGAACGCCGCAAAAGCGAGACACATTTTTCTCACAACCGCAAGAGTCATTAAAGGCTTTCGCTTTAATAGAGGGATACTGCTGACAAAAATTTCTTCTTCGAGCTGGCCGAGTTTGCTCTATTCATACTGCTGCTGCTCTTATTGAACGCGGAGGTTGGACGCATGTGCAGTCACCTAGAAATTTCTGTTGCAAACAAGGAACCTTTTGTGAACACAAATCATGAATGTAGTATTAATTATTCGAGCCAGACTTCAAGTGTAGCGTGTAAATGCTGCTGAAACTACGAACAACTCACAAATATAATCCGTTCCATTGGCACGACAAAAACGTATATATTGTGCTAGAATCCCGCCTGGAATCGGCGGTGTCAGAGGACAATCGCCCACAGAGTGCTCGGCAAACTAACATGAAGCAGACGACATCTTGTTGCGAATGCAAGGGCCTTAAGACAGCCCTTTGTTGTCAGTAAGAAAAAAAAAAGATACACTTTTGCAGCTTTAACTTAAACCTACAGAAGGTATGCAAAATAACCCACAAAATTATGGTATTCTTAATCTGAAGTTTACAGGCAAAGAATAAAATATGGTTTTTAAGATATGTGAAATTATTTACATGTGAAATATTATTTAGAGGCTAAATAACAAAATAAAATACATGAGACGCCATATTGGGGCAAATATTGGATGTAGCAGCCTTTTAGCTGGTTTTCATGCTTCATCATGCGAGTTCGTTTTTTTTTTTTTTTGATTGGCTATTCTGCGGGAGCTAGAAAGCCTACATGCGAGCTCTCGATTTGACTAAAGGCCCGAAAGTAAAAAAAGAAAAAAAAAACTTTAGCAGGACTCTTGTGAGCCTAATACCTCACGACCTTCTGCAATAGTTATAGTTTTTTCTACTCATTGGTGTTAACAAAACCTCAAAAACTGAAAGAATGCGCCCCATTGTGAAACGAATAGCTGTGACAGGCTGGCGCTTTGAAATGATCCTGTGGGAATTTTATTTCATTGCTCACTTGCCACTCATCAGCTCAGTCTTCGATAGCGGAGTAGAAGATTGGCGTTGTAATCAGCACCCACTATATCTGCTTGCAATACTTAAGAGACGTGTCTGTCTAACTGCGATTAATGTCATCATCTCTCTAAACCTGCGACGAACGAAGGTTCCCTGGCTCATGGGTGGTGTTGTCCTTCGTAGGCGTAGCGGCCGCGGCGGCAGCGGCAGGAGCAGCAGCGGGCAGCAGCAGCAGCGCGGCGGAGGCGGAGGAGGCGGCGGCGGCGGCGGGGCTTCCCCGGGCGGCCCGCAGCGATGATGCGCGGCGAACCCGCGTCGGCCGCCGCGCCGTCGCACGAGGGAGCCCCCCGCGAGCCGGAGGAGGCCGACGAGCCGGTCCAGCTGTTCCGGCCCTTCACGCGCGAGTCCTTGGCCGCCCAGGAGGCGCGCATCGCCGAGGAGGCGGCACGGAAAGCGCTCGCCGCCCAACGCATCGAGGAGGGCATCCCAGCGGGCGCCGACGACTACGTGCACCACTCGCGCGAACCCAGGGACGCGGACCCGGACCTGGAGGCTGGCGGGCCGCTGCCCAAGCGCATCATCAACGACTTCCCGCCCGAGCTCATCGCCACGCCCATCGAAGACATCGACAAGTTCTACGAGAACAAAAGGGTGCGTTGCACTCGGTGCAGCGCCGCCCTTGCTCTGGTCTCAGTGTGCCTGCGTTGTGGCATGAATTCTGTTCACGTTTTATCATCCCCTATGATGTAGATCCCGCGTGAAAAGCATACAGCCCAAAGGGCTTGTTTCGAAGCCCTGAAGCACGAGCCATTTCACAACCTCAGCGACCATGGTGTCCAGAACGTTGAAGGGCCTCCTGTCGCGCATCCTCTCAAGCTCTGGACTGAGAGATGTTCTAGGACGTCTTGCTAAACCGTTTAAAAGGAAACATTTTTGGCTGTGTACTTTTGACGGGGGACTGTACCTTAACAGCTGTGGCAGCAATCGTGCTTAGCTCCAGGCTAAAGCGCCAAGAAGGGCTCAAAGAACCAATAATAAAGTGTCTGCGCATCTAGGTGAGCCCATTTACTGTACCTGTATTGGTACCACTAACAACGGGAAGGGCCTCGATACTGCGCATCTGCGCATACCGCGCATCTCAAACAATTAGTCAAATAAAAACCTCTGGGGTAACGTTTGAAATCCGCACTCCACTTCGCTATGTTATTCATCACTAATTTCTTATTTTATAAACTATTTCGCACATGCTCATTAGCGTACATTCGTTAGCCACCACGTTATGTGAAATAGTTTACGACTGTGTACTAATGAGCACGCGTGTTATAACACAAGCAAAATTACGGGATTAGTTAATAAGCGAGCAGTAAGTTGCATGTACGTGGGAGAGTATCCGTAGTGGGTCCGCGGGTGGGAACCGGTTAACACTGTCGCTTCACATAATTAGAAGCGAAGCTTAAAAGGGGCATGACACCAATTTTGAAAAATAAACTGTTCATTGCACCTCATTCCTGAGGTGTAAGCTAAAATGCATCAAAGTTTCAGCTCTATCAGTGCTGCAGATAAGTTTAAAATGAATATTTTAGTTTCTTCAGAAACAGCTTGCAGGTCTGGCAGTTGGCACAGTCGCTGATGACGTAATTCAGCTCCCAGGCACGCCCCTTCTTTAGCTGCATGTTTTGTGCAGGGGCTGCCTTAACTATGATTAGCGTGACTGCTGCTGCGTGGAACCGTGGTTAGCCCATATTGCGAACAGAAGCGCAGCTATGCTACTGGCCGTGGTTATCGCCATCCGAGCTTGGCGACTTCGGCTAGCTTACTTAACCTAGAAAATGGCAGTGGTTGTGGGCAGAAGGTGCCCGTTGGCGCCTGAGTACGGAAAGTGCACAAACTTCAGAGCGCCGTCCGAAGGCACCATAAAAGCCTACTACAACCTCGTGCTGTGCTGTCGTCAGAGGGTGCTGGTGGTCGCACCGAAGGGGTATCTGGGACAAAAACTAGATAGAGCTTCACTACAGTCTGTGTGTCCTTTTGAAGTAATTCTCATGACAGTAATTAGGGGTCGTAGTGGTTTGTGATCAAGTGCAAACACTGTCCAAGCAATGTATCGGCAGCTTATTGAAGCCGCCACTGCACACGAGATGACGGCCAATGTCGGTTCATGACGTAACTAGAGCAGTTCAAAATGGTAGTCGCTCTCGGTGGGACAACCTCCACATTCTAAATTTTAGTCACTTATTTCGGAATAAACAATGCACCTAGGGGAGCTCAGCCTTTGAAAATAACATAATAAGGCCTGGTTTTATCTACCTAAATACAAAACTACAATAGGTTAGGTGACCATGTCATGGCTTCTTTAGGTGCCCTTCCAATTATTTAGGCCCTTGCCAGAAAAATAAACCATCACCTGAAGTAACACTGTCTACCGTTATTTTTTTTTTTTGTCAAAGAGGCTAAGCAAACTTTGTGATGACCGTTTTGTAACCCTGCAAAGTGTGTTATAAACCGTGCTATAGGATGTTCATTGTCACATCTAAATAGTCTCGTGATTATGCTAACGAACGCGATTCACCGATGTTTGCATTATTCCATCGTTTAATTTAAACTCACCGTCCTTCCAGGGACAAATTATTGTGGAGCTTATGCCCTGTGTACAACTGCTTATGCACTCCTGGGCGTAGTAACATTGAACTATAGGACAGCCTAAAGCAGACAAAAGTAATTGAGTAGATGCATTCTGTGTGTGTCGTTCCTCTGGCGGGGTCCTCAAAGTGCTCATGCTGGTCAGATCTCTTCAATACTACCAGTGGCGAAACTTCCCATTAGGCCCTTGTATCAAAAACCGGTGGTTTTGATTGGTCAAAATTCGGGTGTTTACGAATGGTGACGGCACCCGCGGCCAATAAAGGAAACTGCGTCTAAATTCCAAACCGTCTGATTGTTTATAAATGCACAACCATTATTGCAAATAAAGTTCGTTGAAGACTTGCAGCATCAAAAATTATTAGGATAACAGCCATATAGTTAAGATAGAAAAGAGGAGAGAACATTTTGATTTCAGAAAAAGCAATGGCGGAAATGGCAAAAGGTTGTAGTGAGCGCTTCTAGGTGGCGCGACAATTCATAAACACCCGAAAAAAGCGGACAAAATGTAGTCACTTTTTGAAGCGGAGTATCGCAACTGGTATGATCCAAAAGCTCTGCACGCTGGTAACACGCTGTTGCCCGATCGATTGGCTGACTGCGCCAAACTGTTCTTCTTTGCAGACGTTCGTGGTCGTGAGCAAGAGCAAGGACATTTTTCGGTTCAGCTCGACGAAGGCGCTGTTTCTGCTAAGCCCCTTCAACCCGGTCAGGAGACTGGCCATCTGCATCCTAGTGCACCCACTTTTCAGCTTCTTTGTCATCGTAACCATTCTTGTCAACTGCGTCCTTATGACCATGCCCACCAACGACAAAATTGAACAAACAGAGTGAGTGGCACTATCTCGTCTACGCTTCGTCGGCTTCTGGGACCGTTTCAGTGGAACGTGCAATTAAATGGAACTTAATGGCGCTGACAGAGCCGATACGATGCTTTTTCTATTACGACAAACCTTATTCGCCGCAAAAGCGACATTAAAGAGAACTCGTGGCTATCAACAAATTCACAGTAAAGTTAGAAAATTTATTTTAAAAATCCAGCTGTGCAATGCAGTGAGCTCTCCTCTTTACTTGAATATACGTTACGTTCAGAACGTACCAGTTTGCTGAAAGATTTTGTATGTGCGGCTTGGTGACTGACGCGCATTTGTAACAGAGGTATACGCCTTAATACATGAATAAGCAACAGGTTTTGATGAAACTGAAGAAAAATAGTTCTCCCTTATAACAGAATGTTTTTCAAAAATGTACCCACTATTCCACGTAGGTAGAATGTGCGGCAAGAAAGTTCACAGTTTTTCAGACCTATGTTTTAGCCATTTCTGCGGCGCGATAAACCTAAAGGCGTGAGACGTAATTTTTTACGCGACCGGCATAAGCTTACTGCGGAGCCTAAGCAAAACTGACTTTATTCGTGCAGAAAATTTCACTGTTTGTTCTAAAACAAAAACACCCAATTTCTTCATTTTCTTTCTTTTCAGGACAATATTCACCACAATCTACACGTTTGAATCATGTATCAAAATGGTGGCTCGAGGATTTATTTTAGAACAATTTACATATCTTCGAGATCCATGGAATTGGTTGGATTTTGTTGTTATATCTTTAGCGTAAGTACAAACCTTTTCATTCAGACTGACCGTTGAAGCGCGCAACAAATGTGTGCAAGACTGTGTCAACACTTCTGCCTTTTTTCTTGCAGGTATGTTACAATGTTTGTTAATTTGGGGAACCTGAGCGCCTTACGAACCTTTCGTGTTCTTAGAGCCTTGAAAACCGTAGCCATAGTTCCTGGTAAGTTTATTTGATTTGTATTTTTGTCTGTGTGAGTGGCGTGTCCAATAGACTAAAAGGCGCAACTTTTCTATCAACGTGATCTACATCTTGCAATAGGAAAATTGTAAGATTTTCGATATAGCTTTAGAAATTATCAAAAGACAGAAAAGGTTTGTAACCTAGATGAGACCAGTATTTGCCTTTTTTTAATAATCTGGCGCAAAGGTTCAATATGACCTGAAGAACTTTACCACGAGTATATATTTTGGGAAACCAAAGTGTCGATCCCCTTCGCCATCTGCGTTTTTCTGGCTATAATCCCTGCAACTTCGTTGAGAGCAATGATGTCAAAATTTGTGTTTTTACTGACAAACGGTGACCGAATCTATGTATAATACGCTGCGTCTGTCTACCAAAGATATCTCACTGGTTATGTGTTGCTTCTTCACCTTTATACTTTTGTCGACTGTGGACTAATTTATCTTAGATTTCATTCACTAGTTTCATACACAGCTAGCGTGAACAAAAGTAACAGACCTGCCATCCGCGTTCCCAACCGTGCAAGAGCCGCGCGCGGACGCAACCTGACAACGCACTGTTGGTGTCAAAAGACCGGTGCCTCGTCAAGTGGAGCATCCATGCAGTGCTGCACGGTTCGGAACGCAGGGGGCGCGTCTGTTACTTTTATCCACGATACGTAGGCAGAACTGCTGTACCTTCTGAATGCAGTAAGAAACATATTTTTGCTATTGTCTAAACTCGTCTACGTTATCTTCACTCTTCTCTCCTTCCGTTTGAGACGTTTTGAGCCGGAAGAGTGGATTCCACCTGATTGTTCGTCTGGTAACTTGAGGGCTATAATTCCCAATTATGTCTACCAAGCGTTCTACAGCTCCGCACAGTGCAGCATTTTCAGAAAAATCCTGTGCGGTGTCTTTGAATTCGCGCTGCAGACTTTATGGTGTAATCTAAAGCGATTCTTTGCCACTCTCTTTTTATGCTTGCAGGTCTCAAGACGATCGTGGGAGCCGTGATCGAGTCTGTGAAGAACCTCAGGGATGTGATCATTTTGACAATGTTCTCACTGTCGGTTTTTGCCTTACTGGGGTTGCAAATCTACATGGGGGTACTGACGCAAAAATGCGTATTAATACCCCCTGCCAACCTCTCCCATGCCGAATATGCAAGTTTCATTGAAAATGAAAGTAAGTACACATCATTCCTTTATCATGCTTAACTTTTGCTTTATTCTATCCTTCATAGCCTCTTTTCTTTTACGTTACCTTTTTATAATAGCTTCTGAGTAGATATCATTGCGTAAATCACGATTGTTTATCTCTATGCATGCCATTGTGTAAAATCTTGCAGTAAAAAAAGAAAACCTCTAATACTACTGAACAGCGCATCATACTTAAGATAGTGACCGTGCTTTACTACAAGCGAATGTTTGCCGTGGATTCTTTTATTGCTTTTGGTCTCTCTTACTTATCGTGTTGCGGTAATTAAGGCATGGTTAAGTGCCGAAGGCAAGAAATGCATGAACTGTTTTCTTAGCTGCTTACTAATGCCGCTCTTTCTCTGTCCGCTTGCAGCAAATTGGGCAGTTGACGATGATGGGTTGTACCCACTGTGTGGCAATTCGAGTGGTGCAAAGTAAGTGTCATGTAACATTCGCACTTCCTATATACGAACTCCTGGTTCAACTTTCTCTATTCTCCGCTTAGAGTATTTAGGACACAATGAAAAAATCCCCTTTCAAAATGCTTTGCCCTTTTTTTTTTTTTTTTGAGCAACACTTTGTAGCAAAACTGACTGCGCTAAGTAATTTAATTTCGTTATCGGGTGTCATCATACAATGAAGGTCGAAGAGAGACAACTGTGTAAATTCTAAACCACTGCTACTAACATTCTGCATCATACAAGATACAAGATACAAGCTCTAACAACCGCCGCGCAGTCTTGTCACACGTAAGGAAGTTTAGCTAAAACATAATGTTTCATGAGCGCAAGTAGAATCTATTAGCGTAAGGTTTGGAGGTATCAGGTGATTTCAATAAATTCGCACCGACGACTAAAATCGGGCTCCTTCCCTTTTCCGCAGCAACCGATTTGGAGTGCAAATTAACTTATCACAACGTATTATAATATTTTTTATTTAAAATATCGTAACCCCAGTTATCTGCGTAACGCATGTTTACGAATGTCCTTTCTCATTTGTTTTCTTGTTCCTCCTTCCAGGCAATGTCCAGAGGGTTACATGTGTCAGCAGGGTATAGGAGATAATCCAGACTATGGCTACACCAATTTTGATACTTTCGGTTGGGCATTTCTTTCTGCGTTCAGGCTCATGACTCAAGATGCTTGGGAATTACTTTATCAAATGGTGGGTGTGCTTCTCTGCGTTCATCGCGCCCGTTCGGGCTTCGATGCATGAATGCATGAAGGAACGACTTTGACAAAAGGACAGCGGTAGCCCATGTCTACACTCCACTACGGCTTCTCTCATAGCCTGAGTCACTTTGGGGCGTTCAACCCCATAAGCAAGCCGACTAAGGCTATGTTTTACGCTATAAAGGAAGTGCATACAGTTTCTGCTCAGGGGGAAACAACTAAAAATCAGCCTGCATGATTACAGGACAAATTGTAAGCTAACGGCAACAGAAATACGAGTGCGCTAACCAAGTTAGACTAATTTATAGGTGATAAGAAGCGGCTTAGTATGTTGTCTTTTCAGTAAGGCTAGTCTGCGGCTAGCATATAGGTCGCAACTACCGTATCTTCTGTAAGAAAACACCCAGCATGCTTGCTCGCGAATTGTACCTGACATATGGACACTTCATACTACAATGGATACAAGTGCTCTGTTATGATTAAATGTGATTATAACTGAACCAGTGTTTGCGCCGCAGCGTGGACACCTCTTGCTTATACAAATCGAACGTTCGCTTAAAGGCCTACTTGTGCACGTAGAAGAGCGTCAGCGAGCAATCAAATCTTTTAGGAAAACGGGCGATCTTAATGCCACTGAAATAACCACTCTGGTGTTCCAAAAAGCGCCAGACAATCACGTTGAGTGTTTCTCTCATATGGTTTCGTTCCACTCTCTCACTCTCTTACTCTCTCTCTCCCTCTCTATTTCTCTCTCTCTCCCCACACTCATTTTTCATCGACAGGTGCTAAGATCGGCGGGCCCTTGGCACATGTGTTTTTTCGTGGTGATAATCTTCCTGGGCTCATTCTATCTAGTGAATCTGATCTTGGCTATCGTAGCCATGTCGTACGACGAACTACAAAAGAAGGCCGAAGAGGAGGCGGAGGAGGACCGCCTTCTTGAAGAAGCCATGCGGGCCGTAAGTAGAGCGTTTCCTCCGGAGCATCGTGATTTTTCTCCCGCGTGAGAGCTAACGCTTCATGGTCTCTTTACTACTGTTCACGCTATAAATTGCATTGGAACCATATAAATAAAAATTGATTTAAGGTAGCATGTCTCTACCAGTTGTTAGGAGAGTTAACGGTCAGCGTCATCAGTAGCAATTGTTCCTATAATGTGTGCATTTTGCACCGCTTCTAAACAGCTCCATGTAACCACCGAGTTAGCGAATGAAAATCCGTAACCGTGCATATGAGAGAACTCCAGATCACATTCAGTTCGGTGCAGGGAAATAATAGTGTATATTTGTGGTTTACGGGATTTCAAACAGTTCTCTACCAGAAGTCCCCCGAAGTAAACAAATAAACAGCAAGGTAAATTTAAAAAATCAAATAAATAAATCTCTACAGTAGCTAGATAAAACACATGTCATGCTTCGCCTCTTCCTCATACGAGGCAATATAAGAAGACACAGACACCACCTACATGTTCAGCACGAAGTCAGTACATCGAAGCGTTTGTGTTACCCCTGCTATGTTAAGCTGTGTGGCCTAATCCCTTGTCCCATGAGGCTTTTACACAAGCAGAGAAAGATGACACTGGCGTTCATACATATACGTTTAACCTCCGAATGAAGGAATACCTAGCAGTATACCTAGTAGCTTATTTTTCTACACCCCTGCGTCTTAGAAAGCAGGTCTAACCAAAAGCGAAAATACTAGCTGTACCCAAGAAAGCATAAAACCTCTGTGTCCTTTCCTTGTGTGTTTTAAGTGCAGCTTTCAGTAATTAGGCTATACCAGCTACCCCTATTCATAGCTTCGTTAAATAAGCTGACACGAACGCTACTCGTAACCAGTTGATGTCGTGTTTGTTCAACAGTCAATTTATGGTTGTGCACGTTTTCAGCTAGACGCTTTATTAGCATTCAAAATTAACGAGCTTAAGACACATTCCACAGCTCCCAATAGCGTTCGTCAATTTTGACTAAACATTATCCACGCACATACATTTCGGCGTCATTTCGGATGAATTTTCCAGTCTGCAATACCAGTAATCTTCTGTTGTATCGGCATACCATCGTCGCCAACAAAACAATAGACGCAGTCCTCTTACGTTGGTCGATGCATACAGATTATGCTTTCAGCAATGATGACAAAACGTCGCCGTTTTCTGTTGTCAGCTTTATCTAAAACTACAGTAGTGCGAGTCAAGCTTTATAGGAGACGTTCCCCGCATTCAACAGCGCCGTCATTTCCGCTGCTATCGAGTAATATGCAGTTCCCAAAAACTTCTGCATTCGTACAGTCGTTGCCGGCTCTCTGCAGGACGTGTGCTGCGTAGTCACTTGATCCTGGCGGGTAAGCCTTCATTGTAGTGGACGTTGCCACAGATAATGCTGTGGACCTGCGTGAGAGGAAAGCGCTGCATACAATCTGAGAGCCACATACGAGCTGAGGGCCGTATGTACGAGCTGAAGACCGTATGCAGGTTTAGCGCCGTATGTAGCCATCGTTGCCTCTTCATCCAGAGGGAGGCGAAAGTGTGAAGTCTCTCGTTTGTTTTTTGTTTGTTTGTTTGTTTGTTTTTTGTTTTTGTTTTTTTTTTTTTTTTTCAATATTCGCTTCAGTCATGCAGCATATGTGCTTTCGGGTTGGTTCATAGGAAGAAGAGGCCCGCGCCGAATTGGCGGCCGGGGGTGGTCGGCCGCACCATCCAGAGGGCGCCGGCGGCGACAACGGCGGCGGTCAGTTGGTCAAGAGCCCCTCGGAGTTCTCGTGCCGCTCGTACGAGCTCTTCGTGGGCCAGGACCGGGGCGCTGAGGATCCCAGGGACCTCCGGGAGCGGGCGAGCCTAAGGAGCGCCGACGCGGCGGCCGAGCAGCTAGACGACCTCTGCTACCCGGAGTCGCGGCCGCGCTCCGCCGCCAACTCTAAGGTGCGGAAGGTAATCCTACACCCCACCCACCTTTCTACGCGCGCGCACTCGAACACACACACACACACAAGCCACACATGAGTGCCGCCTTTCGCCTGTGAATGACCGATGAGTCAGCCCTTTTCCCAGCTGGCAACACTGTGTTCAGAAAACACTAGAACTCAAAAACGTCGAACTCGACGGCTGCCTTGCCATATCATCTTGAATTCGAAGCTTTAGTGCACTGAGCTGTCATTGTGAAGACCCCCATACAAGGATGACAGAGGGCCAGGAAACATAACATCAGGAATAGTATAATCCCACTGGGTGCTCCGGTGTTACCTTAAAGGAAGGAAACATCTTGCAACATCTTAATAGAAGTCTAGAATCCTGGCACTAATAAATCATGCCGTATTTTGTAAGTTTTATTTACTTCATCCATGACCTTGAAAGGTTGCCTTAATTTTTTGTTCATTAGAGCATTACTTTTTTTTTATTGCTTTCTTTCCGTACTCATGACCTAGCGGTTTAATTTTCAAGTTTTCTTTTTGGTCACAATACGGAGCAGACACTAAGTGTGTTGTCTAATCCCCAGGAAACTTTAAACCCCATTTACTTCCCAACAAGCGGAACTTATTAACACAACCGAACTAGCCCAGAATAAACCCATGTAAAGAGTTTGCATTGAATAATGTTCAGAGTATATTATGCCGGACTTTACCTGATATGCATTGAGCCTCGGGTGGCTACAGAAGTTCATTACGGCGTATTACGCTACCTGCAAATGCAGCAGCGCATTTCATTGCAAAACGTTCAACACTCATCACTGTGTTTCTCAGTGGCGCTCAGTTTATGTTCAATTTTTTGATAAGTCATGTCTTAAAATTCGATTTAATATATAATACTGAACCCAGGAGAGGTCAAATTCTTGTTTAGCTACTAACTTTGTATGCAAGCTGTGTGGCTTCCCTTTCTAGTCGAATAGAGCAGTAAACAAAAGCTAGAGCTATGTCAACAATACGTCGAAATAATCCGTAGTTATGTCATAACGTGAGGCTTTTCTGCAGTTAATTGTGTTGTTGTTTTTTTCTGTAATACTGTTTGTTGTAACTACACAAGATTCTGATGTTACGACAGAAATTTGTTCTCACAACAAGTTCGCTGTTAAAACCTGCACAGAAATTGTGTTGTGGCAATAGACAATTTTGTGGGTTTTTTTTTTTTTCTTACTGGAAAGCTGCGCTTGCGCGGATGCTGAAGAGCAATTATTCCCTTATTACACATCTACTCTAACTTGGGGAAGCCTGCATAAAAAAAAGACAGCTGTCATTGCATTGAATTTTCATCGCAATGAAGAATGTGACTACCAGACAAAGGAAAGCAACACAATAATTATTATTACGATGCATAAGTTACAGCCTGTATTCCAATGTTTCAGTGTAATTGTTTAAAATGAGCATTGAACCTGTTATGACTGGGCAGAAAGACTTTTACAACTAGGTTTGTTGTTCGTTTTTTTTTTTTTTTGCGGCGCCTGCCCTTACAAAACGTAAACGAATGTTTGATAAGAATGTATATTGACACAGAAATAGAATGCACGCTTTCCAGAAAAGTGTAAATGCGAGTAAGCTAGGCTTCAGGCGACCAGTTTTATATTTGCAGTATCCCAAAGCCAACTCATCAAAACAGAACGGCCGCAAGCTACAGCATGTTAACAAGTTAGTAAACTAGGATCTAGTACTAAACCTATGGCGATTTCAGAGGGTATTCATTTTGTGTACTCATTAGCTTTCGTTCGCGAGCTTTTATCTTTTATGTTTTATGTTATGCAATATGTCGTTCTGCTTGCTTCCCCCACACATTCGCAATCGAAGTGTCTAGCTGCTTGAAAAAGCAGGTGAAAGTTATGACACTCAATTCATTTCTAGCGTACATCTAGAAAACGATCTGTACAGTGTGTTTCACTGAGTGAGCTGCATTACATTGATCTTATTGATTGATCTTTTTGCAGGCAAGCACAATGATCCCACAGTCACTTTCTTTCGTGTAATTCAGTTGTTTTATAATTAGCATGATCATATGTGCATCAAAAAATGAAAAGCGAAAGGCTGAATCAGCTCGCTTTTTTATATATTGACTTGGCCGCAACGCATGCGAAGCTTGTCAATCACTTCCCCGCTAACCAACGCGTGGGTTCAAAACCTCTTTGTTTGTTTGCAGATATTAGGGCGGCGTTATAGCAGTCCCTTTGTGAGTATTGGGAAAGGGGGACCCCTTTATTCGGGCAACCCTCTTCACTTGTCGGCCTGAGTTCGTGTGTCGTCCGTTCTGTTTGCGCTTTTTTGTTTGCCAGTGTTGACTAGTCCCGTGTTTTCTACTCTTCAGTTCTTTTTCATCTTATCCTCCGTTTTACTCTTATTATTCTTTGTCCTTTTTATTTTCTACTGGTGTGGCTGGACAGCTTGTTCGGTTTCGCCTTTCTTTCGCAGTATTTAATTTTGTGTGTGATTCTTAGCCTTGTCCTGTTGTAGAACATTGTGCAAGCCTAGTTTCTAGCTAGTGTTAGACTAGATATGCGTATTTATTTCTTTTGTCGACGTGCTCTTTAGTCGAACCAGCCGTGGACAATTAGGCTCCAATATTACAAAAATAGACAAAGTCATTGATCCGCCTTTCTTCTACGTGACAGCACTTGATGCTGCAATCTTTACTAAAATAATTGCATTGAATGTAGCTAGCATTGCTTAAAAGCGACGTTGTTGTGTTTAGCAATATTAAACTAGGGTTAATTACATGTAAATGCTTTGTAGTCAGGTATGCATTCTCGCTCTACACAATCATTTCACAATTTAACACGTTATCCAAAGTTTCTGCAATCAGCATATAGCATACATACCAACTGCAAAATTGCACACGGCTGGTTACTGTGCTCGTCAATTACACTCGCGGACTGTGAACAGACCCAAATGCAACTGCCTCCCATTGGCTCAGATGTAGCAGAAAGATCCCCTAAATCGATCACGTAGGAAACGGTTAGAGTCCAGCGGCGTATTGCTACTGCACTCGATAGCCAGGTTGTGATTATCTCCTTTGCTCTTGCGATAGTGGATTGCATAGCCCTTCCCCAACCCAACCCCATCAGTACATGGATGTCATAGGAGTGCTGTGATGCTAGACTGTGCTCCACAACCTCCGGCAAGGGTGTCCTGCTGCAGAGGGTACAGTCTTCCGCATATCTGCAACGACGGCTTTCTCTTCGAGTGCCCCCCTCAACACGTAACCACCGAGAGCGGCAGTTTCCCTTATAGACCTCACCGCCTTTAGTAGGCCCTCTGGCGACAGCAGTAGCAACTGCGAGGCTGGAGATTTGCCCCATCTTAGCGAATAGCCTCCAGTGGCAGAGACGGCGAGTTTCTTTGCAGACTCGTGGGCGCCTTCCCATTTAGTGCATGTGGCTGCTTGGCTTGAGTGTCTCTGCTGTAGGGGTTGTAGCTTGCCTATGCTGCTGTCGATGCATCACTGTCTGCATGAGTTTTCAGCTGCTGCCTGCCGATGCATCTGTATTCGCATGCAAATACCTCAAAGCGCTGTATCATGTTCACTAGCCTCTTAAAATGTCAAACACTTATAATGCAAAACTTCTTTTTCATCGTTCTTTTTTTTTATTAAGAAATTTATTCCTTAATAATTTGTGTGAATTTTGACATGCACATTATTTATCAAAATGAATAATTACTCACAATAACACCACTCTGAATACACCACAACTCTGCACGTGCAACAGAGTTACATGTGTCGAAGAGAAAACCTTAAACAAAAACAAATAAAAAAAACCTGTTTTTGTCAGCCTCTTGTGTACTTGTTTCGGAAAGCACATCGATCAGTGCATCTTTACCCTTTGCGTTATGAACAAGCCATTTTCACGAGTGGAATTGAGCAGTGTTACTGCACTTACAAACTCCCTTCATCATCTGTGCTTCCAACTGCTTTTTAAGCTTTCTTTGCAAAGAAATGAACCTGCTGTACAGGCGTGAGCACGCATAACGCTAAATTTAATGACAATTGCAATGACATTTTCCTAAAGCTTCAACGAGGTCGCCCATTGATTGTCTTCATACGCGTGTTCGCGTTCTGTGCGCAAATTTTGCTTCCGCGAGCTCCATCAGCTTGAGAATGTGCTATTGTGCTTTGCTTTTTAATCGGCGATAAATGGGAAACTTTTAATCTATGTTGCAGAAAACTGTTGCTTAGTGAAGCACATACATGCTAATGTGCTTTGTTCATCGTCGACGATAAATGTGCAAACATTGAACCAGTAATGAAGGGAACAGTTATATAAAGAAGCAAATAATGAAGAAAAATAATTTTTCGCCATGTACAACTGTCTGCACGCTTACATAGAGCGCCAGAGTGGCACGTTACAGTATGAAGAAAGTGAAAGCCCGGCTCACCGGCTCCATAATTGGCACAAACAGCAATCGTTGTCTCTAGAGGCCAATGCCAGCTCAAACACTTCACTTCTTTTTTTGTGACAGGGTGGCATTCAAGCGTTCTGAGCAATCGTGCTGACGGCAGTACCAGAAGCAGGCCGCGCCGTCGTGCCAGTTGAGCCGACATTAGCGCGGTCTTTTGCAATGCCCTTATTTTATGCAAGTTGAAAAACGGCTTCATCAACACGGTGGTACGCTTTTATTATATGCCGTTCGCTTGACCGTTTCAAAGCCAGTCCAGGCTGCTAAGTACCATGAGTACATTGAGCAGAAAATCCGTGGGTGGTCTACCCAATATGCGACTGAAAATCTTCGTAACCCTTGGCGCAAGTTTAACAGTGACGCACGAAATACTTTTAAGCGTCCTTCTCATAACTCCATTCTTTTTTTCTCAACGCAAGGTTCATCAAATGCCAGTAGTGGGTGTATTGCAGCTGGTAGCCATTACTTGTGGCTATTCGCTGTTCGCGTTACAACTGCTCACGACTGTATACACGTGCCATTCGCGGTGCTTTTGGCTTTGTCTTGTTGCGTTTCGCCTGCCCGCCACTCCTCTCTTTCTGCTTTGGGTGGTGCATACGCCCTTTCCTCGTTATCCCGCCGCTTCACCCAGTCTCTCTCTCTATCTCGGTTTCTCTTGTGCCGCGCTCTTTTCTATGTTGGGCGACCTGGCCAAGCAAGGCTGTGTTCCCCCTTGCATGTGTCACGTGATACCCCGAAGCCCGGATGTTTTTGCAGCGCATCACTAAATGGGAAAACTGACGAAGGCTTTTCGCACCGCGGAAGTCACAGAAACGTCCCCTTTCGCATTGGCCAAGGGTAAGTAGTGCACAGGCGCACGCGCGGACCCCCCTCTGTGATCCTCCCGGAATGAAGCCGTGCCGCAACGCCAGCCTCCCCCTTTCTTCATCTTCTCGTGACGTAGCGATCCCGAAGCCCACGTAGCGGTGCAGGTTATGTCTCTCTTTCTCTCTATCTTTCTATCTCTTTCTATCCTTCTCTTTCCAAGTAAGCTGTTTCGCGAGGCGCAGACAGTCCGTAGACAGTGCCTTAAGCGATGTCTGTGTTCATCGCTGTCTCGTATCTTTCATACGGTGCTGAGACTTCGTAGCAGCCCCTTTTCTTCCCACAGTAGAAAACGCGAGCCTCCCCTGGATGAGCGTAGGCCGGGCAGCCCGTGTGCCAAGGCGTTACAACAAGTAGTATTGGCGGCTGTCTGCCCTAAAGAAGAAAAAAAAGAAGAAAAGTGATGAAAGTATGCACGTGTAGCCTCTAGACATCTAGACTGCAGAACTGACCTCCTGCCTTCGCTTTGCGCGGAGAGGTCGGCGTGTGCATGCAGCGGCTACGGCGTCCCGCTCGTGTAGTGGTACAAGTGGGTCGCGCTGCTAGAGCGATTCACATTTCATACCTTGTCGACTCATTTCTTCCAAAAGCATGCACATAAAAATCTAACATCTCATCCACTTGAGGTTCGAAAGACATCTCCAAAAAACGCTCATGAGCAAAAACTCTCGATGACATTCTAAGTGATGAAATCTCCCGAGCTTTTGACGCAGCTCACAGAAAATAGACTTTATTGCTCGTGAACTAATTCGACCTGACAGTCTTTCGTAATTTTCGCCAGCAGCAGTTAATGATTCAGCTGTACTCTAAAAAGCAAAAAGAAACGTGCTTCCTGTTCAAAACGTTTATGAACGAACCGCTTTCAACATTCTATGACGCAAACCATTATTGTGTTCTTTCCAGCAAAACATCCAAGTCAGCTTGTCGAATCTAAAAGCATTCAGCGGCGCATTGCAACTTCCTTAAACGTCTTTGTTTGCCCAGAAAGCTCACCCGTCAGACTTACACATAATACTGCTTGTAGACTTTATGCTGCTTCTCGTCTCAAACGTTTAATGGATACCTTTCGCTGAGAAATCGCACGTTAAATAACATCCAACTGAACATTGCTTAATATAACATATCTAAGCGTGCGTGTTTGCTATCTACTGCGGACCAAAAAATAAACCCCTGATATGTCTCCCTGATCACCAGTACTTGTGCTATTCATCGAAATGTCAGGAATGTTTGGCAGCATCAATTCTGGCGTATTCTGCGATAAATGCCATCACTCTTGAGTCAACCAGGCCCTGTACAGTGTACATATTCTAACTTGGGAGCAGAAAACGAACTACATCATGTGTAAGCATTGCTCGGGTAAGCAAGAAAGCAACGAAACAAAAGCAAACAACAAAAAGTATATATATGTTAGAAGCAATCACGCCTTGGTCTCTTTTATCTTACCCACTGAACACATCTGCACCTTCTATACAGCTAGAATACAGCTTGATGGGGCATTCAAGGCACCAATCACAGCTAGTGAGGTGTTAAGGCCATTTATGGAACCCCTACAAGCAGGGGTCACATTCAATGAACTTCCACTTCTTATTTCATCTGGTCAGATATCAGCACAGAGGCAGCATTAGAAGAAATAAGATACCGGCCGGACAAAGAAATCACAAGAAAGCGGCTCCTACCGTCGGCGATAGCCGCGTCACACGCCGCATACACCAACTAACTACTGACTGATTCGTGCAGTTCATGCTGAGGTGGGGTCGATAATGAGTCAATTGTCCGGTCGTTTCTCACAAAAGCTTGATGGACACGACTTCGTCAACAAACCAATGCGAAAACAACAAATGGAGCGAAATGAAAAATCGAGGCCTTTCGAATGTGGTTTCGGCTTTTACGAAACACCTCAAGCATATCTGCCTTCTTAATAGATCAAGTTTTATAATAGCCCTCACATACCTCGTCTAATTATCCATATAATTTGGGTTAGACGACAACTTCCAAGATGTTTTGTAGATGTCCTGAAGCTCTCTTATATACCTAGTCAAACTAAGGAGCTGAAAATAAATAAAAATATTTACTTACTATATTAAGTTTCTATAAGCAATGTGCATAAGAGAGCTCTACAGAGAATTCTACAATGTCTCCCATACAAGCACAAAATGTCAATGAACAGAAATTGTGCTGCCAAATTCCTCTGACAGAAAACTTCCACTAATACTTATACATTTCCGCTACAACGGTTTCCTGTGTGCCCATGTCTTGAGCTGCTTATCAGCAAAGTTGTTTGAGGCATTCTGTGGTTAATAACGTAATGATTAATGAAAGTTAGTCATGTTTTAATGTAACATCCTGTTATTTGAAAACGTTGATTTCTACCAAAATACGAAAATTAAACTTAAAAGTAAAAGTGGTCACTATATGGGTACAGAGTGCACTTTGTGCAAAACATATATAATAAAATCGTTCCGCACACGTCAAGAAAAGATTTCTTTTGGTCGACTAAACATATCGTGTAGATACAATATTTCAGAGCATTCGAGATTTTCTTAGACGTTTTGAGACGTACTGTGCTCAGTGGGTTATATACTAGGTTAACTAAAAATGCGTGCGCTGTTGGGAATCAACCAAACATATTAAAAGTCAAAGAGAAATAATGCTGATTTTTTCAGCCCCTTTTAAGCGACTGAGTATCGGTGTTTTAAACTAGGATTGACGAAAATGTACATGACATCAATGTCATTAACGCTATCTGTGACACCGCCGTTACCTCGCAGCCGCTCACAGTCCCGCGTTTGCACCTTCGCAGTGCACACCTAGCAGTAAACAAGTGTCGTCGTCGCTGACCGGGGATATGTCACAGTTGAAACGCATTGAAAGAATATTTTTGAAAAGTCACAGTAGAACTGTGGCCGGTATAATGCAAGAAAAATCTGGAACTATTCAAATCAGAAATATGATGTATTTCTGTTCTTCATCCCAACCATCATATATTCTGCAGAAGCCAAGCAAGCAGCATTAATGCTCTTCAGAACTGTCAAGATTTCACTGACGCTTGCCAGGGTAGAGAACTGCATGTGCCATGTTGAAATGTACTAACTATTATGCAATTTTCCTCTTTGGCTTGTAGTGTAGGGAACGCAGCTACATTGTCACCTCTTAGCGTAGTCCACAAACTTCCCAGAAGCCCTTATTCCGTGCATGATGCACACTAACATAGCGTTTCAAGCCGAAGTTCTGGCTTGTTATAAAAGGAAGTTTATAATTTATTACTAAATTTATAACTAGAGCTGTAAAGCACTCACAGACAGCGCTGTGCGTGCGTGGTGGTCCTTTCTTAGTTCTTATTTTATTACGCTGGCTCCTTCATCAGCTTGAAAACCATCCAAGGCAAAACCTGCCAAAATTACCAGGCACACCATTCGTACGGTAACCTTGCGGACAACAATACCGCGTTCTTTCGTTCCCCGGTGAGCGACGGCCGCGTTGCTTGCAGTGCCTCTGACTCCCCGCTTTGTCTGCTTTCTCTCTCTGTCACTCTCTTTCCTCTCTCTGTCTGTCTCCCTACCTGCCCACCTCCTACTCTATTCACTCATCATCCGGACCCATTGGGCGCCTGGCGGTGGTGCGAGCAGGCCAGCCTGAGCCTACCCGGCTCGCCCTTTAACCTCCGTAGGGGCAGCCGCGGTAGTCAGCTGAGCGTGAGCTGGCGCAGCAACGGGCGTCGCCTGGGCGATCGCAAGCCCCTCGTCCTGCAGACGTACCGGGACGCTCAGGAACACCTGCCGTACGCCGACGACAGCAACGCCGTCACGCCCATGTCCGAAGACAACGGCGCCATCCTGCTGCCTATGTACGCCAGCCTGGCGTCGCGGCACTCCAGCTACACGTCGCACTCGTCGCGCTTGTCTTACACCTCGCACGGCGGGGACGTCTTCTGCCGAGGGGGCGCCGCGGCCGGGCCTGGTGGACCCGGCCTCCTCACCAAGGAGAGCCAGCTGCGCTCGCGTTCGCGAAACCTGCAGGGATGCTACTACTACGAGGTCTCTCTCTCTCTCTCTCTGTCTATCGCCCTCTCTTTTCACGATCCCATTTCGATCTCTTTCTCTGTCGCTCTCTCTCTTTCTCTCGGTCCCCTTATCCTTTCGTTGTGCGCTTGCCCCGACCGCCGCATCCCGCGCTGCGCTTGGGACTGCCACCCACGCTACAACACACCGTTCGTCCTAATCGCCCACTGCTTTAGACAGCACCGCCTTTGCACTCGCACATTACACAATAAACTCAGGGACAGGGACATGAACCAGCCCACAGAGTGGCGGAGTATCTTTTTCTGTACCTGCTTTCCGCAGCGCGCCTTGGTGAGAGACAAATACAGCCGCCCAAACCTTTAACTGGAGTGCATGACGGCAGCATTTTCTGTCATTCTAAGCGTTACAGAGGAGCTAACCTGCGAAACGACCAAGTATAGGCAAGGGCTCATCAAGACTTTGCGTAATCTTGACCTTCTGGCAAGTTTTATTCGCCCTAAGGAGCAGGAGCACAGATGAGGCAGTCGTCTCGCATGCCAGTTAAAACCTTGGGCGGCTGTACATACGTGGGCATATATTCCGGCCATAAAGGTTTTCATTCCAGTCCGAGAGCATCATTTCTTGGGTGCCTTATGGCTTGACAACCTCGGCTGCTTTGTTTACTTCTTTTTTTTTTTTTTTTTGTTCTCTGCCGTATGAACTCCGCTCACGTACAAATTGTATAAATTTCATCGGCCCTGCTGTCCGAAGCACTAAATATCTGTTCCTTTTCTGCACAGCAGAGAAATTATTACGCATTTTAGGGACTGCCAAGCGAGCCGGCAGGTCAGCAATGCGTACCCGAACGCTCTGCTGCACGGCATGTCGCAGTTTTTCTTACTTTTTGCACGGCTACTCGGTTGTGTTTGCCGGTCTTGTGGGGAGAAATGTGGAAATACAAACAAGTGCTAGCATACTCTTTTACTTACTTATGCCGCGTTCACAGTAAAACTGTGGATAGCCGCATGTCAACTATACCATGCTGCAGCAAATATATACACCGGTGTGAAAATAACAAGCATAACTAGAACAATGGACACAGAACGAGCGCTAGAACATAATTGCTTCATGTGACGTGAAACCGTTCAAACATGTGCAGACATTTACGTATAATTCCGTGTGCACACAAAAAGTCGTGGCAGCTGCACTCAAGCATTTGCCATGCCGTGGCCGCGGAGATTCTGGAAACACGGATACGTCCGTAATAATCATCTGCATTTTTATTGTAAAAACACCAATAGTTCAAGACCTAGCGCACTATTGCTGATAACCAACATCTTTAACATACGCAGACACACTGCTCACACTCGTGTACTGCGCGATGTGAGTGCACGTTAAAAAGCCCTGAAAGTTCGAAGCCATCAACAGTGTTCCGCGTAGCATGAGACCCTTTCGAACGTACACCTCTAAACCAAATCAAAACCTTTATCTCCTGCAAGCGCAGCTCAGTACAATAGGAAGTCCCAAGCTGTTTCCTATGCGACTCAATTAATTAAAAGGTATTTCAGGTTTCTGATTGCAAGCCGCAATCCTATGCGCAGCAAAACAGTGGGAACGTGTGGTTTTTCGTTCTTCGGGGCCAAAAATAAGCGATAGCAAGTATGGTACGATATGCTTAGTGAGAGGCAGTGTAAGTTGGGCGTCTTCCAGTTTCTTTGGCATGCGTTTACCAATCCGGGTTCTAGCGATCAGGGGAAGCATTTATACATTTTAATGCAATAGCTCCAAAGACCCTGTTCACTAGAAAATCCGGAGCCGCGGCTTTGTCAGTGTTACCGTCGGTGTTTTGAGCGGCAAAAAATTCCCAGCATGGTGCGGGCAGGTGGTAGCTTACAGCTTACACGGCAACGCACTGATTGGACGTAGGGTTGCCTTACATTATGTTTGGCAGGAGCTGCCAACTACGCCTCTCTGTTCGTACGGGAGGGTGATATCATAATCAGCCTGCCAGGAGCCTGTGTTCTGATTCAGACACTTCTCTCCTAGGGCATGAAGGCACGCTCATACGGCTTTATTAAAGCGGAGATTTACATGTCTGATGATAGCTGACGCTATCGCCTCATACCCTTAAAGACGGAGCATAAGTGTCACCTAATTTTTTTTTATTTACTTGTCCATCAAAACAAGTAAACGCAAAGTACAACGCCATGAATTTGAGACCATCATGTCAACCCGCTATTTCATCTTTGGCCCGTCACTGGGGGCGAATATTGCAGAGCTGCAACCTTTCCTGTGACTTGATATGTATTACGCATACCTGAGTTAAAGCCCTAATGCGCGCATGTGTCCCCTAAAGCACATTCTCGTTTAAGCCCCATTTGTGGGAGAATGAAAGCTTTAATGCGCGCATGCTTTTAAGCATGTTTCCGCAAAAGCACATTCCCGTTTAAGCCCCATTTGTAGGAGGTCTCGATTCCACCAAACGGTAAAAATGCCCCAACTCGAGGAATGCTCTCAAGCCTTTAAAAAAAAAAAAAAAAAAAAGTAACACGTCAGTGACAACAACATCCATATGGACACTTCAATGACTTTTTATTAGTTAAAAAAAAATATTATGTGGTGGTGGACGTTCGCATATACTTCTGTTAGTCCCACAGCTTCTTGTTAGAGCGACTCTTGCGCAGGCGCTTGTATAATTTTCCCGTCAAATTCAAGTGACTCTAATGGCACTCGTCCTGTGTCCTTGATAATTTTGTACTTTTAACGGCAAAGTCATTTTCTCAAACCTTGTCAGAGCCAGCCGAAAATGTGTTACCTTTTATTCACGCGTGGTTGAATTCACCTTGCGAGTTGCGTTTTCAAATATAAAATTTTTTTTACTCCTGAACTGTGTGAAAAACTTGAAAGCTTCTAAATAGAAATGCAAACTCACTGCAAATCTCTTTATCATCTGTCACCTCTATTGTGTCTTGTGCTGACTTATTCTAACGCGGTGCAGTCTGTGCTCCAATACCATGGGGCCACAGCAACTAAAAATAGAAGAAAAAATATTATTCTAAATTGCTCACATAAATGATTATTACATTGTAGATATTAAATTTGGGAGAAAAGGTGCAAGTTTCAATGAACGTTTGACGAAATTGTCTGCTCAACCCTAAACATTATTCAGCCCAAATAGTTAGCGCTTTGCTCTGGTTAAAATAGATAGAAACATTTGTGAGCGTAAGGTTGCTTACCACTTAAAAGCAAAAAAAAAAAAGTAAGGGTGAAGTTTTATTCCCTGCCAAACCATCGTAGAAAGAAGCATTCTTACTATTATTTATATATTCTCTTTTAACAGCATATAGGAAAACAAGTGATAACTAAGTGAAAAAAAAATGGCGAGAATGTATATTACCGGTGTCTTGAAAACTTTCAACGCTATAATTTATCTGCACATGTGCCTCTTCCAAGGTTCTGACGCATAATGCTTCTTTTCAGGAAATGACTCTGGATGGGGAGGAATGTTTGGCTGTAAAGAAGCAACCAGACAACCCTTTTATTGAACCGTCACAGAGGCAAGGCCTCGTGGATATGAAAGGTAAACATGTCCTGCCCAAATGAATTGCTGCAGAGTCATATTAAAGTCAATACCATTAAAAATTATCCACGCTACACAAAATAATAGACAGTTGATATTATCTGACGAGATTTGTTATGCAGCGCTTGTATTAATGAACTGTTATATTGGCCTCTCGTGTTTTTATGCTCATTCAAGCACATTTCGGGACTACTATACAGCTTATTTATGTAATAATTTCTCCGGTAATATGCTATCTTCAATAAAATTCGCGCCGAATCACACCACGAAACATATTCGCTGCGCTTAGAAAGTAAGTCCTAGGCTGCAAAAAACAGCCAATCTTACTGGTAATCAGCCCTAAAAGTATAACTCGTGAAATTTGAGCTGCAAATCATATTGCAATTACCCGCTATTCATTTTCTACAAGAGAGGTTGAAACACTTGTATGCGTTAAAGGCCAAAAATCAACGCTAGCGTATTCCTGGCACCTTTATTTAGAATTCATAATCATGCCGACATACTGAAGTAATGTTTAGGAATCAAAATGAACCGCTATTTCAGACAGGCAATACAACAGAGAAGTGGAAGACACCCCTCCTACTGTCAACATCTAAGGTTTAAGTACTTCATGAAACCGCGGTTTCTTCAGCGCATCGGACCAACTAGTCCTTCCACTCTCTTTAATCAACGATGCATCTTGGATGAATATAGCGCACATGCAGCAGTCATACGTGACCAAGTAACAGTTGTAGATGCGTTAGCTAATTCACTTGCGAGCTTGGGGGACCGGCCAGGTTGGTAATTACTGACGGCTGAAAATGCAAGACAGCGTTCACCTTTAACACATAACCGATGAAAAGGCAGGACACCGCGGCGCTGTAGTGTTCCGTCTTCTCTCATTTCTTGTCTTATAATTGTTCTTTGATGCACATTTAGCTTTTTCACCTTGGCCGATGAAACTTATTGTCTGTTAATTTAGAACGTGTTCAAATGAATGTGGCGCAACTGTGAGGAAGGTAAGAAGTTGCTCATCGCGTTTCCTTCCTCGCTCTGCAGACGTGATGGTGCTGAATGACATCATCGAGCAGGCCGCGGGGCGTCAGAGCAAAGCAAGCGAGAGAGGTATCTATCAACTCCGACCCTTCACGTCCAACTTTCAACCCCCCTACCCGCCCGCCTCCTGTGAACTCTCCTATCTTGTGCAGTCCTGTGCTTGAAAAGAGAGCACGACACGAATCCTCGTAGGTGCCCGCCCTCCGAGTGATAGCACTCGCATCGATCGAAGCCTGCATTTTCCTCGTGTGATCAGTGCTGCGCCTACCACCCCAACGTGGTCATTTCACTGCCGAACGAACCCAACTCATCAGCAGTTAACGGTTACTTACTCTGGCTATATATATATATATATATATATATATATATATATATATATATATATATATATATATATATATATATATATATATATATATATATATATATATATATATATATATATATATATGCTGAACTCGATAATAGAGCGTATAATGTCCATTGATTTTGACCCGAACTTAACATTAGGATGATTTAGGGTAGAGCAAATGCGTTTTTTTTTTTAGTTAACAATCATGTCTTAACCTCACCTTACGCGAATCAGACACATCAATTCTGTGACATTTAATTACAAAGGTAAACAGCGTATGGTATTTCTTATCTTCATTGAGGGCATCACGAAAGCTATAAACAAACAAGGAAAGTGGTCGGAATTTACAAACTCATGAGAGTCATTTTTCCATTTGTTTGCTTTGAACTTTACAAGCTAGAGGCAGATTTCTTTTATTTAAGGTTTAAATCTTGTTCATTTATATATCGCAAATATAACGAAGGGCGAAGTGTAACACGTGAGTTGGTATCCGAGAACTACATTTCTTACCATACATATTATCACGAAGTGCGTTTTTTATTTTCTCTCATTAAGGACTTGGCCACGTGCATACCCTCTTTACGATGTCCTCATGCACGGTGCGAGTTTGTACTTGTGTGCCAAACCTGCTCTTCTGTTCTCTTATTTGTAGTCGTGTGCTCTCAACAGAAGCAATGAGCATGCAAAATTTGTTTCCAGTGTGCGTTTTAACTTTGTTCCTAGCAAAGCAATTATTTCGATGTTTTCACAAGGCATGTGAAACGCCTGCAAGTTGTCTGGTTTTAGTGATATGACTTTTTACACCGTGTGCTCCATTTCTGTTTGCAAGTTACCGCGCTTGGAAGCACGCTTACTCAGTCCGCCAGGCAGCCTCCGCTCAGCTATGGTACAGGCCAGCTAATACATTCTCAAAAGTTCTCGTTTCAATACAGTAAGAAAACTTTAGTCGGAAGCTATGCAATGTGGGAGGAGAAGTTCAAACTTCTCTTATTTAAAAAGCGCGAAGATATGTTTGCAAAATGTATACGAGTACATTTCAAGATTCATTTCCTGTGATACGTTCATATATCGAAGGGTATTCGCCTAGCTATCACAATAAATCGTACTGGCGGCAACGCTCATAAAACAGAGAGCATTCCGTCAAAATCGCAATGTTCATCGAAAGTACAGAATCAGTTCATTTTAAACTACGTATGCACAGGGCTGCCCGACAACGCGCCGAACCTAGCCGTGCGATACTAAATCTAGCGGCAGCAGCGGCTGAGTGGGCGTGACTCTCTAAAGCGCTCGTGTTTCGTGTGCCTGCCGCGGTTTGGTGAAGCCCGTTCTGCCCCGTAGCTCTGCCTGTGTCTTCTCTCGTGTGTCCCTAGATGGCGGCGTTAGACGCCCCCCACGGGCTCACTGGCGGCCATACTTAAACATTATTCAGTGTCCATTTATTATTTCCCCACAGAAAGGGAGGAGCAGGAGAGGCCCAAGTTCAAAGACAAGTGCATGGCCAATTGCTTGAAGTGTATAGACATGTTCTGCGTGTGGGACTGCTGTTGGTACTGGATCCGGATCCAGGAGATCTTAGGACTCATCGTGTTTGACCCGTTCATGGAGCTCTTCATCACTCTATGCATCGTGGTCAACACGCTATTCATGGCCATGGACCATCACAACATGGACCCAGACTTTGATAATGTCCTCAAGAAGGGGAATTACGTAAGTGCTAGTGCAGTGCCTATAGTGCCCAGTGTGCCGCCATCGCCACCGCCTGTGCTGCTCTTCTGCGCCCAGTGCCTGTGTAGTTCAGCCTGCTTCTTCCTGGTGCTGCCACGACGCATCTTCCTCTCTTTTATTCTTCTTGCACCCAAAGTAGTGTGCTTTCTTTCCCACCGGCGCGTAGTGATTCTTTTTCTTTTACTACGTGCCGGGGCGAATGGTCCACACCGGGCGTCTAGCGATTGACGCCCCATGTCTGGTGGGGCGTCACAGAGGTGAGCGTCGTTTTTTGGAGACCCAATCACCACGTCTGTGTGATTGCGTAGAGCACTGCTTATTTTGCACGGGTCTCGGTCTCTTTGCTTGTTCATACTTTTTTGTCCGGACATTGCTTGAAGTCGTGCCTTGGTTGTGCGTTCCCGAGAAAGTGTTCTGGGGCTCGACATATCTACTTGAATAATGGAGGAATGATAGTAATGTTGCTCTCCGCTAATGTTGCCAACTTTAGCGTTCATTCTGAAAGCACAGCTTCTAAGTTCAGGGCCATTTTTAAAGGGTAATGAGCGCACCGTAACTAAGACGTCCAACATCGCATTCAGTACACTATGCTTTCTTGTTGCTATATGGTTCGGGATACGGAATTTGGACATGTTTTGTAACATTTGTGTTAACTGTGTTGCCTGGTTCAAAAATTGTTAAGCAACTGACGTACCTGCATTTTACGAGGATGTGATGGCCCTCATTCGTAACCTTATTCGAGAAGACGTCAAAGAGTCTTGAAGCTTGATAGTCGCGTGAAACCTATGCGTTTATGTGTCGAAAAATGCGCGCCTTGATTAAAAGCTAAAAGACGACC